>NC_052065.1:86175224-86478254 GCF_903992535.2 Arvicola amphibius | reverse complement strand
ATCTGCAGGCAGTGGGCACAGAGGAACACTGGGTCTAGTGTGGGCTTTGGAAACTTCAAAGCCCCCTCCCAGTGACACACCTTCTCCAACAAGGCTACACTTTCCTCCTTCCTTCCTTCCTTCCTTCCTTCCTTCCTTCCTTCCTTCCTTCCTTCTTTCCTTCCTTCTTTTCTTTTTTTATTTATTTACCAGTCCAATCAGTTTTCCCTTCTTCCTTCCTCTCCTTCCAGTTCCTCACCCAACACCCTCCCCTATCTACTATTCCTCCTTTCTCTTTAGAAAAGGGCAGCCTCCCATGTATATCAGCCAGCCCTGACATATCAAATTGCAGTAAGACTAGACACCTCTTCTCCTATTAAGGCTAGACAAGGCAACCCAGTAGGAGGAAAGGGTCCCCAAAAGCAGGTAGCAGCCAGACAGGCCCTGCTTCCACTGTTAGGAGTCCCATAAGAAGACCAGCTGTAACATTTGTGCAGAGTCTAGGTCAGTCCCACGCAGGCTCACTGGTTGTCGGTTCAGTCTCTGTGAGCCCCCGTGAGCCTAGGTCAGTTGATTCTGTGGGTTTTCTTGTCGTGCCCTTGACCCCTCTGACTGCTACATTCCTTCCTCTCCCTCTTACAGGATTTCCCAAGGTCTGCCTAATGTTTGGCTGTGAGTCTCTGCGTGTGTTTCTGTTAGTTTCTGGGTGAAGCCTCTCTGATGACAACTGGGTTAGGCAGCAAGTATAGCAGACTGTCATTAGACACCATCACAGTGACTTTTTGACAGTCATCTTTGGTTCTATTCTAGGTCTCTGGGCTGTCCAGCCTCTGGGTCCTGAAGGCTACACCTCTTTTTTTTTTTAATTTTTTTTTTTTTGGTTTTTCGAGACAGGGTTTCCCTGTAGTTTCTAGAGCCTGTCCTGGAACTAGCTCTTGTAGACCAGGCTGGCCTCGAACTTTAAATTTTTATTGTTTTATAAATAATACTATCCAAAATTTCCACTTCCTCCCCTCCTCCCATTCTCCCTCCCCTGCTCCCCCACTCCCCCTTCCCCCTCCAGTCCTAAGAGACAGCAGGGTACTCTGCCTGTGGGAAGCCAAAGGCCCTCCTCCCTACACCCAGGCCTAGGAATGTATGCATACAGACTAGGATCCCAAAAAGCCAGTACATGCGGTAGAGACAAATCCCAGTGCCATTATCATTGGCTTCTCAGTCTGCCTCCATTGTCAGACACATTCAGAGGGTCCAGTTTGATCCCATGTTCATTCAGTCCCAGTCCAGCTGGATTTGCTGAGCTCCCATTAGATCAGGCACACTTACTTTCTCAGTGGGTGGATCAACCCCTCGTGGTCCTGACTTCCTTGCGCTTCTCCCTCCTTCTGCTCTTCAACTGGACCTTGGGAGCTCAGTCCAGTGCTCCGATGTGGGTCTCTGTCTCTATCTCCATCCATCGCTGGACCAAGGTTCTATGGCGATATTCAAGATAATCATCAGTGTGACTATGGGACAAGGAAAGGCTACACCTCTTAATCCTTCAAAACAGTCTATCTACTGGGGACTGAGCATACAAATATATTAGCCTATGGGGGATTTTGTCATTCAAACCACCATAGGATGTCATGTATTCCAGGTTGTCCTCCACACAATACAGCCAAGAATGGCCTTTAGCTTCTGATCATCCCGCTTCTATCTCCTGGGTTCTGTTTCATTTACATGTGTGTACAATCAGACTTAATTATTATGTCTTGCTGAAGAATTGAACCCAGGGCTTTGCCCATGCTACGCAAATACTCTTATCAATAGAGGTTCATTTCCAGCCTGTTTTTGTTGGTGTTTTGAATCGAGGTTTCAAGTAGCCTAAGGCTGGCCCTCAGACTCCTTATGTAGGTAGCTAAGGCTGACTTTATCCCTCAAATTGTATTGAATTATATTATGGCTATGTGCCACTACTCACAACTAATGTTGTGCATTGCTTTCAGAGATAGTCAGGTGCAGCAGCAAGAAGAGACATGGAAGTTCAAGACCACAGCACATTCGTAGTGCTAGAGCAGGAGGATTGCCACAGGGAAGACCCCAGAATCATGAGCAGGCAGAAGGCAGATATGAGGGGAAAGTTTGGGCAGTGCTCTTCATTGGCTTTTCCTCAGGAAAGGCAGAGAAGGGACAGCAGTGTTTGTCCAACTAGTTTGAGCAGTTTTGGCAGGTCTTTGAGCTATAGGGGTGGCCTCTAGTGTCTGCCACCTGGCCTGGGACGCTAATGGTAGAAGAGTGTTGTTGCCTTTCTGGGTATTCAGGGTAGTCACAGGAAGTATGATCTAAAATGGTTGTTTTATTCTTCAGAGATATTGTTGTTTAGATCTGGAAACGTTCCTGAAGGCCCAAGTGTCAAAAGCTTATTCTTAGCATGTGGCACCATTGGGAGGTCATGGAACTTTTAGGTGGTAGGGTCTAGTGCAATGGTTCTCAACCTTCCTAATGCTGCAACCCTTTAGTACAGTTCCTCATGTTGTAGTGACCCCCAACCATAAAATTATCTTCATTGCTATTTCATAACCGCAATTTTGCTACTGTTACGAATCATAATGTAAATATCTGATATGCCACCCTTGTGAAAGGGTTATTCGATCCCAAAAGGACTGTGACCCACAGCTTGAGAACCGGTGATCTCATGGAAGGAAGTTAGATCATTGATAGGGGTATTGGGATCCTGCTCCTTTCCTTTCCTTTCCTTCTCTTTACTTCCTGGCTATCATGGAGTGATAAGCTTTTTCTCTACCATATGTTCCCTTGTCCTACTGACGTGACTTGATACCAGCCCCAAAGCAATGGGCTAAATGGCCATGGACCAGAAATGTGAGCTAAAACAAACTTTCAAGTTGTTTATCTTAGGAATCACGTTTCAGTGATGTAATGCTGACTAACATAGCTTTGGGCTCAGCCCTTTCTATCTCCACGAATTGACTAGCCCTGGGGGGGGGGTAGAATCTTTAGCCACAGGGTTAATCAAGATGTCAAGACAGCATTGTATACAGAAATACACACACTACACAGGACAGTACATAATCACTTAAAAACATTAGAAGGGAGCTGGGTTTTGATGCTTATGCCTGTAATCCCAGTAAGTTGAAAGACGGAGGCAGCAGACTATCTGTGAGCTCAAGGCCAGTGTGGACTACACACAGATTCATTGTTTCGGGGAAAGGCCCAGGGATCAGCCTTCTTTTCTTCCTTTACATTTTTTCATAGCACATATTTATTAGACAGCTTGTATTTCATAAGGATGTTTTCTTTTTGTTTTTTAAAAATGCTTTAGTTATTTTGCTATTTGCGCTATTGCTCTTGGAGATTTCTTTAACAATTTTGTCTTTATACAGTGTATATGGTATCATTACATAAGGATATCTTCATTTTAAAATACATTTATATACTGGCCATCTCTTCCCCCTGCAAAACCTCCTCACTCCATTCATATTAGTTTCTTTTTCTTTTCATCACCTAGACAGTTCTCGATTCTACTTTTAGGTCATATCTAATTATATATATATTTAAACTATATGAATCACATGTGAGAGAAAACATGGTATTTGCCTTTCCAAAGACTGGCTTAATCTGCCTAACACTCACTTTCCTGCAAACTTTAAAAGTATTTTTATTTATGGTTAAAAACCTTCAGTTGTGTATCCTTTATCAATTTTCCTGGTTTGTGACATCAGGTATTACTATTATTAACATGAACCCTTCATACATTTTGTGATTCTAATGTGCTGCCAAAGCTGAGAACCAGTAGACGGGGCTTTACTTTTCCAGTGTGTTCTTTGGACCAGCAGCTTTGGCATCACTTGAGCCAGTTAGAAGCATAGCCTTTTAGACTTCATTCAGCTGAATTAGGTTCTCTGGGGCTGGCATCTAGAGATCTGTGTTTTACCATCACTTGCTGGTGATGGCTGATGCACACTTGAGTTACAGAACCCCTAACTTTCAGCCTTGGTTGCACACAAATCACTGAAGGACCTTTCGTGACATTTGTTTGTATGTTTGTATGTGTGTACATGAGTGTGGAGGTCAGAGGACAACTTGCGGGAGTTCATTTTCTCCTTCCACTGTGTAGATACCAGGGGTGGAACTCAGATCATCAAGGTTGGTGGCAAACACCGTTACCCTCTGAGCCATCTCACTAGCCCCTGGAAACCTCTTAGAATAGGCTTTTGAACATAATATCTTCAGATAGTTCTGTGCCATTCATTATGAGTGTGGCCTCAGCATCATTATTTTCAAAGTTTTCCAGACAATTCTCACACATGTATGGGTGCGGTGGGTGGGAATCCTTGTCTTAGGTTTTTGTTTCCAAGATGGTGTTGATGTGTTGAATAAAAGTGCACATCAGGTCGCAGATATTCTTCCTCACTAGACCCAGGCAGGACCTTTGTAGAAGGCGGGCAGGCCTGCTTTTCATCCCACCCGGCTCCTGGCCACTGGCTAGCTTATCTACCGAAATAACAACACACAAATTGTATTCTTTTAAACATTGCCTGACCCATTAGTTCCAGCATTATATTGGCTAATCCTCACATCTTGCTTTAACCCATATTTAGTAATCTGTGTAGCACCACGAGGTGGTGGTTTACCAGGAAGGATCTTAGCCTGAGTCCATCTCAAAGAGGAGAGCTATGGTGACTGCCTGAGGTGTCTGCCTGAGGCGACTGCCTGAGGCGTCTGCCTGACTCTGCTTTCTTTCTCCCACAATTCTGTTCTGTCTACTCCACCCACCTATGTTCTGACCTATCAGGCCAAGCAGTTTTCTTTATTACTTAACCAATGAGAGTAACACATAGACAGATGACCCTCCTCCATCAGACCTCTGGATAGCGCTCTGGGTCCCCAGAAAGCATTTAGTTTTGCGTGTCTTCCATAATTGTTTTGGTGGGTGTGCTGGTAAGATTTGTTGTTGTTTTTGTTTGTTTGTTTTGTCAGCTTGACACAAGTAGAGTTATTGTGGGAAGAGGGATCCACTGGAGAAGATATTCATCAAACTGACCTATGAGTGTCTCTATGGGGCATTTTCTTGATTGATGATTATTGTGGGCAGCTCAGCCCACTGTGGGTGGTGTCATCCCTGCAGGTGGTCCTAGGTTGTATAAGAAAGTAAAGTGCGCGAGCAAGCCAGGAGAGCAAGCCCGGAAGCAGTACCCCTTTGTGGTCTCTGCTTCAGGCTTTCCTTTGGCTTCCTCCATCTGTAAGCTAAAATAAACTCTTTCCTCCCCAAGTTCCTTCTGGTCCTGGCCTTTTTCTCAGCAGTAGAAAACAGACGAGGGCAGTGGGTATGGGAGAAATGGGTTTTCATGCCATCAGCTGCTGGTAATTCTAGACGAGTCATAAAATCAACCCTCATACACTCGTGGAGAAAGTGAGGCCACCTTCATCTTAAAGTAGGACAGTTGTTTTAAGTATTTATCCTCAGGCTTCTTCCTGTCTTTCAGAACTGGCTGCTTCTCATTAATCTCATTTTAAAGTTGCTGAAGGCAGGCAAGATAGCTCAGCAGATAAAGGCACTTGCTGCCAAGGCAGTGAGTTCAATTCCCGGGCCCCACATGGTGGAATGAAAGAACCGACTCTGGCAGGCTGTTCTCTGAGCGCCCCATGTGCACATCCTGAATACATAAATGCATGTAATAAAAGAGGTCTATTTTAAAAATTAAAGCGCCAATTTTGCAATGGCCCATTGTTTTGGTTGTTGTTGGGTTGAAACAGGGTCTTGCTGTATCACCCTGGTTAGTGTCCTCCTGCCTCAGCTCCTCTGGTGCCGGGGTTGCAGGTGTGAGCCACCACTCTGCTTTTGCCATTGCTCTTGTGTCACTTCTGGAGTTTTAGCTCCCACGGTTTTTTCCCGGACTCATCTGTACATTCTAATCACATGTGTGTGCTCACGCCGCACCTTGCATGTGGCAGTCAGAGGACAACTTGGAGAAGTTAGTTCTCTCCTTCCACCATGTGGTGCCTGGGGTTGAACTCGGGTTGTCAGACTTGGCCGCAAGCACCTTTACCCACTGAGCCATTTTGATGGCCCTTCAGTGATGCTTTTAAAAGCCTTCTAGTTTGCTGTCACTAGAAATGTAGAGGAACATGTTTGTGACATTCCACAGTGTCAGAATTTATTGAATAAACTCACAAGGTTTAGCAGTTTTAATGACAATTTGTCACAAAACCTAGCTACCTTGGAAGCCTGGGTGAGATGAATCCAAGTTCGTTTATTTCAGTCTTTCCAACTATCATGGCATACAGCTTACAGATCCAAGATCCATCCATATATCTCCGTGTACGTGTATGGGTTACAGAATGAATACAAGTTAAAGAGGCTGCCGCAGAGTTCAAGAGGTTTCAGCCATGGGCTCAGAAAATGTCTGTGTTGACAAGACAATGAACCAACCAGTGTTGGGAGGCAGCTGCTCAAGAGTTGGAGCAAAACTAGTGTTCAGCTGTGAGGTTAAAAGGCAGAATGGGTGGAGAGCAAGAAATGGTGGAGTAGGGTTAGGCCCAGGTGGGCAAATAGGTGGATGAGCAGGCAATTGAATAGGCTTACTCAACAGTAAGGGGCCAAGCCAAGTTAGGGAATCATTGGTCTTTGCCATGGACATGCCAGGTATCAGATGATAGGTGGGTATGGGGCCATGCCATCACAGTGTTAGGTGTCCATCGCTTTATGGGGTCCAAGTGATGGAGGTACACCCTTAGTCTAGTTTAAACAAACTTGGTAAGTTTGTTGTTCTTTTGTTTTGGTTTTTGGAGACAGGGTCTCTCTTTATACCTCTGGCTGTCCTGGAACTTGCTCTGTAGACCATACTGACCTCACACTCACAGAGAACTCACAGTGGTGGCGCACGCCTTTATTCCCAATTCTCAGGAGGCAGAGGCAGGTGAATTTCTGTGAGTTCAAGGCCAGCCTGGTCTACAGATTGAGTTCCAGAACAGCCAAGGCCATGCACAAAGAAACCCTGTCTCGAATATATAGAGTCTCCTAGGGCAGTGCACAGCTCAAAAGCCACTGTTCAATACAGTAAGGAGTCACTTAAAGTAAGACATAATGGCCAGATCTCAATATAGCTCATAGGACTTGAGGTGGTCATTCTGACCTAATTGGTGTAGGCTATGGTCCAGATACCTGAATTTTTTGACATTTTGTTTGTGAGCCTAATACTTAACAGTTGAGCCATCTCTCCAACCCAGTATATGATTTTTTTTTATTTTTCAGCATATGAATTTTTAAAGGATCTCTGAAGCAATTCTGATGGGCAGCCACAATTACTATCCTCTGGTTGAGGCAACAGTTCCCAATCTTGTCTGTGCCTTAAATGCCTCCAGTGATTTTTTTTTTCAAACTTCCAGGGCTTAGACCCCACCCTGACTAATTAAATTGTCGTAGTCTCTAGAGGGACCACACAGACACTGAAGGTTACAGAGGGTCCAGCACTGAGGACCATGGGGTTAAGAGTGTTTGATGAGGTTGACTGTCTTCCGGCGGGAGAAGAGAATGATTACCATTTGCTGAGATTTAAGTCTTCTAACCCTGCACCCTTAAGATCAAATTAAAATTTATAACTCCTAGGATCATTAGTCATTTTTCTTGGGAACATAATTCAGAATGGCTGGCCCACAAAGTGTAGTCGTGAACCATTGGCAGCTCTCTTAGAATCTGCCAATTAGTACAAATTCAGGAGGACACTTAAAGTGGAACATAGCTATTATTTCCAGGACATCAAACATTTCCCCTCAGCAGATTCTATTCCACTAACATATAGATTTCCACATTGTATTTTTCATTTTCCTCAGAGGAACCCAGCTGGAGGACTTTATCCACATCTGGCTATAAGCCTCACAATGAAGGGGCCATATATTGTAAATATTCCTAGGCCATTTGTGGGGTGGGAGTGATAGATGGCTCAGCGGTTAAGAGCACTTGTTACTTTTGCAAAGAACCTGGGTTCAGCTCTGAGTATCACGCGATGGCTCACAACCATCTGTAACTCTACTCCAGAGTATTTGCTCTCCCCGACCTCTGTAGGCAGCAGGTATGCCTGTGATACACATGCTTACATGCAGGCAAAACATTCATACACAGATTTTTTTTAAAATGTCCATTCATAACTACTAGCCTCAAGGTATTTAGAGAACAGAGGTTCTTAGTTGAAGACCTGAAAAAATGTAATATTTCAAGGTGTTAGTTTAAACCATGTGTTTCAGGAATTTTTGAGATAAGGTTTTGCTATATAACCCTGGCTAGCTTGGAACTAGCTATGGAGAACAGGCTGGCCTTGAACTTTAAGTGATCCTCCTGCTTCTGTCTCAGAGTGCTGCGATTTAAAGGTGTTTGCCACCACTGCCGAGCCTAATTATCTTTAATTGTAACCAAGCCAAGGAATATTTGAGAGCAAGAGGGGCGTGTATTATACTCAGCTGCTTAGGCGTCTCCTCCCACTGGGCTGTAAGAATTGAGGATTGCACTCCTGACATCCAGCAGTGTCCGAACAGTGGCAGGAACTTAAGGGGCAGTTTGACATGCTGGCTAAAAGGAGCAACTTTTTTAAGGCTGACCTGGGCCTGACTCCTGTCTGCCGTTGCCGTGCTTGGTGACTTTGGACAACTTATTTGACCTCTTCCACTCTGTTTCCTGTCCCTGTTCCTCTAGAATAAGAATAATAGTGGCATACACAGATGTCGTATCTCTATCACCCAACATGAGCTGAAAATGCATTTAATCCTTCCTACCTCCCAGCGCTGGCTTAGTAGCCATGGTACACAGTAGAGTAGCAGGTGTTTACTGGTGTGATGGCGTGGATGACTGGAAGGGTGCCCAGCATCACCAGAGCACATGGGACTACATATCTCTGGCCTAGGAAAAGACCTGAACTCAAAATCCAAAATATATTTCTGCCAAATGTGTATCATTTGCACCACTGTAAAGCTGAGGAATCATTAACTTGAACTACTGAAAGCTGCTGGTACTTAATTTCAGCAAACAAAACCACACATTGCACAGTCCCTTTCCTGTGGGTGTGGGTGTTTGTTTCTCAGTGTTTATGTTATACTTAAATATTATAGTCTCTAGTGAAAATTTACAATACAGTTTGAGGAGAAATGAAGCAGAGAAAAGAGACAGGGAAGGCCGTCCCTCTTGATTCGTCACCTTCATAATATTACTTGCTAAAAATAACCCACTTGTCAGATCCCGACACTAACCCTGACGAGGTGTCTTGGATTCAGGACTTTAGTATGGACACGGCGGCATTCCCTTTTGGGCTCAAGAGTTCAGCATTATAAATTGTTCTCAACATCTATGAGTTTGTCCTTTTTTAAACCCCCAAAGAGAAAGCTTGTATACGAACTGGGTGGAAAAGAGGCGTTAGTGGAAAAGGCTGGTGAAAGCCAAATAATTGGTAGTTTTGATGAGTGTACTGGATTACCATTGGGACAAACTGGATTGAAATGTCTATATAAATTCTTTGTACTCTATTTACAACCCCAGTAGATCTAAAATCTAGTTCAGTGTATGAAGTTAACAAAAGAAATCAGAACTTAAACAGCTGGCTGTGGTGCCACACACCTGTTATCCCAGCACTGGAGAGACTAAAAGTGGAGAATCATAAGTTCAGGGCCAACCTGGGCTACATAGCCTAACTCCATCTTAATCTACACCCTCTCCAAAAAAAAAAAAAAAAAAAACCCGCTCCAGTTTACTAAAACAAACAAAGCATGGACTGAAAGCCAGACCTAGAGAAACAAAGTCTGTACAGGTAGTGAAGCAGAGTCTCCAGAGAGAAATTTACTCATCTTGATACCCAGATGTGTGATGGATAAGACTGAGCAATTCTGAGTGCTGCCCGTGACGAGGTGACAAGATGGAGACCTTTGTAGCTAGCAGTGGCTTACAAATCTGGGCCTGCTGGCAGTGTACGATAAAAAGGGGAGTGTGCTTCCCTTCCTTTCAGAATAAGTGAGTGCATTTCAAAACTGCGTAGCTGGACTTCACAGAGATCCAGATATCTGTAAATTCTTAGCTTGGGATTGTTTGATTGGCTTAGGGTTTAAAACAGATTTCTCCCCTGTGGCATTCAGTTCTCTAAACCCGGAATCAAGTTGTACTCGGAGTTTGCTGCCATGCGAGCTAAAAGCAGGTGTATCTGGACCTCATACACTGAGAAGGAAAATTTTCTTAAAAACAAACATTAGGCTGGGTGGAGCCCTGTTAGTAGAGAGTGCCTGTCTAGCATAAGGAAGCCTTTTGTTCCACTGCTGTAAGCCAGATGTGGTGGTACCTGCCATTAATTCCAGCACTTGGGAAACAGAGGCAGGAGAGTTAAAAGTTCAAGGTTATCCTTGTCAGCATAGAGAATCTGAGGCGAGCCTGGGATAAAATGAGACCCCATATCTCAGTTAGGGCTTCTATTGCTGCAATAGAACACTGTGACCAAAAGCAACTTGGGGAGGAAAGGATTTATTCAGCTTATACTTCCACATTGTTGTTCATCACCAAAGGAAGTCAGGACAGAAACTCAAGCAGGGCAGGAACCTGGAGGCAGGAGCTGATGCAGAGGCCATGGAGGGGTGCTGCTTACTGCCTTGTTCCTCGTGGTTTACACAGTCTGCTTTCTTATAGAACCTAGTACCATAATCCCAGGGGTGGCCCCGCTCAGTGTACTGGGCCCTTCCACATCAATCACTAATTTAAGAAAATGCCCTGCAGGATTACCTACAACTCAATCTTAGGGAGTCATTTTCTTAATTGAGGGTCCCTCCTCCCAGATGACTTTAACTTGTGTCAAGTTGACGTAAAACTAGCCAGGACACCCCTTTCCCCCCAAATATATGGGAGCCTAGCATGCACTTTATCACAGCTAGAGACAGAAGGATAAGTTCTAGGCCAATCTGGACTAAATAGTGCAACTGTCTCCGAGAAAACAGTAAGGACAACCTGTTGTGGGAGCTGCATGGACTCTCACGGAATTGTAGTGCTCATTCCTTTCCAAAGCTCTTTAGAGATGCGCTCTTACGTGTGTGCTTTGCGTAGTTGCTGTCGGCACACTCTCTCCATCATCTTGTTTCCACTGAGCATCATTTCACGTTCTGATTTCCATCCCCGCGGTGCACACAATTGTGTGCTTAATGGCTGTCTAACATTCAGTTGTGTAAAATAGCCTGCCAGTTCTTGGGGCTGGCCTTACTTTCATGAGTAGACCCAAAGGCCTGCTGTCTCTTAGCAGTTGAGGCTTATTTTAGTTCCTGGAAGTGGCAACTGGCGTGAGCGTGGGATCCCGTGGCATTCTTGACTCACCAGCACACAGCTCAGTCTGCTTTGTTAACATTGCTCTGCCTACCACTCCACAGCAGAGCCTCCCCAGGCTGCCTGGATCTGAGCTGGACTCCTCCTGCGTGCAGATGCAGGTGTATAATCCCCCAACTTCCACAAACCCTGACCCAGATCTAATACTAAGATAGCAACAGCACGAAATACCTGCTGCTTCCTCCCTTGCCTGGCATCACGGTGACACTGGTGTCCCCCACAGAGCTTGAAGTGAGAGAAGTGTCTGAAGGAGTGAGCGACGGGTTATTACAGCTGAAGGAATAAGATGGAGGTCAGGGATGCCACGACCATAACTCTAGGTGCATTAGTGAAAATGTAATGGGCTCAAGTTTGGGTTCCAAGTCTCAAAATGTTGCGTGATACCTTTCTTTCTTCAGACCTCTTCCTGGCAGAAAGCCCACTATTTGGTCTTCCGATAAAGAGAAAGGGTTTATGGGATTGGGTAATAAAACAGTAAACTGGGGTTTAACTCCTTATCTAGCTGTGACCACTGTCATCTTCTGCACAAGGACAACAGTTGGCATGCAGGACTCTCCTGAGAGAAAGTGATATTTGGTACGTCTCATTATTACGCCATTCCAGCAGCAGCTGTCTTGGAAAGAAGTGATTGGTTATTTTGCCACAAATTATCACTGCTCCTTCCTTGGTTTTTTTTTTTTTTTCTTTTCTTTTCTTTTTTTTTTCAGACAGGGGCTCATGTAGCCCAGGCTGGTATCGAAGTTACTCTGATCCTTACCTCCAGAGTGCTAGGATTATAAGCATACATAGGCATGCCCAGTTTCGTGTGGTGCTGGCGATCAAGGAACACATGCATAATTGTGGGGATGAGAGGGCAGGAATTGGAAACCATTCAGAGCAAAGGGATGCCCGTGCCTAGCCACGGTGAATTCTGTAGTCCCAAAGTGAAGATTTGCCTTGAAAAAACTGATAGATAAGTACCTGAGCTATGTGGTGTTTGAATTGCCAAGGCTAAGCATTGCTTAAAGTATCTCTGACAGGATGTGACAGTTAATCATCATTGTCAACTTGACAGATTTAAAATCTCCATGGAAACACCTCCAGATGTCTGTGAGGATGTTTCCACAGAAGGAAGACACCCTGGGTGTGTGCAGCAGCACCACAATGGAGTGGGGTGGTCCTGGACCGAAAGGGGGGAGGGGTGTGAGAGTGAACTGAGCGCCAGCGTTTCTTTCTGCTTCCTGACTCTGAATGCAGTGTCGCCATTGCCATATGCTCTGTTGCCACAGCTAGGGCCACTCGAGATAATGTGCCTCTCTCTCCCTTCACAATGGACTTTATTTCCCCTCAAACTGGGAAGTAAAATAAACATTTCCTCAAGGTGCTTTTGCTCAGGTATTTTGTCACAGCAAGGGAGAAAAATAGCAAACACACTGAGTCTAGGCTCTAAAGTTCTGGAGGAAGGCCAGGATGTTGATAAATAAGGAGGAACTCCAAGGCAACCATTTGCCTTGAATAAAATTTGCACTCTTGATTCAGAAAAGTATTGTTTGCTTTGTGCTTGGGCTGCCCTGCTGATACACTCCTTTCAGATTCTCAAAGAAGAGAATGTGGGAGGCAGTGATTGTAATGATCTGTCCAATCCATTACAGTGATGCTGATTACCATGGCTTCTTTAAGCTCTCTTGCTCTTTATCCTTTCAGATCAAAGATACCTGCCTTTAGGTTGTTCCCTGTGAGAAAGGAGACACATTCTAAAGCAAAATCTTGGATGCTAATGATCTAGCAAACTTGTCCCCTAAATTATTAGCCAGCATTTAATGAGCTGCTTAAGGCGTGCTGGGCAGTGTGATAAACATTTTATATGGATTTCAAAGTGGCTTGGGAGAAGGGTTGTTGTTATTTCTCTTTGGTTGGGCAGTTACTGTTATTTCTGACTCCACTGGAAGTGACCAAGTCATCTAGCTTGATAATGGGGTTTGGGAAATGCATAAACAGCCTGTAGAAACAAAAATAAGCTCCACTCTAATACATCCGTGCATACATACATACACACATACATACATACACAGACACGCACATACATATATACCTACAGACACACACACACATGCACATATTGCTTGTTACTCTTCAAGACTTCTGTGACTGATGAATTATTTCTAGAGGGCTAGTGGGAAAGGACCAGAATCAGCACAGGGCACCTGAGACCAAGTTCTCAGCATAAAGGAGATTTATTTGCTGCAGAGGGACAAAGAGCAGGGAATAAGAGACAAAGACAGGACAAGGGAGGAGGGAGGGAAAGGGATATTTGCCCTGGAGGGACAAAGGCCTGTGTCTGGATTGAGAGGAGGCAGATGTGACCCACAGGCAAATGACAGTTTATAAAGGGAAGAAGGGAGTGTCCCCTCCCCCCTTAGGATGAGTTGGTTTGTTTTAATTAAGCATGTTAATTAGGGTAGCCAAAAGGGGGCTTTTGATTGTTGAACTTCAGTACTTTGATAGCTGGACCTTGATGGTCAGCTTCAGGAAGAGGAAGAGGGCAAATAAGGGAATAGACCTTGGTGGTTAGCTTCAGGGATCTTATCTATGGTTTAGCAAGTAGGAGGGAAGGGGGAAGGGCAATGTCTACCATGGTCATGTTTGCTGTGCTCGGGCCTGCTAGAGCCCCTCACAGTGAGATGGCTCAGCAGGTAAAAGCATTTTGCTACTAAGCTTGGCAGCTTGAATTTAGTCTCCAGAACCCACATAGTTAAAGGAGAGAACTGATTTCTGCGAGTGACTTCCACATACATTTACAAAAGGAAAGAAATGTAAAAACAAACAAATAAATAAAGGAAAAGTCTATTGCAAAAAAATCGCTCGACAAAACCTGTGTGAAATGATATGAGCCTGTAACCCCAGTATGAAAGATGGTTATGAGTTCAAGACTAGTGTCCATATACACATATGCACACAAATGTAAAAAACACCCAATTTTAGCTTTGATTTAGAAAAAAGTTCTTGTCACTCAGACACACATCCACTGCCCAAAGGGAAGTGTGACAATGTACTGTAATTCAGGATTTTTTTTTTTATTTTTGGAAAGGGTCTCTTGTATTGTGGGATAACCTTGGATTTGCTATATGGTGTATCTACCTGCCTCTACCTCCTGGATGCTGGCATTATAGGTGTACACTACCATATCCCATTTATATGGCACTGGGAGAAAACCTGGGGTTCCATGTACTAGGCAAGCACTCTGTCCACTATGCTTCATCCCTAGTTGAAGTTCAGTTCTTTAAGCAGGTGCTTAACCTTAATTCTCTATCTTGCTCATATTCATAGGCCTACTTGAAATGGATTATTAAAAATGCTGCAGGATCCCCAGTGGTGGCAGGCAGCAGAAACACTGTAGATCCCCAAGGGGTGGCAGTGGGCCATGTGGTGGCAGGCAGTGGGCCCTGAGAGCAGCCAGTCCCAGGCAGGGATGGCTGCAGGTCCCGGAGTGGTGGCTGGTCCAGGGCAGGGAGACATGTGGCGGCAGGCAAGAGACAGAGACATGGATGGGCACATGCGGAGTAAGGTTGGATATTTATTCAGTGGGTTATGGAGGGGGAAGTGAGAGAAAGAGAAGAGCAGAGAGGCAGAGAGAAAGAAAGAGTTGGGGGAAGAAGTGGGGAGAGGCAGAAGCTGCTTCTTTGAGAGGGAGATGGAAAAGAGAAGGAAGTCAGGCTGGAAGCGGAAGATCAGCCTGTCTCAGCAGATGATGTGTGTGTGTGTGTGTGTGTGTGTGTGTGTGTGTGTATGTAATGGGCGTGGCTTGTCTCTTAAAGAGACAGGACAGATTATTATACTACTTCCTATACCTTTCTCTGTTGGCTAAGAAAATATTCCTGTTTAATAGACAGCTGTCATGAAGAAAAATGTGTGTAGATTATAAATTCTCTCAAAAAGAAAGCCCCACAAAAACCAAAAATGGTTTTATGGTCTGAGACACACCTTTAATCCCAGTACCCAGGAGTCAGATGCAGATGGATCCCTTGAGTTTGAGGCCACCCTGGTAAGAAGGTAAAAGCAGGAGGAGGAGGAGAAACCTCTTTTGGGCAGGGTTTTAAGACAAGTTTCTGTCTGTCAAACAATGGGTTGATTGGCTTATACTGCTTGGCAAAGCAGTCTAGGGTAGAGTTAAGAGCGTAGATTATGGAGCTGGATTTGATTTTATTTCTGTGTGTGGGTATGTATGTATATGTATATGTGTGAGTATGGTGTATTTATCTGTGGTACACATTCAAGTGTGTGTATCAGGGGTGCTCATACACACTGATGCCAGGTGTCTGGAGACCTGTTCTATATTACTCTTGAGACTGTCTCTCACTGAAGCTGCAAGCGACTGTCAAGTCTCAGCAGTCTGTCTGTCAGCTCCTTAATGTTTGGGGATTACAGGTGCACGCATGGTCGTGACCTGCTTTTTTCAAAAGGGGTGCAGGGATCTAAACTCAGGTCTCCATGCTTGCCCATTAAATATTCTTCTTTATTTTTTATTTTAATTGTTTTATTTATTTTCTATACCAACCACAGTTCACTGTCCCTCCCCTCCTCCTGCTACTCCTGCCTCTCCCCCCATCCTATCCCCCATCCACTCTTCAGAAAGGGTAAAGCCTCCCATGGTGAGTCAACACAATCTGACACATCACTTTGAGGCAAGACCAAGTCACCCTCCCTGCCCAGCCCCCCCCCCCCGCATCAAGGCTGCACAAGGCATCTCACCATAGGAAATGAGCTCCAGAGAACCAACTCATGCATTAGGGATATATAGATCTAGTCCCATTGCCAGGGATCCCACAAACAGACCAAGCCTTAAAACTGTCACTCACATGCAGAAGGCCTAGTTCAGTCCTATGCAGGCTCCCCATCTGCCAGTCCAGAGTCTTTGAGGTCCCTAAAGCTTGAGTCAGCTGTCCCTGTGGGTTTCTCAATCATGATCTTGACCTCCCCCCTTATTCATATAATGCCTCCTCCCTCTGATTGGACTCCCAGATCTCAGCTCAGTGCTTGGCTGTGGATCTGTTTCCATCAGTTACTGGATGAAGGTTCTATGATGACAGCTAAGGTAGTCACCAATCTGGTTACAGGAGAAGGTCAGTTCAGGCATCTTCTCCACTATTGCTAGGAGTTTTAACTGGGGTCATCCTTGTGGATTCTTGGGAATTTCCCTAGCACCAGATTTCTCCCTAACCTTCAAATAGCTCCCTCTTTTATTGTTCTCCCTCTCTATGCCTCCCACAGTGCAACCATCACGTTCCCTCATGCTTTCATCCCTTCCCCCCCCCCACAGTTTATCCAGGAGATCATATCTATTTCCCTTTCCCAGAGGGATCCATGTATGTCTCTCTTAGGGTCCTCCGTGGTACCTAGCTTCTCTGGGGTTGTAGATTGTAGTCGGGTTATCCTTTGTTATACATCTAATATCCACTTATGATATGAGTGAGTACAAACTGTGTTTGTCATTCTGGGTCTGTGTTACTTCAGTTGGGATGATTTTTTTTCTAGTTCCATCCATTTGCCTACCAATCTCATGGAGTCATTTTTTTTTTTACAGTTAAGTAATACTCCATTGTATAAATGTACCACATTTTTTTTTACCCATTCTTTGGTTGAGGGCCATCTAGGTTGTTTCCAGGTTCTGGCTAAAGCTGCTATGAACATGGTCACCAAGTACTCTTATCCACTGAGTCATCTTTATAAACCTGTGAGCTTGGACTTTAGTTTAAAAACTGGTTCTACTAGACAGACAGTGGTGGCACCCACCTATAATCCCAGCATTTGGGAGGTAGAGGCAGGTAGATCTCTGAGTTCAAGGCCAGCCTGGTCTACAGAGTAAGTTCCAGGATGGCCAGGGCTATACAGAGAAACCCTGTCTTGAAAAACAAACAAACTTCCTCAAGAGTGGTATTGCTGGGTCTTGAGGTAGATTGATTCCCAATTTTCTGAAAAACCCGCCATACTGATTTCCAAAGTGGCTGTACAAGTTTACATTCCCACCAGCAATGGAGGGGTGTTCCCCTTACTCCACATCCTCTCCAGCATAAGCTGTCATTGGAGTTTTTGATTTTGGCCATTCTCACAGGTGTAAGATTATGTATCTCAGAGTTGTTTTGATTTGTGTTTCTCTGATGACTAAGGATGTTGAGCACTTCCTTAAGTGTCTTTTGGCCATTCGAGATTCCTCTGTTGAGAGTTCTCTGTTTAGATCTGTACCCACTTTTTATTGGATTATTTGGTGTTTTGATGTCTAGTTTCTTGAGTTCTTTGTATAGTTTGGAGATCAGACCTCTGTCTGATGGGGGGGTTGGTGACATTCAGTAGGCTACCTTTTGGTTTGGTCTTATTGACTGTGTCCTTTGCTTTACAGAAGATTTTCAATTTCAGGAGGTCCCATTTATTTATTGTTGCTCTCAGTGTCTGTGCGACTGGAGTTATGTTTAGGAAGTGGTCTCCTGTGCCCATGCATTGAAGGCTACTTCCCACTTTCTCTTCTATGAGGATGCACAGTCACACCACAAGGACATTTGCTCAACTCTGTTCATAGCAGCATTACATAATGGAGTACTACCCAGCGCTTAAAAACAGTGACATCTTGAAACTTTCAGGCAACTAGACGGAACTAGAAAAAAGCCATCCTGAATGAGGTAACCCAGACCCAGAAAGACAAATATAATATGTACTCACTCATAAGTGACTTTTAGACAAAAAGCAAAGGACAACCAGCCTACAGGCCACAACCCCAGAGAACCTGGACAACCAAGAGGACCCTAAGAGAGACATACATGGATCCACCTAGAAAGGGAAAAAAGGCAAGATCTCCTGAGTAAATTGGGACCATAATGGGGAGGAGATAAGGTGGAACGGGAGAGGGGAGGAGGGAAGGAGAGTGGGAAAATGTATAGCAATAAGAAAGGAAAAACAAACAAACAACAACAAAAAAAAACCCAACCAAAACTGGTTTTGCTACCGCCTAGTGGGTGCCCAGGGACAAATTATCTAAGCTCGCTGAATATCAGTTTCTGCCTCTGTGAGACGAAGATGAAAGGCAGTAATATATGTAAAGCAGTTAGCCTAGCAGCTGACAAAGCGGAAGTGCTCCATCAACTATGCCTGCTAGCGCTGCTGGTGCACTTATGGCTGTTAACGGAATTCTCCTCACATAGGCATGGATGCACTTCAGCATAATTTCCTGGCTATAGCTTTGTCTTTCTAGAGGGAGTTGGAGAAAGGCATATGTGGATCTTTTTAGCCCCAAGGTAGCTTTAGCTAGGCAGACTTGGATTCCATTCCTTGATATGCTTTGTACAGTATCCTCATTTAGGAAGTGATGCCAGGTATAATACCTGCCCAGGAAGGTTGCCAATATGACAATAGATTGGAAGGACTTAGTACTGTGCCAGGTATCTGGAAAGCACCTGATAAATGGGGCCCATGATGAAGGTGATAACAGTAATAGTAAGGGACCAGTACCATCCCAACCTTACCACCCTGGGAGTGGGATGGGGATCCTGAAAGGCTAGCAAAACAATGTGGCTTCCCAGACAGTAGCTAGGTATTTAAAACAGACCTGGTTTTGGATATGTGACAAAAACAAACAAACAAACAAACAAAAAACCAAAGAAAATGATTGATTAGAGCACTGTTCTTATTTATTTTGCCAGTCCCTTTATACCTGAGAACCTTAAAGGAAAATGTGTGATTCTAAAGTAACCCTGTTCTTCTAAGGCTCAATTTCAGTTGTTCACAACATCTTATCTGTAAGCTTTGTCAGGAATATCTTAGTACATGGCTCTGATCTTCTTTGGTGAGGTGGATGACACATAACTTCCTGAGCCTCCTGATGAATGTAGGATGAATTCGCTGGCTACCGCACTGGTGTAGAAAAACAATGGTTCTCAAGGACGTGATCTTAGAATAGGTGAACTTGTACATGGGCTGTAGAGGCATTATCGAATAAAAGTCAAAGACGCGTGTTCCTGCTGGTTCTGGAGATGTGCCCATTTACTGAAAGGTGATAAAGGGAATGATTCTTTTGCTATCCCTCTGTTTCCTCTTTAGTAGTCTGTTAAAATCAGGAGAAGAAAACAGCTAGTTTTGCAAGTAAAGCCAAGTACAAGGTTTCTATTATTTCCCACACTACTTGGGGTAGGAGGGTGCTGGCCAGTTTCCAAGGCCCCCTACGGGACACCCACCCTCCACCCCAGCCTCCAACATTCTTTGTCACTTTATTAAGGAATACTAACTGCAGGAATGCAAGGCTTCGCCACGGGGATCTTCCAGTAACATTTCTTCAGTGTCCCAGGTATCTAGTCTCTTTTTTGGCCTACGAGCTAAGGTTATAGAAATGAAAATGAGTTTTGGATAAATATTTCAGGGTAGTTGCTGACCTCTAGAAAGACACACACTATTTGCTACTAGAGTCCTTCTACCGAGCTTTCATCCTCACCCCGTATCCCCAGAACTGTGCCCATTTTCTCCTTAGTGGCTTTGGCCAAGTGAATGTCCCTGAATAATGCATTAAAAACAGTTCAGCCTTAGGTGACATGATAATTGTCAGTTGATACGCAATATATGTCAAGTGCTGGAAGATTTTCCATGTTAGGAAATGGACGTCATCACTAGCATTTAAATGTTTTGTGAATAGTGTATATGTATGTGTGTTTGTGTTCATGTGTATGAGGAGGCCAGGGCTTGACTCTTCAGGATTCTCTTTCTTTTGGAGACAGGGTCTCTCACGGAACCTAGGTCTCACTGATTGGCTAGGGTGGGTAGCCAGTGAGCTCCAGATGTTCCTTTCCCTACTGCCCACCCCAGGCTAGGGTTACAGGTGTATACCAGCAAGCCCAGTTTTCTTATGGGTGCAGGAGAATCAAACTCAGTTCTTCTTGCTGGCATGGAAGGCACAGGAAACAATGAGTCATCTCCCCAGTGATTCACCCATCATTAGCAATGTTCATGTCTCCATAGTGTGGATACATCTTAATTTAGTTAGCTATCCCTGTCATTGGGCATTTACCATGTTTACAACATTTAGCTCTTGTACTGGATGATATAATTGGAATATTATTTAGTATACTTTTTGTGTACTTCTGTAATTAGCTTTGTAGACAGGTAAGAAATGAGACTAGTAGTTTAAATGGTTACCATAGTTTAAATTCTTTTAAAAAATATTTTATTTTAATGCGTATGAGTCTTTGGCCTGCATGTATATCTGTGCATCACATTTATGCCTGTGAAGGTCAGAAGAGGGCATAGGATCCCCTGGGACTTGAGGTACAGATGATTGTGAGCCACCATGTGTTTGCCAGGAGCCAGAGCTGCAAGAGGAACAAGTGATCTTAACCACTGGGCTATCTCTCTAGGCCCATTGTAAAAGTTCTTAATAATATTGAGGAAAGGAGGGAAAGAGAGAGACAGGTAATATACCCTACATAAAGGTTATGCCAATTTGTGCTTCCACTATTGGCAAGCATAGCCTTTAAATTATTGCTATAGCCATCCAAAGATCTTGTGTCAGCTAATGTTGGGGTACCATGCTGGCCTACCAGAAGATGGTCTCAAAGCTTTGTCCCATACTTCTCTCTATAACACACCATAGTCTGAAAAGTGAGTTTCATTCTCAAAATAGGAATGCTATTGTAGAAAATATAAAGGATGGCCTATATAACTTTTCTTTTATAGCCAACAATTCAACATTACCTTTGAAAAGATTGTTGTCAATAGATGGAGCTGCAGCCTGTGTCTCATAACATTGGCTGTTGCAAGGTTTGGCAATACTCTGAGTTCCAATCTTCCGAGAACATTCACCTTCCTCCATGATTACGTCCAAAGCAAATGTTACTGACATATTCTTTTTGGGCCTTATTCGCAGACCATCTTTCTGTATGCCAAGAAGAAGAGGGAAATCGTCAAATAGTCCTCAAGAGTTCAATTACAGACCATGGGCAATAGCATTTCAAAAAGCCATTTACCTGTAGGATTGGCTTTAGGGGCCTAGCATCCAGTGAGCGCTGTATTAAATGTTGTCTTGATTCAAAATGCTGCCTTTTCTCAAAGTGTCTTTGTTCAACATGCTGTCTATGTTCCAGGTGTTGTCTTTTCTGAACGCGTTGTCTGTTGTCTTTGAGCATTCCCCCTCTGTTAGCTATGCTAAGTTTGGAAGAACAAGTCAGTAGAAGAAAGAGACATATTTCAAGACTTCTTGTTTTTGGTGCTGGGGCCTGCATTTAGACCCTCCATGAATGTGGCAGATGCTCTACCCTGAACTGTCCCTGCCTTCAGACTCTTTAGCCAATGCAGCTGCCATCCTATTCTTTCCCTATGCCTTTGGGAAGTAAAAGTGACAACAGAGCAAGAGGACATTTTGACCTTACAGTCCTCAAAAGCCTGAGCATGGGCTTTGTATCTTTTCAACACTCCTGTTCTTTCTGTCATTCCATGGTTAGGCAGATCAGAGAACTGGAGGCTGAGAATTCAGAGAAGCTGTATAATATTCATCTGTAGAATATTGTCAATAGGCTCCTTAAGGGGCACATGTTCCCTCTTGTCTTCCACATGGCAACTCAGGGAACAGATGTCCTATTTTGGAGAAGCCCTAATGCTAATAGGTTGGCCTTACCTTTTTTTTTTAAACCTCTATGCCACTCATCCCACTAAAGTGCTGAAGCTGTTCCAGGGCAGGTAGTGTACCCAGCAATGTTGATGGGCACTGCCATAGCCCCACTTGGGCCATCAGATTCTCAAGGGCTTGCTGCCCAGAATTCAAGTACCTCTCAGAACTCATGGGTCATGTTGAAGATTGGCTTCCACTTATATTGTCAGTAAACCAAAAGAAAGCATGTCAGTACCTGTCCGATGAGCATCTCTCTCCACAGCCTCTGATGTTCTTGGAGGTTGAGATGCTCATACCGGATGTTTGTTGTCGAGCACACAGCTCATCGTATTGATCCCCAATAGCAGCTAACAGCCAGCGCAGCCCTATAATTATTGGCTGTTGGTGCCTCTTTGGGAGGTTTTTCATAGTTGAACATGGCTCCTGTAAACAAGAGAAAAGAAGTTCTCAGATCTGGATCCCTGGACCTTTAGGGTCTAAAGGCCTGATCACTGTCATCTAAAGTCAGAGGGAGGTGTGCTGTGCCTAAATAGGTTCTCAGCTTCCAAGGAAACATTCAGCATTCACATCTGAGAGAGTAGGTGAAGAGAATAAAAGCTGAGGCCCTTTAATACAATGGCTATAGTGCCTTCATTGTGTGACCTCAAGCAAGTCACTGAGACCCTCAGGACATTTAGTTTTCTCACGTATAAAATGGGGATATTAAAATCTTACAGAACTGCTTTGAAGGCAGAGTGTAATATGTGTTGTCATTATCAAGTTAGAAATAATCACAACAGATGTTCCCTGTCAGGGAAAGGAACTTTGCCCCCAAGCCAACATTTAGGGCTGGTGACAGACAGGGTCCCGGTTATATTGGCCAGGGCTAGAGGAAGAGAAGGAAATGCTGGCACTCACCACACGGCACATGGACTTAGTCTCATTCGCTAGCCTATCCAGAAGTAGATATTCGATGATATCGCCAGGCAAGAGGGCTTCCTTCTTGTCTTGTTTGTTTGCCAGGCTACAGCAGGGCACATGAAAGAGCAGAAAAGATGAGAAGAGTGGAACCTAGGTGAAGTCAAAGGGAAGGGAAAAGCCCTGCATGGTGGCGCACACCTTTAGTCCTGGCACTTGGGAGCCAGAAGCAGGCGAATCTCTGAGTTCAGGCCAGCCTGGTCTACACAGCAAGCCCGTATCTCAAAAACAACAGAAAACAAACCACAAAAAAAGGGTAGGGAAACTGCCACGTGTCCAGGAATTGGGCCTAAATGCATACCCAGTGAGACTGGCGAGATAGCTTCTAGCCAGCTTTCAGTGGAGGAAAAAATCGTGCAAATTATTTGAATCCAAGATAATCCCCAGAGCTCATTTCCCACTTCCTCTGTATCATGCCTGGAACTGTATGGTCGCTAATTGGGATATGAACAGGTGTGGAGTTTGCATCTCGGAAACTCTTCATACTCCAGTTGGGTTGCTAATGAGGAATGAGACTGGCAAAAGGGGGAGTTGGAAGAGGTGAGGCGTGGCAGGCTACTGGAGGTCTCCCTCTGAATGAGTGCCAGTTACATAAGTCTTGAGCAACCAACTGAGGGAGGAAGGCATAGGAACTTACATTATACCAAAAAAGGGGGGGGGGTGCTCTCTGCCATCATCAAGTTTCAGGACCAGAGACTTCAACCAGAAAAGAGCAAATCCAGGAAGAGTTTTCAGCAAGAGTCAGGCTTGGGGATGGGAGATCTCGGTGGTATTTCTCTTTGATGAAGAGACAGGGTTCGTTTGTATAGTTAGCTGTCGTGTCTCACATGACAGTGGGGAGTAGAAAGTGGCTCTTGAAAACAGTTACCAGTGAAGTAGGCCTTTCTGCCTCATTGGGCCTAAAGGGGTCTATCTCCCCGTGATCAAAGGAGTGCCCAGTCCTTAACCTTTATACCTTTCACAAGGCACAAATTGGCAAATGGAAGTAGACAACAAAGACAGAAACTTACATTAAGATGGGCTTCCCTGATACCCTTTTATCAAACATCAGGCGTGTTAAGATGATCTTTACTTCCTGTATGCGTGCTATGTCACTAGAATCCACGACGAAAACAAGCCCATGTGCCTCAGCATAGTAGCTCGGCCATTTCTCTCGACCTTTTAGATCTCCATTGAGGTCAAAGACAGATACTTGATAATCATCTAGTAGAAGTCTAATCTGTGTTGGCTTCGTATTGCTGTGCATCTTGCTAGGAATTACTACAAACAGAAAGAGGGGAGAAGCGACCACAGGGTGGCAAAATGTAGTTAGATAAGATTGTTCATCTTCCTGCAGAGCCTGCCCCCAGAAACCTTACTGAAGCGGCCTGCCACCCCACTCAGATTCATGGATGCATCGTTCTAGTTCTTGGTTGTTGCTGCTGCTATTGCTTTGTTGGTTGGTTTTCTTTTAGACAGAGTCTCACTATGTAGCCCTGATTAACCTGGAACTCACTCTGTAGACCAGGCTGGCTTCCAACTCAGTTACCCACCTGTCTCTGCCTTCTAGAGGGCTGAACTAAAGGCGTGCGCCACCATGCCCAGCAAAATGCATCTTTCTAAATTACTTTTCCTGTGTCCCTCTTCCTGGCTGTACTACGTCAGTGAATACATTGAATGGTGGCCACAGTGGACCTGGTTCCTATCCAAGTCTCACCCTCCATGTCTCTCTTTTCCTGGGCCTTCACAAACCACCATCCTCTCTACTCATTTTTATAAACTATCCATTTAGATCATTTTTATTGTAGGAAATTTCCCTCGCAGCAGCCTTGTAAAAATGCTTCTACCCCTGTGGTTAGCATTACTATAACACATAGTAGAGTCATAAATTCTATTGTCTACTTAGCTGAGTTCTAAACTGCCAAAGGAAGGTGAACTCTTAATTTTATCCATTATATCCATTGTATTCATGAAGCACAGATTCTGGCACACAGAAACTAATAGATGTCTAATGAATGAATGCTAGCTCTTTCTCTTTGATTTCCCATGTGTATGTCTGTATGAGCGCGTTGGATTTCCTAGAACTGGCATTACAGACAGTTGTGAGCCACCACGTGGGTGCTGGGAGTTGAACCCAGGTCCTCTGGAACAGCAACCAGCGCTCTTAACCTCTGATCCATCTCTTCAGACCTAGTTGTTTCTCTTTTACAGTTTCTTTCACGCCCAGCCACCACATTCTTCAGGGAGCCTTCTCTGGCCTGCCAACCTCTCAACAGTTCTTTTCAGCACTTCGCTGAAGTAGTCATTGACCTATTTTTGTGCTTGCCCATTGCCTTAGAGTAGGGATTCAGTAAGTGCTTACACTGTCTATTATTATGAATGAGGACATGAAGTGTCTCTTGTGTTTCTCTTCCAAGAAACCCTGCCAGATGTGGGCACATTTCCCATGGAAAAGCTTTGTCCAGAACATAATATCCTGTTAGGAACTAGATTCTTCATTCAGCCTCTAAAAGAAATGCATTTGATAACGATGGTCTTTATATGCTTTGCAGTTTGTTGAACTGATAGTTATGGTCTAAGTTTCTGCTCACATTAATAGTTAATAATTTCATAGATTTTTGACACTAGGAGTACTCAGACTAGAATTAGTAATTTCTTATTTGTAGTAGGAGATATGTCTGTGACATTTTCTGTAGGACAGCCAAACTAAATCCTTAGACTAAGTGACTAATTCTTTCAGATTTTTGGAAATGCTTGTTTTATACACTTATGAATAGACATATATGTGTATATAATATGCCAACTATACTTTAATGTGGTTTTATAACATTTCTTCTGTTTTCATGTTATAGCTTTTTAATTATGATTTTCAGAGTGCACATACATTTCAGTCACAACTTTGATATGATACTTGCTATAGAAATTACACTACTTGAAAACATATACATGCAAGTAGCACTATACAAACTGAGCAGGTTGAATTTATGTATTTAGGAATATATATGTATGATATCTACATATACACACATGTGTATATAATAACAATTAATGAAAAAAGGCCATGTATTTGAAAGAGAGCAAAGAAGCGTATATTACAAGATTTGGAGGGAGGAAAATGAGGGGGGGGAATGATGTATTTATTATAACTTCAAAGAATAAAGAAAGTAAAAAGAAGAGGCAAATAGGTGAAGACTCCAAAAGATAATTTTAGAATCTTGT
Source organism: Arvicola amphibius (assembly GCF_903992535.2). NCBI lineage: Eukaryota > Metazoa > Chordata > Mammalia > Rodentia > Cricetidae > Arvicola > Arvicola amphibius. The sequence continues at coordinate 86,452,167 of NC_052065.1, read as the reverse complement.
TTTCTGTGTCTCAGAAAGCCTTGTTATTTTTTGTGACAGAACATAGCCATTCTTCTGGGTTTGTTTGTTTCTTTTTTCTTTTTACTCAAAACTAATTTCTGCAATAATTCGGTCTGTTGCTGATGACACTAGGTGCTAAACACTACAAGAGGTAGTTCCTTCTAAATTTGAATTTATCTTATTTTCTCTTCATTTATAAATACCCTGAGGGCAAGTCCCAACTCTCATTCATCTCTCTATTCCTGGCCGAGTGTTTCATGAAGCATGGTTTGGGAGTAGTGTGCTTCAGAGTTTTATGAATGCACCCCTACCCTGCACCGGGTGACTCCAGATCTCAGGATCTCTAAGCTTGGGATGGAAGCATCTGTACTTTCTGTGACAAAGTGGCTCTGGTTAGCATGGTTCTGATGTGGTTCTTCTGCACTTGAAAGCTTGCGAGGCACTGCTCCTGAGAGTGATGGAACCTGGGTGTGGTTGTGTCTCAGCATCACCTGATGAGAATGAGGAGCATGGGCCCTCACTAAACTGAAATATGGGAGCTTCCTGATGCTGGGTTAAGTGGCCTCTAGGCTTCCTAGGTGACTTTGATCACTACCTCATTGTTCTCTAACTTTGCCTTCCCAGGCTTTTAAAAACCTGTGGTGCTAGTCCTCATTCTCTGAGATTTGGATTACATGGGGGTGGTGCTCGTGCATTATGCTGTTTTGAAAGCACACAGGTTGGGCCTGGAGAAATGGTTCAGCAGTTAAGAGTACTTGCTGTTCTTCTAGATGGATTTGGTAGCTCAAACCTGGCTGTAGTTTCAGTTCCGGGTCCCTTCTTCTGGCCTCTGTGGGCACTACATGCCATGTTCATGGTACACATACATACATGCAGGGAAAACACTCATACATATAAAATAAATATTTTTTAAAAAGTAGCCAGGTGATTCAAATGAATGTATGTCAGATTTGCCATACATTCACAGATCTCAATGTTCTTACATTGTGGAATATTATTTTAAGATGTGTTACAATTGTTTATGTGGCGGAACATGTGTTTTAATGATGCAAAGTTGTGCTGCATTCTTTTTTGTTGCATTTGTGTGACTCTGTGAAACTGTGTTACTTTGCATGTCTAAAACAACTGAGTGATCTAATAAAGAGTTGAACCTCTGATAGGTAGGAAGAGAAAGAATAGGCAGGGCTGGCAGGTAGAGAGAATAAATAGAAGGAGAAAGCTTGGAAGAGAAAGGGAGGAGTGAGAAAATAAGGGGTCAGCCACACAGCCAGATACGGAGTAAGAAGGAAAGAAAAGATGTACAGAAATAGAGAAAGGTAAAAGCCCAGAGGCAAAAAGGTAGATGGGTTAATTTAAGAAAAGCTGGCTAGAAATAAGCCAAGCTAAGGCTGGGCATTCATAAGTAAGAATAAGCCTCTGTGTGATTTGTTTCGGAGCTGGATGGCGGGTCCCCCAAAGAGCCAAAGAGTAAAAAGAGTAAATACAACCAACAACATTCTTATTTAGGGCACCTGTCTGTGCTCATTCTTGAGTTTCTTATCCCATGTGACCATGCCATGCAAAACAAGTGAATGGTGTCATCAGTAATGATGGCAGGTATGCCAAACTGGTTTGTAGCTGGTGTCTTTAAATGTCCATATAGGTTACTATATGTAGCTGGAATTCCTTTCCTAGACAATTATCTGTTTGTGGCATTCACCTTTGAAAAACACAGGAACAGGAGAAGTGAGCTATTCAATTTTGGGCACAGAGAAATCTACTAGATTGACTTTAAGTGGCCCTGCCTGAATGGAGGTGCCCTGAGACATTCTTCAGAATGTGATGATATCAGCGCCTATTAGAATGTTTCTGTGAATGAAGTCACTACCACAAACCAATGCATTCATGAGCCAGCCCCAAGGTATTCACTGAGCACAAGACAAGTTATGCAGTAACAAACTCCATCCACTGTGTTCCAGGAATCAGAATGGAACCCAGACACTTGTCTCAGATGAATAGCTTGTGGTTCATTTCAGAGGAGTGCTTCTCACAGCTGGAAACACCTGGAGAGTTCTCACATTGTGGGTTCCCAGGCCCCACCCAGACTGAATAGGAGTCCAGGGCCAAGGCAACTGGAAGTCTAGTAAACTATCCCCAATCTTGTCAGTAAACTTGTGACTTGTCTTGCCTGGTTCTTTGACTTTTTTGCCACTCTTTACTTTTGATTGTTTTTGCCTGTCAGTATTGGGGGATACGAGGAATCAAGCATGCTGCAAATAAGGGCGGGCATGCTAGGCTGAAGTGTTGCTCAAAATGCACTTGGAGGTTCTTGGGGCTGAGGGAGAAAGAAGTTCTAAAAAGGCAATGTGTAAGCCAGGCAGTGGTGGCGCACGCCTTTAATCCCAGCACTCGGGAGGCAGAGGCAGGCGGATCTCTGTGAGTTCGAGACCAGCCTGGTCTACAAGAGCTAGTTCCAGGACAGGCTCCAAAGCCACAGAGAAACCCTGTCTCAAAAAAACCAAAAAAAAAAAACCAAAAAAAAAAAAAAAGGCGATGTGTAGTCTCAGGGGAATGGTGGAGACCATTCATTCCAGGAGTAATTGTTGAAGATGCTGACAGCAGAGACTCAGTGAGGAAAAGACCCATTTCTTCTTCTCATGGGGCTCCCAAGTTAGTGGTGGATTGGGAATTCTGCAAGGACCTTGGGATAAGTGCATGCTAGAGGGTATGAGCAAGGAGTGGGTGCAAGGCGCAAAGGAGGGCTTTCCTGTGGCCAGGTCGTGAGTGGAGGGGCTTGGTTAAGAAGGTGACAGAGGAGCATACATGCAGGAGTGGAGCTGTGGGAAGCCCAGTGGTGTGGCCGAGGAAAACAGAGCTTTTGCTTTGATTGTCTCAGAGGACTCTTTGTGAAGAACGTGGGAAATGAAGCCAGAGGAGGAGTCAGAAGCACAAACAGGACCTTGTGTTCTGCAATGGGACAACGTGGAACAACCCTGAGCTGGGGCGTGTCATGATTAGATCGTTGTATCTCTCTGATAATTAGAGGAAGGAGCAGACATAAACAAGTCAGACGGAGTTTACTGGCTTTGAAGGGAACTGAAGAAACGCCAAGTAGACCATGGGCACAGGTGTCAGGGTAACCATTTCCTACACTCTGCAGAGGGTTGCCAGGTTATATCAAACCCAGCCACGTCAACGCACTCCTATATCGAGTCAGTAAACCTTGATGATGGGCCAGACTCTGATTGATTAGCTGGGGCTTCATGAGTACAGCAGCTTCCTGCAATGCTATGTGAGTGCCTCAGGAACCTGCTCGAGTTGAGGGACTGGAGATGTGCTGCTACACTTGAACTGACAACAAGTTTCGAGCTCTTAACTTTCGACAGCAGCTGTTGTGGAATTTTGTGTTATTACATTTCCTCATTACTCTCAACTTGTCTCTTATCTAGACCAAATTGCACAGGAATTCAGCTCCGAAACTAGACAGCAGTTCAAATACACTATGCCTCACAATTGTTGACAATGTTTTGCCTAGCTAAAGCTCGTTCATATTGACATCACATGAGGACTTCTGATGAGGACATCTTATAAAGGGAGCAGGTGACAGGCACTGTGGAAATAGCTTGTTAACACCTAATGAGGAGACGGAGCTATTTTTCTTTACAAGAGAGAAACCGAGGGCCAGGAAGTAAGGCTAAAGTGGAATGAATATTTCCGGCAGACCCACACCAGAAACTAATGCTCTTAGTTCTTACATCTTTGAAGGGCCTCCACAAGATGACTTTTGCCTGAGTTGTCCAAGCCAATGACAATGATAGTCGCATTTCTGGAAGAGGACAAGAAAAATTAGTCAAAGCCACGAACCTCTTGATGCTTACACTGAAGAATTCTATTTGTTTTGAAGTGTTTCTCAGGGTATCATAAAAAGCCCTACCACAGTGGCTGGAGTGGTGTGGCAACCCCTCCCAAATCCTCCTGAGATGCTTTCCCTCCCTGACACCTTCTGTTTATAGAATGGTCATCCTCTCTCAGCTCTGCTCCAAGTCTTGCACTCGCTGTCTAGTTACTTTCCAAATGAGTCATGGTCATTTGTCCCTTGTGAAACTTTGGGCAGATGCGTGGGTATAGAAAAGTAGTTGTAAAGTTACCTTTGCTTTGGTTCTGTGGCCTTTTGACGAGACCAGCAGGCAGTCAAAAGTCGGAACATGATTCAGCCTGGATCTTAAATTTTAAAGGACATAAAGAAACGACAAATCACATCAGTTGTGAACTAGGTCAGTTTGTCATACAGATGCTGGTAAACAGAAAGTCTCTGACTGTTAGAACCCCATTGCATCATCCAACCCAGCCTAACTTGTAAATGCCATGGAGGAGAGACTGGCTATCCTAAGCTCCAATGAGAATGTCGTGGTAATATGTAGCTTCCTACAAAATACAGTGACTTGTCACTAAAGCAACCCAACACACAGATGCAATCAGATGGACCCTATCCCTTTAGCTATGGCTTGTTAGTACTAGGAATGTCTTCATCCAGTCTTGGGCAAAGGTGTGGTGATGCATTGGAGAAAAACCAGCTTAGTTTAAAGAACCACTGGAAGACCTGTTGTAAGCAGCTTCTCTATTGGGCTTGGCTCTGTTATTGCCTTAGCTTCAAAGGTAGAGGTGTTGGTAACCCATTTTTCATAGATTTCATCCAGTTCCTAGGATCTGTAAGGGGCCTCAGGCATCACCTAGAGAAGACTAATAGATATTAAACAGCAATCCAGGTACCTCACTGTCAAAGATTCCAGGGGAGTTAAATATGTTTCTCAAGTGAGTTTAGCATGCAGGCTGATTAAGAAGTGATTGCCTAAGTAAAAGTTAATTTTACTTTAGGTAGCTGCTTCACGGTTCCATGTTGTAGCATGTATGAATACTTAAAGTTTTTCAGATAGGTCTCACTTCATATCTCTGGTTGACCTGGAACTTGCTACATAGATCAGGATAGCATTGAACTCACGGAGATCAGTCTGTCTATGCCTATGCTTGGATTAAAGGCATGCACCACAGCCCCTGGCTTCATTTCTTTTTATGGATGAAAAATTGCAGGTCTGTCACATTTTAGTCATTCACTCATCTGCTGATGGACATTTTCATTGTTGCTACTTATCAGCTTATAGGTAACACTGCAATAAGCGCGCACACGTGAGTGTAAATGTATGGATATGTGTTCATTTCTTTTGGGCATATTCCTAGGAATAATTTCTGTGCTATACACTGCATCTGTGTTGAAGCATTCAGAGAAACTGCTGGATTGTTTTGCAAGGTGGCCATAACATTTCACACTGACACCAGGAAATGCTAGAGAGTTCTATTTCCTCCACATATGCAGCAAAGCTTATTGCTGCCTTGGTGTTTGTAGCTATTCTCGCAGGCATGAAATGAGATCTCATTATGAGTTTGACTTACATTTCTCTAATAGTTCATTTTGTTGATGCCCAGCATTGCAGGAAGAACCAGTGGGGTTACGGAAAGATGTCATTTTGTACCTATACGGGCCTTGCCCGGCTGTTTGTATGCCAGTTACTAATGGGTGATTAGCATTGTTCTGCACAGTCATCCAGTCATCTATCCCCTGTTTTGGAGCATTGTTATTTTCAGAGACTCACATTTTGAAGCTTACCTTAGAGCACAGCTCACTGTTTAGAAAATTGGTTTCCCTAAAGATCTACTGGAGAATGCCTTGCATCAGATAGAAACAAAACCCATATGTATGGCCTGTGATCAAAACCAACCTTACTCTAGCTTTACTCATGAAGCTAAGAAGACCTAGAGCCTGAAAGGAAAGAGCCCAGCTGTCTTGATTCTATGATGGCTATGTCCCTTTGAGACAAGGTTGGAAATATCTTCATGTCAATTTCTTTTTTTAGTACATTTATTAGTGTATATTAATTGTACAAAATAGTGAATTTCATCAATATACGTTAGAATATGTAAATAACATACTTTGATTACACTCATCCACAATGACCCTTCCATCTCTTCCCCTCACCTTTCCCACTAGTATCACCTCTACTTTTGTGTAATAAAACAATCTAGATGTTATTCATATATCTTAAGTAGTTACAGAGCTTCTTAGCTTTGATCGTAGTCACTGTCCAAACTGGCACTGTACAAGTTCTTCGTTTCAGAGGTAAGAAGGGTAATACCTAACCTAATACACAGACTCTGTGTGTATTAGGGATGACCACAGTTCAAATGTAGGGGGTCTGCTTTCAGAGTGTTGAGTTCAACAAGCTGTGTGTGAGAGACTTGAGCTATCAGACGATTACGGATACTGCTATGCCCAGTACCTCTACTAGATAGCCTGGCGTGGACTCACCTAAAGGTAAGCCTCTAAGTCCCCATAAAGTGAAAAATCTATGGATTTGGCTTACCGTGAGATGGTAAGTTATTTATCTGATAACAAGTTGAGCTTTGGGCTGAAAATGTTAGCTGTGTTGAGCGTTTTAGCCTTCTGGATAGATTAACACAGCCCAGCTGTCCACTTAAAGGGTAGGCAATGTTTTAACAATGGCTTGTCAAGGTTCTAGCATATCTATGGTAACTACCTCCTAGTTCTTAGCAACTAAACACATCCCCTTTTCTTGTGTGATTACAGATAATTACTAAATAAATTTTTTTCATTATAGATTTTTTTTCTTTTTAAAGGTACATATAGAACTCACTGGACTTATTTAAGTAATTTATTCATATTAACTCATTTAATCCTCATTGCAACCTGACCAAGAAAGGAATCATTCTTACTGTTAGGAGATGAGGTTCACAAAGACCTTAGGTAGATTGACAAAGGCTCTCCAGTCAGTGGTAGGCTAAAACTCAAGCCCAGGCAGTCCGGCCTCAGAGTCTGTGTATTATGTTAGGTATTCCACAGACTGTGTGAGACTCAAGCTTCTAGAGGAGCTGCCTTTGCTCTGGGGCCTCTGTATTTCCTCTACATTCCTTTCTATACTTAGTCTTAGTGTGCTGGCTAGTTTTATGTCGATTGACATAAACTAGAGTCATCTGAAAGGAGGAACTTCAATTGAGAAAATGCTTCCATAAGACCTCACTGTCGGGTGTTCTCTTAATTAGTAATTGATAGGGGAGGGGTCAGCCTGTTGTGGGTGGGGCCAGCCCTGGGCTGGTGGTCCTGGGTTCTATAAGAAAGCAGGCTGAGAAAGCCATGAGGAGCAAGCCAGTAAGCAGTTTCCCTCCATGGCCTCTGCATCAGCTCCTGCCCTGAGGTTCCTACCCTGATTGACTTCCTGTCCTGACTTTCTTCAGTGAGGAACAGTGCTGTGGAAGTGTAAGCCAAATAAACCCTTTTCTCCCCAAGTTGTTTTGGTCATGGTGTTTGATCACCCCCGAGAGCTAGAGGTCTATTGCTTGATGTTTTAGAACTAAGGATGTAAAGTTATAATTTATCACTTAGGCTGAGGTGGTTTGAATAGGAAACGCCCTTTACAGTACCCCAGCTAGGCACCACATGCTAGCAGATAACAACCCCAGGATTAGGAATGGGTTGCTTCCTTTTGAGTTGTGGGCCAGAGGAGTCCCATAGATTTTCACACTCCATAATTTGGTCATAAGACCCTATTGCTGGGGCTGGAGAGATGGATGGTTCAGTGATTAAGATCACCTGCTGTTCTTGTAGAGGACCCAGGTTCAGTCCCAAGTATTCACTTGGTGGCTCACAATCATTTGTAATTCCAGTTCCAGGTTATGTAACACCCTCTTATGGCCTCCCTGGGCACTGGGCTCATATATGCAAGCAAAACACATACAAAAAAGTCTTTACTATATAGTTTTAAAAAATATTAATAAAGAAACCACATACCTGAGTGATAAAATATGGAAAAATCCACCTGACCTGAAAGCTTCATCCCTTCTAGATAGCTTCATAGTACTGGAAGGTGCTATGTGTGCTGCTGCAGGAGAAATGTCATCAGTCTTCTATAGCTGCAAGCCCTATGGACAATGATAACTATGCTAGCAAGATATGCCTACTGGTGCAATAGTGATATAAACGATATGGGAGTTTCCAATCACTCTCTGATTGGGTTTCAGGCTCAGGCCATGAGATGGGACCTATATTTGGCACCATTATTAGGGCCAAGAACTTGTTTTTAGATAGGCCATAGGCTCTAGGGGAGAACCAGCTACCGTTAGTCTGTTAAAAGACTATAGTATTAAAGCAACTCCTATCAACCTCCATTAAAGAATATTCTTCTTACAGAAGACAGTAGTTAATACAGTAGAGACCACAAACTGGTCAACTTGCAGAGAGCAAAAGACTGCAGGGCATTCAGCTCTAAATGTGACATCTATAACATACTTCTCCCTCTAAGACTAAGGGATCTTCATGGAAGAGCATTGCACAAACGTGTGAAATCTCAGGTCAGACAAAACCCTAGCATGGAGTGGAAGAGGTGGATTTTTTTCACTGTAAGAAGAATCTTCTAATGATCAAAATAGATTGTATTAAATGATCAAAGTATCGATTTAAAATAATTTAAAGAACTATCCTCCAGTAGTAACTCATGTATTTTGAACAGTTGATGGTACTGTTTGGGGAGGTCATGGAACCTTTAGGAGATGGAGCCTTCCTGGGGAAAGTATTACTGGACACAGACTTTGAAGGCTTATAGCCACATCTTACTTACTTGTTCCCTTTCTGCTTTGTGTGCATGGAAGAATATGTGGTCTCCCTGCTCTCCACTCCTGCAGCCATGCTATGCATTCCCTGTTACGGAGTCTCCCTCTGGAACCGTTAGCTAAAATAAACCTTTGCTTCTTTAAATTGCTTTTAGCTATGGCATTTTATCACAGCAACAGAAAATTGATACAAGGCTTTTGATACCAGTGGTCCTGACAAATGGCAGCTGTTGTAATCATTTGATTCTAGCAGCAGTTAGTGGCATTAGACAGCAGCAAGAAGCAGCAGCAACAGTAGTAGCTGTTACCTTTATGTTATAGCTTTTATACAGGCTTCAGGTGCTAGGCTCCTGGGTCTTAGTGTGACAAGTGTTACAACTCTTAGACCTAGAGTGTCAGGGTCTTCAAGTCATTGACAACTTCAAGTTTTACAGCTCTCCATAGCTCTTATCTTCTCTGTTGCTTAGTTCCCCATTATTTCTACTCTAGGCATGGTCTTCAGCTCTTCATCTGCCAGGTAGTTTCTGCTTCTGCTGTGTTTACTGCTGCTTGCAGGGCAGTGGCTTTTGCCACCTTCAGTGCGGTTGCTGCCTTCCTTCCTTTGTGTCACCAACACAGCTCAGTATATTAATAATAAAGGTCAAAGGGATATTTGTCAGAAGTCTTTTAATTTTTTAAATAATTTTATTTTATGTGTATTAGTGATTTGCTTACATGTATGTCTGTGTGAAGGTGTCAGAGCTCAAGTTATAGACAGTTGTGAGCCACCGTGTGGGTGCTGGGAATTGAACCTGGGTCCTCTGGAAGAGTAGCCAGTGCTCTTAACCACTGAGCCATCTCTCTAGTCCCATGAAGTCTTTTAATTTGGTCTTAATGCTCCAACACAGCATCAGAGGGTATCTCCCAGATGACCATGAAGTGAACCAAACAGCTTGCTTATCTGGTCAGAAATGGATGTGGCTGTAGCAAAGGTTCTGTACTGAGTGCAGTAGACCTACATACATGTGAAGGACCGTGCTCGACCCAATAGTAGCAGCCTCTCATAAAAATGAAGGCATGTGCTTTTACCAATCAGAGCATAGTCCCTCAAGCAAATGAGACATAGCATTTGCACTAATCAAAGCAGTTCCTGATGCAAATGAAGGCTTTTATTTGCACAGATCATGGCATAGTGCCTTGCTTTCCTTCCATGCAAATGAGGGAACACATTTGCAGCAATAGTAGTAGTCATCCAAAATGAGATCTGTGTTTGTCCAATCATGACAGGGTCTTTCATGAAAATGGAGGGATGCATTTATATCCACCACAGTAGTCCCTGTTGTAGATGAAGATGCTTGTAGCAATCATGGGACAGTTCCATACCTGTATAAGTCACAGTCACTTATGTGAATGAAGCCCATGCAAATGAAGAATTCTGTTTATCCCAATCATGGCATACATTACCTTGATATCAGAAAATGTTGAACAGGGATGGGCATGGTGTTGCATACCTTTAATCCCAGCACTTGGGAGGCCGGGGAAGGAAATCTGTGAGTTTAAGGGTAATCTGGTCTACAAAGTGAGATCTAAGGAAGCCAGGGTGAGAATTGTATAGTGAAACCGACCCTGTCTCAAAAAGCTGTTGAGCATTTTTTTTATATATTTACTGATCATTTGTTATTCTTTTGAGAACTATCTATTTAGTTCATTTGCTGATTATTTTTTACTTTACTGTTTAATATTTTTAATTATCTTTTCTGAATATTATCCTCTCAGATGAATAAAAGTGGTAATGAAGAATAAATTCTGAAGTTAAAAATAAATATGAAATAAGGGGGCAGATGAAGAGGGAAAAAAAGAAGCAAGGCCAAAGATAAAGAAGGCCTGCAAGATGGCTTGGTGAGTAAAGGTACCTGCTGCCAAGCCTAACAACCTGAGTTCAACCCCCAGAAACCACATGATGGAAGGTGACAACCAACTGTGGCATGCTTGTGTCCCCCCACCCTCTTTCAAAAATGTAATTTGAAAGAAGAAACTGGAAGAAGGGGAAAAGGAATTGTGGGAGCGAAGGATTTGAGGAGGACACCACTGGGAGGACACTGCCTATGGAATCAACTAAGAAGGGCTCCTAGGGGCTCACAGAGACAGAAGTGCTAATTGTGGAGCCTGCATGGGGCTGTGCTAGGTCCTCGGAATATACATTGTGGTTGTTTATCTTGGAGATTATGTAGGATGCTGTGGGATAATGTTTTTTGTACACTGTAAAGATTTATCACTCTTTAGTTTATCACTCTAGTAGTTTAAGAAAATGCTGATTGGTCAGTAGCCCAACAGGAAGTATAGGCAGGACAACAAGACAAAGAGAATTCTGGGAAGAGGAAAGGCAGAGAGGCAGTCACCAACCAGACACAGAGGAAGCAAGATGAGAATGCCTCACTGAGAAAAGGTACCAAGCCATGTGGTTAAACATAGACAAGAGTCATGGGTCAATTTAAGTAGTAAGAGCTAGCTAGGAATATGTCTGAGCTATTGGTCAAACAATGTTGTAATTAATATAGTTTCTGTGTGATTATTCAGGTCTGGGTAGCCAGGAAAAGAAAGTGCAGTCTCTGTCTACATACAGTGGGACTCCTGACATTGGAAGTAGGATGTCTCTGACTCTTTTTTTTTTGCTCTTTGGACCATTTCACATCTAGCTCAGCCTTGATGGGAGGGTTTGTCCCTGATATTATTGTATTTTTTGTGCCATGATAATAAGTTGATATCCCTGGGAAGCCTGCTCTTTTCTGAAGTGAAATAAAGGAGAAGTGGAACTGGGGCAGAGGGGAGGGGGAACTGTGAGGAGTGGAGGGGGGAAGCTGTGATCTGGATGTGATCTATGAGAGAATAAAGGAAGAAAAAGAAAATGTGAGGAAGAGGAAAACATGAAAAATCATTTAAAAGTCCAATTAGAAAATAAAGATAATTTATGTGAGTCAATTAGAGAAATGTAATAAGCATGATAAAAAATTAAAAATGAGAAAATCCAACTTATGAAGGATTTATTTTAACGTACAAATTTAGGAAATACAGTCTGCCATGGTGAGAAAAACATCAGTACCTTGCATTGTGTTAGCAGTTAGAAACAGATGGTGATAAACAGGGATGCTCCTTAGGTCTTGTCCCTTTTTTTCCATTTTGAATCACTGCACCCATGGACTTATGCCACCCATATAGAGGGTGAACCTCCTCTTGTCTGTCAAGACTCGGGGAAATTCTTCTCAGGCATTCCCAGCCTTAGTACTCCAGGATGAAAAAAGCAGTGCACTGGATTTCTTTTCTAGCACTGTGGTGCCATGCAACAGATGTCACTGTCAGACCAAATCACTCCACCATATTTCTTTTATTATTATTATTATTAAAAGTTTCTGCCTCCTCCACAGTTCCAATTTCCCTCCCCCTCCCTCTCCTTCCCTCCCCCTCCCTTTCCAGTCCAAGGAGCAGTCAGGGTTCCCTGCCCTGCTGGAAGTCCAAGGTCCTCCCCACTCCATCCAGGTCCAGGAAGGCAGGCATCTAAATGGACTAGGCTCCCCCAAAGCCAGTACAAGTGGTAGGATCAAAACCCAGTGCCATTGTTCTTGGCTTCTCAGTCAGCCCTCATTGTCCACCACGTTCAGAGAGTCCTGTTTGATCCCATGCTTTTTCAGTCCCAGTCGAGCTGGCCTTGGTGAGCTCCCATTAGACCAGCCACATCATCTCAGTGGGTGAATGCACTGCTCGCAGTCCTGACTTTCTTGCTCATGTTCTCCCTCCTTCAGCTCCTCATTTGGGCCTTGGGAGCTCAGTCCTGCACTCCAATGTGGGTCTCTGTCTCTATCTCCATCCATCTCCAGATGAAGCTTCTATGGTGATATGCAAGATATTCATCAGTATGGCTATAGGAAAGGGCCATTTCAGGCTCCCTCTTCTCAGCTGCCCAAGGAACTAGCTGGGGACATCTTCATGGATACCTGGGAACCCCTCTAGAGTGAAGTCTCTTGCTAACCCTAAAATGGCTCCCTTAATTAAGATATCTTCTTCCATGTACCTTTATCCACCCTTCCTCCATCCGAACCATCTCATTCCCCCAGGGTCTTGCCATCCTCCCTTCCTCACTCTTCTCTCCACATCTCCCCATCACCCCTACGGTCACCCCACCCCACCCCCAAGATCCCAATTTTTGCCTGGCAATCTAGTCTATTTCCAATATCCAGGAGGATAACTATATGTTTTTCTTTGGGTTCACCTTCTTATTTAGCTTCTCTAGGATCAGGAATTATAGACTCACTGACGTTTATTTATGCCTAGAATCCACTTATGAGTGAGTATATACCAAATTCATCTTTTTGGGTCTGGGTTACCTCACTCAGAATAGTGTTTTCTATTTCCATCCATTTGCATGCAAAGTTCAAGATGTCATTGTTTTTAACCGCAGAGTAGTACTCTAATGTGTATATATATATATATATATATATATATATATATATATATATATATATATATATATATTCCACACTTTCTTTATCCATTCTTCCATTGGAGGTCATCTAGGTTGTTTCCAGGTTCTGGCTATTACAAATAATGCTGCTATGAACATAGTTGAACAAATGCTTTTGTTATATGATAGGGCATCTCTTGGGTATATTCCCAAGAGTGATATTGCTGGATCCTGGGGTAGGTTGATTCCAAATTTCCTGAGAAACCGCCACACTGATTTCCAAAGTGGTTGCTCAAGTGTGCATTCCCACCAGCAGTGGATGAGTGTACCCCTTACTCCACATCCTCTTCAGCAAAGGCTACCAGTAGTGTTTTTGATTTTAGCCAATCTGACAGGTGTAAGATGGTATCTCAAAGTTGTTTTGATTTGCATTTTCCTGATCACTAAGGAGGTTGAGCATGACCTTAAGTGTCTTTTGGCCATTTGAACTTCTTCTGTTGAGAAGTCTCTGTTCAGTTCAGTGCTCCATTTTTTAATTGGGTTAATTAGCATTTTAAAGTCTAGTTTCTTGAGTTCTTTATGTATTTTGGAGATCAGACTTTTGTCTGTTGTGTGGTTGGTGAAGATCTCCCAGTCAGTAGGTAGCCCTTTTGTCTTAATGACAGTGTCCTTTGCTTTACAGAAGCTTCTCAGTTTCAGGAGATCCCATTTATTCAATGTTGCCCTTATTGCCTGTGCTGCTGGGGTTATACATAGGAAGTGGTCTCCTGTACCCATGTGTTGTAGAGTGCTTCCCACTTTCTCTTCTATCAGGTTCAGTGTGTTCAGATTGATATTGAGGTCTTTAATCCATTTGGACTTGAGTTTTATGCATGGTGATAGATATGGATCTACTTTCATTCTTCTACAGGTTGACATCCAGTTATGCCAGCACCATTTGTTGAAGATGCTTTCTTTCTTCCATTGTATACTTTTAGCTCCTTTGTCAAAAATCAGGTGTTCATAGGTTTGTGGGTAAATATCCGGGCCTTCTATTCAATTCCATAGGTTGACTTCTCTGTTTTTATGCCAATACCAAGCTGTTTTCAATACTGTAGCTCTATAATAGAGTTTGAAGTCAGGTATGGTAATGCCTCCAGAAGTTCCTTTATTGTATAAGATTGTTTTGGCTATCCTGGGTTTTTTGTTTTTCCATATAAAGTTGATTATTATTCTCTCAAGGTCTGTGAAGAATTTTGATGGGATTTTAATGAGGATTGCATTGAATCTATAGATTGCTTTTGATAGAATTGCCATTTTTACTATGTTGATCCTCCCAATCCAAGAGCAAGGAAGATCCTTCCATTTTCTGGTATCCTCTTCAATTTCTTTCTTCAAAGACTTAAAGTTCTTGTCAAATAGGTCTTTCACTTCCTTGGTTAGAGTTACCCCAAGATAATTTATGCTATTTGTGGCTATCGTGAAAGGTGATACTTCTCTGATTTCCCTCTCTGCTTTCTTATCCTTTGTGTATAGGAGGGCATCTGATTTTTTGGAGTTGATCTTGTATCCTGCCACATTACTAAAGGTGTTTATCAGCTGTAGGAGCTCTTTGGTAAAGTTTTTGGGGTTTCTTATGTACACCATTATATCATCTGCAAATAACGAAAGTTTAACTTCTTCCTTTCCAATTCGAGTCCCCTTGATCTCCTTATGCTGTCTTATAGCTATTGCAAGAACTTCAAGCAGTATATTGAAGAGATATGGAGAGAGTGGACAGCCTTGTCGTGTTCCTGATTTTAGTGGAATGACTTTGAGTTTCTCTCCGTTTAGTTTGATGTTAGCTGTCGGCTTGCTGTAAATAGCTTTTATTATATTTAGTTATGTACCTTGTATCCCTAACCTCACCAAGAGCTTTATCATAAAAGGGTGTTGAATTTTGTCAAATGCTTTTTCAGCATCTAATGAAATAATCATATGGTTTTTTCTTTCAGTTTATTTATATGATGGATTACAGTGATAGATTTTTGTATGTTGAACCAGCCCTGCATTTCTGGGATGAAGCCTACTTGATCATAATGGATAATTTTTCTAATGTGGTCTTGGATTCGATTTACCAGTATTTTATTGAGAATTTTTGCATCGATGTTCATGAGTGAGATTTGTCTGTAATTCTCTTTCTTGGTTGAGTCTTTGTGTGGTTTTGGTATCAGGGTAACTGTGGCTTCATAAAAGGAATTTGGCAATAACTCTTGTGTTTCTATATTATGAAATACATTAAGGAGTATACGTATTAGCTCTTCTTGGAAGTTCTGGTAGAATTCTGCATTGAAACCATCTGATCCTGGGCTTTTTTTTTTGGTAGGGAGGTTTTTGATAACAGTTTCTAATTTTTCACGACTAACAGGTCTTTTTAGATTGTTCACCTGATCTTGTTTCAACTTTGGTATATGGTACTTATCTAAAAAAATGTCCATTTTTTTTTTTACATTTTCCAATTTTGTGGCATACAGGCTTTTGTAGTAAGATCTAATGATTCTCTGAATTTCCTCTGTGTCTGTGGTTATGTCCCCCTTTTTATTTATGATCTTATTAATTTGTGTGTTTTCTCTCTGCCGTTTGATTAGTTTGGATAGGGGTTTGTCAATCTTGGTGATATCTTCTCCAAGAACCAGCTTTTTGTTTCATTGATTCTTTGGATTGTTTTCTGTGTTTCTATTTTGTTGATTTCAGCCCTCAGTTTGATTATTTCCAGTCTTCTACTCCTCATGGATGAGTCTGCTTCTTTTTTCTCTAGAGCTTTCAGGTGTGCTGTTAAGTCTCCAATGTCTGCTTTCTCTGTTTTCTTTAAGTGGGCACTTAGCGCTATGAACTTTCCTCTTAGCACTGCTTTCATAGTGTCCCATACATTTGAGTATGTTGTGTCTTTATTTTCATTAAATTCAAGAAAGACTTTAATTTCTTTCTTTATTTCTTCCTGACTCCGGAGTGATTCAGTAGTTGACTGTTCAGTTTCCATGAGTTTGTGGGCTTTCTGGGGGTAGCATTGTTGTTGAATTCTAGCTTTAATCCATGGTGATCCAACAAGACACAGGTGGTTACTAATATTTTTTGTATATGTGAAAGTTTGCTTTGTTACAAAGTATGTGGTCAATTTTCAAGAAGGTTCCATGAGCCGCAGAGAAGAAGAAGAATGTTCTATAGATGTCTGTTAAGTCCATTTGGTTCATTACCTCTATTAAGTCTCTTAATTCTCTGTTAGGTTTCTGTCGAATTGACCTGTCCATTGGTGAAAGAGGAGTGTTGAAGTCTCCCACTATCAGTGTGTTTGGTTTGATGGCTGCCTTGAGTTCTAGTAATGTTTCTTTTATATAAGTGGGTGCTTTTGTATTAGGGGCATAGATATTCAGGATTGAGACTTCATCCTGATAGATTTTTCCTGTAATGAGTATAAAGTGTCCCTTTCCATCTCTTCTGATTGATTTTAGTTTGAAGACAACTTTGTTAGAAATTAGTATGGCCACACCGGCTTGTTTCTTAGGTCCATTTGCTTGAAAAACCCTTTCCCAACCCTTTACTCTGAGTAGATGTCTGTCTTTGTGGTTGAGGTGTGTTTCTTGTAAACAGCAGAATGTTGGATCCTGTTTTCGTATCCAATCTCTTAGCCTGTGCCTTTTTATAGGTGAATTGAGTCCATTGATATTCAGTGATATTAATGACCAGTGGTTGTTAACTCTGGTCATTTTTTTTTGGTAGTAGAGTTTGTGTGTTACCTTTCTTTGAGTTGTGCTGGTGAAGGGTCGCTAGATGACTGAGTTATTGTAGGCAGAGTTGGCATTGTTGGATTCCTTGAGTTATGATTTTCCTTCTATTACTTTCTGTATGGCTGGATTTGTGGCTACATATTGTTTAAATTTGTTTTTATCCTGGAATATTTTGTTTTCTCCATTGATAGTGAACGATAGTTTGGCTGGGTATAGTAGTCTGGGCTTGCATCCATGGTCTCTTATTTTCTGCAGTACCTCTATCCAGGACCTTCTGGCTTTCATGGTTTCCATAGAGAAGTCTGGTGTAAGTCTGATAGGTTTACCTTTATAAGTTACTTGACCTTTTTCCTTTGCAGCTCTTAATATTCTTTCTTTAATCTATATGTTTTTTGTTTTGATTATTGTATGGCGAGGGGAGGTTTTTTATTTGATCTAGTCTATTCGGTGTTCTGTATGCTTCTTTTTTTTTTTGGTTTTTTTGAGACAGGGTTTCTCTGCAGCTTTAGAGCCTGTCCTGGAGCTAGCTCTTGTAGACCAGGCTGGTCTCGAACTCACAGAGATCCACCTGCCTCTGCCTCCCGAGTGCTGGGATTAAAGGCGTGCACCACCACCGCCCAGCCTCTGTATGCTTCTTGAACCTTCATAGGAATATCTTTCTTTAGGATGGGAAAGTTTTCTTCTACAATTTTGTTGAATATATTTTCTGGGCCTTTGATCTGTAATTCTTCTCCTTCTGCTACCCCTATTATTCTTAGGTTTGGTCTTTTTATTGTGTCCCAGATTTCCTGAATGTTTTGTGATAAGAATTTGTTGGATTTGCTGTTTTCTTTGATCAGTGCATTTATTTTCTCTATGCTATCTTCAGAATCTGAGATTCTTTCTTCTATCTCTTGTATTCTATTGGTTATGCTTGTTTCTGTAGTGTCTGTTTACCTAGATTTTCCATATCAAGCCAGCCCTCGGTTTGTGTTTTCTTCATTGCCTCCATTTCAGTTTTCAATTCTTGAACTGTTTCCATTACTTGTTTGATTGTTTTTTCTTGGTTTTCCAGGGTATCATTTATGGATTTACTCATTTCTTCGAACTTTTTGTTATACTTCTCGTCCATTTCTTTAAGGGAGTTTTTCATATCCAGTTTAAGGGTCTCTATCTCTTTCATAATGTCATTTTTTCCCACTTCTTCTAGATTAGGGTGTTCAAGTTCTTCTGTTGTAAGATCGTTAGGTTCTGGTGTTTTCATGTTGGTTGTCAGATTGTTGGAGGGATTCTTGCCTTGGTGCCTGCCCATCTCTTCCTTCAAATGCTCTCCTATAGTTCTTCTGGTACAGGATTATGGCCCCTTGTTGGCCAGGAACCCCTCCGATGGATCTTCTGTTACAGGATAAGGGCTCCTTGTTGGGCAGGTACACCTCCGATGGGTCTTCTGTTACTGGATATTGGCTCCTTGCTGGGCAGGTATCTCACAGACAAAAGGCCCAGTTTGCCACCAACAAGCTGAGAGAAACAAAGGATCTCCCGCCACTCACCACCGAGTCCCAGCCCCAATAAGGGCCGAGCTGGAGGGTCTTGTGGCCCCGAAGGAGGGGAGGGGTGCCTTAGGGACGCTGGGATGGGATAGGAAGAGAAGGGCAGAAGGTGCAGGGAGAAACCCCTGCAGAATGACCAGAAAGATTAGGGGGTCGAGGAATGGCTGTGTTCAGTGACCCAGGGCTTCTGCAGCCTGCCCTCACTCCACCATATTTAAAGCTTGTGACAACCATGGGTGTTTGTTATGTCTGCAACTGCCAGCCTGTTGTTTGTTATAAAAGTTGCCTGACTTACCTTGTGCTGAAGATTTGGTTTCCTCTACCCAACAAAGTTCTGGGATTGGCACTGTTAGCTGTTTTCACTTTGCTCCTTGTCACCTTTCTCCTTCTCCATGCATTTTAGCTGTCTGAACTCTGCTTTTTAGATTCTATGTGTTCTTCTTCTCTTTACGTCCTTGGTATCATCTGCTTTGTTAACCAGACTCTTCTCATTTGTAGAATCAAATGGAGGAAGCTTCTCATGTTCCCCTTTCACAGAAGGAAAATAATTTCATGATAAATTGCTATGGAATATAAGAATAATAAATATCCTTAAACCCAAGCTTATAAGCAGAGTCTGCTTGTTGATTCCCAGCCACCCATACTGGAAATAATCACACAGAAACTACATTAATTACTACACTGCTTGGCCAATCACTTAAGTGTATTGCTTGCTAGCTCTTATATCTTAATGCATTTCCATTATTTTATATATTACCATGAGGCTCATGGTTTATGGGTAATGTTCCAACCTACATCTGTCTCCTTCGGCAACTACATGGTGTCTTCCGAACTCTGCCTTCTTTTCTCCTCTATCTCTGCTTGGAATTCCCTCTTTGCTCTATTCTGCACTGCAATATGCCCAAAGTAGCTTCTTTGTTAACCAATGCTAATACAACATAGTCACAGCATACAGAGGGGATTCCCACATCAATAGCGGATTCAAAATAGACTTGGCTTCAAAATCATAATTATCACTGCATCTTTTCTCATGACTTTCTGAAGGGGAAGCGGAGCCAATCACCTTGTTTGTAAGGTGTGTCCCCCTTAGGCTAATATTTACCTATAAAATCTTGCGGGTGTGCAGCCCACCTCCTCTTTGTTTTCCTGCGCTCCTCGTTGGAATCTTGGCTTTTGTAAGTTCCCTTTTCTTTCCTTTATTAAAGCTGAATATTTTATAATAAAGCTAGTCTGGTTAATCATAACTGCCGATCAACCATGCCCCTTCAACTTTCCCAGCAGCTGATTGTTTCACCCAAGCAATCACAAAATCTGAATACACTAAACTCATTTTTTTTTATTTTCCAACTTTCATGCATGTTCATAAAATAAGTTCAGCTTTTAAACAGGCATGTGCCATTCATTCACTTTCCTGTTCATTCATTACAGTGGATTTACTATAGCCTAGATTAAGAAATATTTGGAACACAAAGTAAACTGATGTCAATCTACTTTATTCTCTGCAATGAATATAAATTTATATTGTATTCTACTCTCATAATTTATTCATATGTTTTTGTTAATATGGTCAATTAGTGCAAAAATTTTGAAACATCTTTTGAGAACTTATAAAATGTAAAGTTTCTCATTTACCATTTTACCTTGGGACTAGACCCTTGAACCATTTTAAGAATTCCACTTTGGAGTCAGATATGTTGATTCATGTTGGTAATTGTAGCACCCAGGAGGCTCAGTGTTCAAGGCTAGCCTTGGCTACATAGCTAGCCTGTGTCTCAAAATGAGAGAGAGAGAGTATAGAGTTCCACTGTAATCCCACTATGCTGGTGAATTTTATGTCAACTTGGCACAAACTAGAGTCATTTGGGAAGAAGGATTCTCAATTAAGAAGATGCTTCCATGAGGTAGGAGTCTTATAGGCAAGTCTGCCAAATCTTTTCTTGATTAGTGATTGGTGTGGGAGAGTCCATCCCACTGTGGACTGCCACCCCTGGGCAGGTGATCCTAGATGGTATAAGGATGGAGGCTGAACAAACCATGAGGAGCAAGCCAATAAGCAGAATTCCTCCATGACTTCTGCTTCAGCTCCTACCTCCAGGTTTGTGCCTCGAGTTTCTGCCCTGACTTCCTTCAATGTGATATGGAAGTGAAAACTGATAGAAACCCTTTCCTCTTCAGGTTGCATTTGTCATGCTCTTCATCATAGCAATAGAAAAGTAGCCAAGATACTCAGCTACTCAGGAGACTGATGTCAAAAGAGTGCGACTTTGAGGCCAGCCTGGGCAAAATAGTGAGACCTGCCTCAAAAGGAAAAATATTCTATTTCGTTTCTGTATTTATAGAATTTCGATTTGTTTTTATAGAGGTTTTTTAAAAAAGGATTTTATTTTGTAATTGTGTGTGTGTGTGTGTGTGTGTGTGTGTGTGTGTGTGTGTGTGTGTAAGCCAGTCTCAGGTGTTGTTTCTCAGATGCCATCCACCGTATTTTTTGAGGTCTTTCACTATGCCTAGAACTTATCAATTAGCCTATGCTGGCTAGCCAGCAAGCCCCACAGCACCTCCAGTCCCTGACTCCTCAGCGCTGGGGTTAGAGGGACATCACCATCACCCCTCTCTTTTTCACGTGTGTTCTGGGATTGAAATCAAGTCCTCTTGTGTGGAAGTACTTTGTTAACTAAGCTGTTACCCCAGCCCATCTTTTCTTTTGGACCACCAACTATACGATTGTTATTTCTTTTATTTGTTGTTCCACAAGACAGCATTTTATTTATTTAATGATAGTTATTTCTTTTTTAGTTTCCTTTCTGATTCACATTTGGTCATTTCTATGGATTTGTTGCAAGTTCAGTGATTTATTCTTCTGTTTGCAATTTAATGAGTTTTGCGTTCTTTTTTTCCCTGGTTTTTTGAGACAGGGTTTCTCTGTGTAGCCCTAACTGTCCTGGAAATCGCTCTGTAGACCAGGCTGACCTCAAACTCGCAGAGATCCACCTGCCTCTGCCTCCTGAGTGCTGGGATTAAAGGTGTGTGCCACCACTGCCTGGCCCGAGTTTTACGTTGTTATATTTTTAATTGTAAAATTTCTATTTGGCTCTTTTAATATATTCTACCTCTGCTAAGATTTTTCTTTTCTTTGTTTTTTTGCTTTGCGACAAGGTCTCACTATGTAGCTCTAGTCCTACAACTAACTCTGTAGACCAGGCTGATCTTGAACTCCCAGAGGTCCGCCTACCTCTGCCTCCTGAGTGCTGGGATTAATGGTGTGGAAGACCATGCCTGGCTAATTTTTTCATTTTTATAGCTTTTGATTGCTAACATTTTTATAATGTATGCTTTGAAATTGCCAACAGATAATTCTAGCATCTGTGTCATCTCAGTGTTGACATGTATTTCCTTTTCTCATGAAAGTTGAGATTCACATGCCTTCTTTATAGAGTATTTTCTGTTGCATTTTGGATGTCATAGGTATTGTTTTGAGATTCTGAGTTTTATTTCCTCACCCTGTGTCTTTTCTTCATCTTTCTCCTCCTCTTCTTTTTGAGACAGGATCTCACTGTGTAGTCTTGGCTAGCCTGACACTCACTATGTAGACTAGGCTGTCTTTGAACTCACAAAGATTGACCTGCTTTTGCTGTATAGGCACTAAAGGCATGCACCACTACACTTGGCTTCTTTTTAGAAAATATGTTAAGATGTGTTGTGCAGGCCTGTGTTAGGGTGGATACAGAATTCCCTATTGGAGTCTGCTGACTCTGGCCAAAATGAATTACTACTTCACCCTTTCTTATTTCAACAAATAGAAAAAATTCTCTCCTATCCTTCTTACTTATACCATCCTGTAAGAAACAATAGTTTTAATCTTTTGTTGCTGTACAGGTTAGAAGTCCTGCTCCCTGTTTGAAAAAGGAGTGTTGCCTCACCTGTCTCATTCCAGTCTCTCTGTCTCTGTCTCTCTGTCTCTGATGTAAGAGTGTTTCTATCTATCTACTGTTTCATTGGTTAATTAATAAAGAAACTGCTTGGCCTGATAGGTTAGAACATAGGTGGGTAGAGTAGACAGAACAGGATGCTGGGAGTGAGGCAGATGCCTCGGGCAATTGCCCTGCCTCTTCTCTCTGGGACAGTTGCCATGAAGCCAGCCACCAGGTCAGACATGCTGAATCTTTCCCGGTAAGACACTACTTCGTGGTGCTACACACATTATTAGAAATGGGTTAATCAAGATGTGAGAATTAGACAATAAGAGGCTGGAACTAATGGGCCAGGCAGTGTTTAAATGAATACAGTTTGTGTGTTGTTATTTCGGGGCATAAGCTAGCCAAGCGGCCGGGAGCCGAGCGGGAATGCAGCCTGCAGCTCCACACTACATCTCTGTTTCTGTCTGTCTCTCTCTGTCTCTGTCTCTGTCTCGTCTCTCCTCTCTCTCTCTCTCTCTCTCTCTCTCTCTCTCTCTCTCTCTCTCTCTCTCTGCCAGATGTAGTGATTTGCATGAGTAAACCCAGCACTCCTACAGTGAGAAGGGAGGTGGATATAGGAGAATCACCTGGAATCAATACCCATCCACTCCCGCCTCCCCCCTCCCGTTGTATGACATTTAGCTCCTTGCTAGGCACCCTCCAAATACTAAGTAGAAAATAGGAAATGGATGCTTGGCCTAGTCTGCCTCTTGCTGACCAGTAAAGATGGTCCCACTGAAACAATCCTAGGAAAAAGTAGAGTGCCAACTAGTAAAATCTCTGGTATCTTGCTCTACTGAGGAGTTCAGGTGGAAGATTACTTCCTTTGATCTTACAGATACATCTTTATGTAGGAGGTCCAGGGCATACTCATCCTTTCTGATTGTTGTCAAGTATGGCTAGACATGGGTATCGGGTACAGATGACACTGAGGAGAAGGGACAGGTAGCTTTTCTGCTCTTCTAGAGCACTCCGTTTCTGGCAATTTTTCTAAATGGAAGAAGTTTCCCTTGGAACTCTTTTTTCTTTTGACATATATGTCTGTGCACCACTTGTATGCCTGGTACTCACAGAGGCCAGAAGATAGCACAGGGCCCCTAGAACTGTAGTTAATAGATGGTTTCTAGACACCATGTGGGTGCTGTGAATCTTTCTGCGTCACCATTCTTTAGATATTTATTGCACAGTTATGAAGTATAATAATTCTCTTCCAGAAGACCTGGGTTCATGTCCCAGCACTCACATGGCAGCTCACAAACAGCTAATAACTCCAGCCCAAAGGCATCCAATGCCTTTTTCTAGCCTTTGAGAGAATTGCATGCACATGGTGCATATACATGCAGGCAAAATACTCATACACATACAATAAAATGGAAACACGTAATGCATTGAAAATATTTGGCCTTATCAATGAGAAAATGGAAGTGAAAACAGTATGAAGCCAAGGAATACCAGAAAGTTCCTGCCATTGAGTGTTTCTAAGGACTGGGGAGATGGCTTAATGGGTAAAGCACTTGCTGTATGAGCATGAGGGACTGAGTTTGGAACCCCAGAACCCACATAAAGCCTGACAGAGTAGTCCACCTATCTGCAACTCCTGCACTTTTAGGGGAATTGGTAGACGGAGAAAAGAGAACCCTCAGAAGCTTGCTCCTCAGCCAGCCTTGCTTCCAAAGTGGTGATCAAGGAAGAGTCCCTGCCTCAAACAAAGACCAGTACCTAAGGTTGTCCTCTGACCTCCACACACCTGCTGTGACATGCATGCACACACCTGCACTCACACAAGCACACACACACACACACACACACACACACACACGATTGGTTAATAAAAAGAAGTGTATCTGGTTGGTATGATAAGTATACACAACCCAGCTACATCATGGTACATAGAATTTTGGATTATTACAGAATTTCCAAAGGGGTGACTCCCAGAAGCTATTGTTCCTTGTGTAGTGATAAACTAGTTGGGTTTAGCTTTATACAGAGTAGTAGTTTGTTCTCTCTTGATTGGACAGAGAGATGCGGTCCTCTGGTTTGGGTGCAGTTTGGTTGAACATACACATATGATATATTTCTACTTACCTTTTCTGACCTTTTCATACCCTGTTGTGTGTGCCAAGAAGTGGAACTGTACACCAGGGAGTCTCGCTTCCCCTTTGGCTCCTGGTAGGTTTGAGATAAGGAATCAGTGGCAGGACATCAGAGGGAACAAACTGTGGTCATCTTGTTTATTCTTGCCTTCTCCGTGCTCCAGTGCCTCAGACTGGCTACTCTCCCTAAACTACATGTCGTAGCTCTCCTCATGGGAATTCTTTCTACTTCACATTCTTCTTTTTCTTAAATGGTAAATGTTCGTTCTCTCATTTTGCCTGGAGGATGGAAACAGCCCTAAGTTACTGCACTGTCTCCTTCTTGATTTTACTATTCTTCCAGCACCTTTGTAGATAGTCCTTTTGTTAAATTTTCTACTAATTATGCTAATTTCACCATGCCATCTGTCTCCTGGCAGAACTCTGACTGAAGCAGATGAAGTTTTAATTCTCAAAGAATTAGAATACAATGAAATAAGCCTAACAGAATATGACTAAATATGATTCAATCTGTCTCTCTGATTAATCTGGGCTCTTGCAATGCTTTCAGATAATCATCAGAGAAGACAAGAACTAGTCTTCAGAGGATCATAGACATGCAAAAGTGTCAGTTCACTGAGTACTAATAATAACTAGCATTTACTCATTGCTGACTGTCTCCGTGCATTGTGTTAAGCCTGCTTTATGTTCAGTATTTCCCTTGTTCTCCTCAGCAGCCCTATGAAGCATGCACATTTATTTTCAAGACAGCTTTCATGTATCCCAGGTTGGCCTTTAACTTGCTATTAATATGTTCCGAGGATAAATTTGAACTCCTGACCCTTTTGCCTCCACCTTTGTAGTGCTGGATTGACAGGTGTAAAGCACCACATCCACCTGTCCCATGATCCTTAATGTTCATCATGTGGCTGTCAAGCCAGAATCTGAAGACAGTAGTGTTTGTTTGAAGTAAGTCAGGGATAGGGTGGTATGATGCCTGTAATTCCAGTACTTGGAAGGTGGAGGCAGGAAAATTAGTTCAAGGCCAGACTCAGTTACATGAATTTGAGGTTAGACTAAGATATACTGAAAGACCCCTCCGTGCCTAAAAGACCCCCGTGCCCACATACTATGTTAAACTCTGCTGAAATTTAGCTGAGCCATAGAAGGAAAGTCCTCCCTGGCTCAACCGATGCTAAAACAGGATATCTATGGGTTGCAGACTTGCTGACTAGGCTGAGGAGAGGGAATACTCCACTCCCCCAAGACATTCTATCGAAACTGTCAACTGCTGCAGGGTGCTTTATCTAGCTTTGTGGTTTTCCAGGGAAATTCAAGAACAGACATGGGGTCGTCCCCAGGATGAACTAAGCCTGCCAATTTAAGAGCCAATGAAATGCTGTGCTATGCTACCCCTTTATGTAATCATTTTTCCCTATAAATATGGCTGTTTGAATCTGCCCGGGGTGCTCAGTTGGCGAAAGCTACTGATGTACCTGAAGGCGCCTGTGTAATCAATAAAGAAATCTCTTGCTGTTATCATCTGTTGGCCTAGATTATTGAGTCTGGAAAATCTCTCACTCCACCCTTGAAATCGAGGGTCTTTCAGTACATTGACTCTGTCCACCTATGCCCTGTGTGCAAAATAAAACCAAAGCTAATCTAATGGCTTATGGTTAAGCGCACTGGCTGTTCTTGCAGAGAACTTGAGTTCAGTTGCCAGCACCCACATGGCAGTTCAGTTCCAACTGTAACTGGAGTTCAAGGGGACCTGATGCCCTCTTGTGTCTCACTGGGCACCAGGCATACACAAAATAGACACATACAGGAAGACTCTCACACATACACAGAAAAAAAAACAATTTTGAGGGCTATCAAGATGATTCAGCAGGTAAAACTTGGGGACCTGAGTTCTGTGGAACCCATAGTGAGGAAAACAAACCCCAGTAATTTGTCCCTGATCTCCATATGCACACTGTGGTGCATTCTCTCTCTCTCTCTCTCTCTCTCTCTCTCTCTCTCTCTCTCATGCGTGCGCATGTGCGCGCGCACACACCCACCCACACCACATTAAACAGCAGCAGGGAAAATGTAAAAGGAAAAAAAAGCGACACTGAAGAAAACCTTGCCCTGCCCCTCCTGTTTCTATTTTTAATAGTTTCAGATTTATTGATTCTATTATTTTATGTGTATGAGGGGTTTGCTTTCATGTATTCATGTGCCAGGTGCCCTCTGAGATCAAAGGAGAGTGTCAGATCACCTGCGACTGGAGTTATAGACAGTTGTGAGCCACCATGTGGGTGTTGGGAATCAAACCTGGTTCCTATGCAAGAGCAACAAGTAAGTAAGTGCTTTTTTGCAGCAAGTGCTCTTAACTGCCTGTTTTTATTTATTTGGTCTTGTAGTGATTTCACATGAAGAACCTTGCAAGAGGTTTGGCTGGCAGTCCTAGGACCATTATTGCAGTGACTTTGAACAAATCAAATGAACTTTGAATTTCAGATTCCTCACCTATAAAATGGAGATATCGCAGTGGGAGTATCTCTCTTCTAAAGTGCTTGGGGTCATGAAGCGCAATACAAAAGAACAGAAACAACCTACTGCAAAAAAATGTCTCTTCTTTCAGTCTTTTGGGTCTTTCTGGTAAATTTCCAGTTGTCTTAACAGTTTGGGAAAGCTGAAGACAGTTACCAAGTAACTGAGTAGTAAATAACCACAGAAGGTCTAGCAAAGCGAAGATCATACCTTCAATTTTTCAGAATTGTGTTTTCTTCTGGTGGCCTTTTATATTAAAATCTGCCCAGAACTTAAGTGTTGATCCAAGCACTTCACCATAGTCCTTTCTAATTACACAAGAGACTAGTTCCATCCTTTTGGTCCCCCGGCTTGGGCTCTGGATGTGCAGCTGTTGCCAAGGTCTAGTGAGCCGTGACCAGGAAGCACTGGTGGAGCCCAGCCTCAGGCTGACAGTCTCACCACTTGCTAGTGTTTCACATTACCCTGCTTTGTTCATATCCTTAAGCAGGTCAAACTCAGTATTCCTGGCCGGGAGACAGAATGTGGAAAACAAATGTTTACATCAACCATGTCCTTTACTTTCCTATAAAAAGAACAACCTTTTAAATCTCACCAGGCTTCTATAATGTGATTTGAGCTTTGTAAGCCTTAGCTGCTGGAGAGAGCTAATGACTGTGCACACACACAAGCCTTTACTTAATAGAGATAAATAAAAATAACTGGTTCCGTGTCCTAATTCTACAATTCTCTCTCCCCTCTTTCTTTCTCTCTTGTGTGCACACGAGCATATGTGTGTGTGTGTGTGTGTGTGTGTGTGCGCACACACACACACACACACACACACACACACATGCGCACATGTGTATTGTGCGTAGATGATATGGTTTGGTGGGTAAGCCTGATGATCTAAGTTCAGTGCCCAGAACTCATACACACAGTCAGTTGCAGTGATGAACATGAGTTATCCCAACACTTCTCGGTGAGACAGGAGCTGTACACAGGAGAATCACCTGGAAGCCCAGGCCAACTAGCCTGGAGTATGCAGTGCAGCAGCAGACCCAGGAGATACCCTGCCCAAACAAGGTGGAAAACAGATACACTGGCCAGTGGGTGAGACTGTCAGCCTGAGGCTGGGCTCCACCGGCGCTTCCCCGTCACAGCTCACTAGACCTTGGCAACAGCTGCACATCCAGAGCCCAAGCCGGGGGACCAAAAAGATGGAACTAGTCTCTTGTGTAATTAGAAAGGACTATTGGTGAAGTGCTTGGATCAACACTCTAAGTTCAGGACAGATTTTAATATAAAAGGCCACCAGGAGAAAGCACAACTCTGGAAAGTCTAAGGTATGATCTTTGCTTTGCTAGACCCGCTGTGGTCGTTACCCGGTCAGTTAGTTTCATAGCATGCACATTACCCATTGAGCCATCTCCCTCACCCTGAATGCACTTTCCATTCATTGGCAACCATGTAGGATCTTTTCAAGAAACTGCCAGATGTTTCCAAAGTGGTTTCATCAGTTTATTTTTCCATCAACTGTAGGTAAGTTGCCAGTTTCTCTATATCTCCAACAACTGTTACCAGTCTTGACTATAGCCATCCTACTGGACTTTAATTTGCATTTCTTTGGTAGCTAGCTTGCTTGATTGAATAATAAGCTGAGTGATTGATCGTAGAAGAGCATTTGAATACCAGCTACCTATATTTATACAGTTATTTCTATAATCGTTTTTAAATACATATATGCTCAAAAGTTTCGTGCTTGGTGGCACACCTGTAATCTCAGCAATTTGGAGGCAGAAGCCAAAAAAGGTTGTAAGTTTGAGGCCAGCCTGGTCTGCATAGTGACTTCCAAACCACCCATGGATATACAGCAAGATTCTGTCCCCAAAATGATAATTTATGGGCCAGCAAGATGGTTCAGTGGGTAAAGGCACCTACTGTTAAGCCTGAGAATATGAACTTGGTCTCCAGAACGTACATAGTAGAAGGAGAGAACAGTTCCCTTTAACTGTTCTCTGACCTCTGTTTTTAGAAGCTTGGTACATGTGCCCAAACACACACACATACACTTTATTATTTGTAAATATTTATAATTAACAATGAACGAGACAAAGATATTAAGGAGTTCAAAGAGTATAGTGAGCATTTGTCCTCTTCAGGAACTTGTCGACCATCTGAATCCATTATTTAAAGTAGACACTTAGCAGATCTTACTACAAAGCAAATCCCCTTTGCAATCAGGACACAGGTATGTGACTTAGATAAACTGACTCCAAGGATGTATTCCTTGAATGGGAAGCCAGTAACATACAGAAATCAAAAACCTTTGTTGGAGAGAGACCATAATGAAAATGTACCTCCTAGTTCTCCAGAGGTAGGGTGTGCAATTAGCCATGGTCATAGTTGTTGTGATCAAAGTTTGCTAATTTGCTCTGAGACCACACTGCTTCTCTGAATAACTGAGCAAGCCGGTCCAGTTCTTAGGAATATAGGATTGTTCCAGTAGATGACTTAGGTCACAGGACTCTGCATCAACATGGCCAATTATTTTATTAGACTTGTACTGCAGTCTAATGCTCTTTTGACCCAGCGGTTTTGCCTTCCCTCCTTCATGAAGCTGAGACTTACATTGCAGTTGGACAGCCTTCCCCGCCACCTGCAGGGAGCCACCTGATTTTCTACCACAGGGTTCTCCACCGATACATCTGTTATATAGCTCATCCATCCTGGTACCTACTCCTCAGAGGACCTGTGGGTAACAGTAGATGTGGTAGTGACAGTGGCTGTTAAGGTGTTGGCTGTGTAGCTCGAGTCTGCTTCTCCAGCCCCACCAGTCTTTCTGTGAGCTACTTAATACACTTTCAGTACAACTTTCTGCCCCAAATAGTTATCAATTTCTGTCGCTAACAACCACGAACCCTCCGGATTATACAGGAAAAGGACAAAAGCATCATATACAGCATGATAAGAGTTAGGACAGAATCTGGGAACCTAATCCGGTTTTACGTCCACCCAAATAAAATAACTACAGGTTGTGTGGAAATGCTAGTCCACTCTTACCACTAACTTTCCAGGTCACCATAAATTAAAAGACTCATTAACATCTCTCCAATTTACTACTTCTGAGGCAACAGTTCTCATAGTTAAATTCCCATGAGACTCTCTTGAGGGCAGGGCAGGACTAATTGCAAACCCCAGAACCTAAAGTATCAAATGAAGCAGGTACTTGTAAAAATATATTTAGTAGAGGATTGCCCTAGGGATAGTGGTACAATGCAGTTCTAAAACAGTTCCATCCATCCCCTTGTCATGCATTTCATACAGATTTTGACCCTTTTGGTCTGGGTCCAAGTTAAGACTGACTTAATTCTATATACAAGGGTCTGTCACTGACACGAAATCTCTTGATGTTCTTGGGCTACCCACAAAGAATATCCCCTCCAAGTATAATTCATTAACAATGAAATTGTGCATATAATTTCACATTCTTGCTTATTGGGCACACTAAGTACTTGTTGGACCTAGAAATGCTTAGCTTATTATTATTATTATTATTATTATTATTTTGGTTTTTCAAGACAGGGTTTCTCTGTGTAATAGTCCTGGCTGTCCTGGAACTCGCTTTGTAGACCAGGCTGGCCTCAAACTCCCAGAGATCCCTGCCTCTGCCTCCCAAGTGCAGGGATTAAAGGTGGGCACCGCCACCACCCCCCTGTGAGCTGCTTGATCTCAATGACAAGGAAAGACAAGTTTCAGCAGTGCCAAGAGGAACAAGGGACTTCTCCTAGACTGCACAACATTGTGTGTGACTTACAAATTAAACAACAGAAAAGATCACAAATCTTGGCTCGCTACCAAATCATGCCTCTCCTACTTGGCTTTATTTTTGTCCTAATTTGTTTTTGATGGTTGTGATAAAGCACAATGACCAAAGCAACTTAAGGGGAGAACGGGGTTTATTTCACCTTACAGCTTACAGTTCTTTGCTGAAGCAAGTCAAGGCAGCAAGCTGAGGCAAGAACTGAAGCAAAGACCATGGATGAACGCTGCTTATTGGCTTGCTTTTTCAGGCTCAAATTCAGCTACATTTCTTAAACACCCCAGGACTACCTGACCAGGGTGGGGTCACCCCTACTGGGCTTGTCCCCTCCCACATTAATCATTAATTTGCCTGTAAGGAATCTGATGGAGGTATTTTTTCAACTGTGTTCCTTCTTCCCAGATTACTCTAGCTTGTGTCAAGCTGACAAAAAGCTAACTAGGACACTTCTGAAAATAAAGCCAAAAACATCATTTTGTTTCTTGTAAAACAAATATCATAAACACCATTTACTGAAAGCTAATAACAGAGAACGAGGTTTATAAAGACATAAAATTTATAGCCAAAAACCAACCATAGATTAATAGACCCAGTGAGAATGATTCACTCACTGTTTAGTAGATAATTATATGTTAAATTAAGTGAAATAGTATACTTTGAAATACATCTCATTAAGCAAAAAATCTAATGTTTAGTTATAATGGGCTGAGTTTGCAAATTAACATGGAATGTTAAATTTTGTTCAATGTATTTTATTAGTTTGATTATATAAATTGGAACAAACTGAAGAGTTCTTTAATGTAAATAATATTAATCCAACCTTGGCTGAGCACACATTCTTCGCCAGGTACTAGTGTAGACCCTGAGTGAACTAATGTAACACTTGCAATGCCCTCGTTGCCTGGGAGCTGTGATGGGCTCCAATTTTAGATGAGGAACTGAAAGCACAGAGAGATGATCGGTTCATCTCTCCACAAATAGTTCAGCTAGTAGCACTGAGATTTGAACCCAGGAAGTCAGGCTCTGGTGCCTGGGTCCTAGTCCCTTAAAACAGAGCACTATATTGAAAATGAAAATATGGCTTCCAGAGAAATTTTAGTAATTGATTTGAAAATGCCAAGGATATTAGAAAAACAAAAACAACTTGAGAAGTTCAGGGCTACAAAGCTATCTGCTTTCCCTGCTCTAACTTTTAGACCGTGTGCCTTCCCACTTCATTAAGACAATTCTATCGGCTGCTCCTCACCAACTAACTTGTAGCTCCCATGCTCTATCTTAGAATGGTTATTATACCACATCTTCGGTTATGTGGGTGGTTCTACCTCCAAGAATTTGCCCACCTCTTCCAACCTGGGTGGAAAAGCTTCCTGCTTTGTTTTCTCCTATCCCAACACCATCCATCCCTGTTGGTGAAGCCCACCGTTCTGCTGCTCTGTAAGATTCGAATTCTCTAGCTCTCTTCCCTCTCAGAACAATTAAGCTTCTACTGCCTGATGTCAGTTCTTTTGATATTTAACTGATCTCGGGAGTACAAGCTTTATTTCCCTAATTAGCCTCCCGGATTTCCCACGAGAAGTGAGGGCTGCACTCTCCATTATGACAGCAACTCTCCACATGTGGCGATGTAAGCTTAAACTAAGTAAGATCCAGTAAAATTAAAATCTCAATTCCTTGATCACATTAGTCACACTTGAGGTACTCAGCGGGCACGTGTGTAATTAGACAGGGCAGGTACAGAACACTGCCACCTCATAGCAAATTCCAGCGGATAAGAGCAGGGAGCGTCTGTGCCAGCTGTCACAGTTGTGCCTATCCTCTGTATACTCACTCTCCCTGTAAACACTGTTTCCTCTGAGCACAGAAAGGGATGGATTTGCTTCACATTTTATTCCTATTCCTAGTACACCAAGGAAGGGAACTCAGTAGATAAATCTCAAGTATAAATATCACTCAGCATGTCTAATTAAATCTTAAAACCCTTGTCTGTTCTCCATGCTCATCTCCCTGACCCCTCTGCTACATTTGGCATTATGTAGGATAGACATGCAGCTCCTGAAAAGTCATCTTTCTTTGCTCTTGCCAAAGCCTAGTGAGCGGTGATTAGGAAGCGCCGGTGGAGCCCAGCCTCAGGCTGACAGTCTCACCCACTGGCCAGTGTATCTGTTTTCCACCTTGTTTGGGCAGGGTGTCTCCTGGGTCTGCTGCTGCGCTGCATACTCCAGGCTAGTTGGCCTGTGAGCTTCCAGGTGATTCTCCTGTGTACAGCTCCTATCTCACCGAGGAGTGTTGGGATAACTCATGCATATCTTCCTTTGCTCCACTGGCAATGTAACCGCAAAAACAACGACGACTGGTTTACTTATTACTTAGCCCTTGTGCCAGGTACCCTCCAAAATCTTTTAGATGCCTCAGCCTACACACTAGGCAAGAGCTATTGCTATAAATCCCAAAGGGTTTGAAATCTGAAACCTTGTGAACATCAGAAGCCTTCAGAATTTTGAAATATTTTGAATTTCAGATTTCAAGATTAGAGATGTTTAACTCCCAAAGGCTATGTAACTATTGCAAAATCAGGAAAACTATGAAAGAAAGATGGCCCAAGTATTTCAGATGAGAGATACTCCCCCTGCATCTTCATTTCATAGGGATCTGAAGTTCAAAGTTCATTTGATTTGTTCAAAGTCACTGCAATAATGGTCCTAGGACTGCCAGCCAAACCTCTTACAAGGTTCTTCATGTGAAGTCACTACAAGACCACATAAATAAAAGCAGGCAGGTGGGCTGTGAGAAGCACCATCAAAGAACAGAACCAACCTATGCAAAATTGTCTCCTCGTTTCACTTTCTCCGACGCTTCTGGTAAATTTTCAGTTGCCTTAACAGTTTGGGTCCCCAGCACCCACATAAAGAGCTGGGGTTGGTGGCATGTTCCTGGGAAGGCAGAGACAGGAAGATGCCTAGGGCTTGGTGGGCAGTCGAGCTAGCAAATCAGTGCGCTCCGGGTTCAGTGGCATCCCCTGTCTTAAGAACTCAAGTGAAAGTGAGAGGGGAAGATGGCGGATGTCAACCTCTGGCCTCTACATGCATGCAGGCAATATACACCCACACGTGCAGACAAATCCAACACACACACACACACACACACACACACACACACACACACACACAGGAAGACATCCATAATGGCTGCAGAAATGGTTCAGCAGTTAAGAGTACTGGCTTCTCCAGAGGAACTGGGTTTTATCCCCAACACCCACGTTGTGACTCACAATCATCTGTAGTTCTAGTTTCAGGGGGATCCAGTGCCCTCTTTGTGCCTTCAAGGCCACCAGACACATATTCAGGGACAAACCATATACACAAAATAATAAAAGAAAACTTACATCCGTTACAAAACTTGGACACAAGTGTTTCTAGTTGCTTTATTTGTGAGAGCCAAAAGAATGGAAACAATCCTGTGATAGTTTTGAATTTTTAATTATTCTCTCTCTCTCTCTCTCTCTCTCTCTCTCTCTCTCTCTCTCTCTCTCTTTCTCTCTCTCTCTCTTTTTCTCTGTGTGTGTGTGCGTGCATGTGTGACAGAGAGAGAGACAGAGAGAGAGAGAGAGAGACAGAGAGACAGAGAGAGAGAGAGAGAGAGAGTTGGAGAGAGGGCGTGTACATTTACATCATGAGGACAGCTTTGGGGAATCTGTTCTTTCCTTCCACCATGGGATCCTGACATCAAACACAAGTCCTCAGATTCACATGTTGGATGCTTTTACTTCCCAGGCCCTCTCAACTGCCCAACAGTTGGTTTTACATGACAACTTAGATAGGCTGTGATAGCCAGTTGTTTGGTCAAGCACCTGCCTAGATATTGCTGTGAAGTTCTGTTTCAGTCGTGATTACCATTTGATCATTGAGGCTGAACAAAGCATGTTACCCTCCATAATATGATTGGATAGTATTCAATTCACAAAAGGTCTAAAGAGACAAGACTAGCATCCCCTGAAGAGGTGCAGAGTTATGCCCATGCCTCAAACCTTTGGACTAGATAGAACATTAGCCTGCTAGTCTACCCTGAATTTCAGACCTACCAGCAACTACAGTTGGCCCTATTTCTTGGTGGCATATCTATACAATGGAATATTACTCATAAGGGAACGATCAGCTGGTACATGCCACAATGTGGATGAACATTGAACATATCCTGCTAAGTAAAAGAAGCCATAAAAGGTCACATACATTGTACCATTCTATGAAATGCCCATGCTTTGATTTGGCTATGATTTGCGTGTCCTCCAGGTTTTCATGTATTGAAATTAATCCCCATCATGAGGTCTGAAGAGCCTAGAAACATAATCTGTCCATGGCGTTTAGAGTAGAGCCTCTGGGGAGTGAGTGATGAGGGTTAGATAAGATAATTAATGTGGAGACTCCATATTGGAATCCTGCTTGCTTTATAGGAAGGAAGGGGGCCACTCAAACACGTAAGCGTTCACTGTCTTTTGCAATGCAGTTACCAGTGCCACCTTGGAACACTACTGGCAAGGAGGCTGTCACCAGATATGACCCATCTCCTTTCAGTTAGAATCAACAGCCAAAATAAAATGCATTTTCTTCACAATTCACTGAATCTGTGGCATAGTACACTTGGCAAAAGAAATGGATGAGTCCACAGCAGGCAACTATATTGAGAAAGAAAGTAGGTTAGTGGTTGTTTTGGCTAAGAGAAGGTGAATGTGCGATGGGCATTTAATGGTTATGGGCCTCTTCGGGGGAGTGGTGAAAAGCTGTGGCACTAGATTATTGTAATGAATAAATGGCCTTGTACAAGGACCTCTAGACTGTGCACTTTCTATGCTGTAGTATATGGCATGGGAATTATACCTTCGATTTATTATTTTAAAAATAAGTAATTTCCATTACGCTTTTTTCTCCTCACTTGCCTCCACCAGGCAATGTAAATAGAGCTTTCCAGCTGCCTGGCAACATCACCCCTATTTCCATGCTACATTTCGTGAGAGCACTTCTTTCTCTTCGAAGCTAATTTAGATGTTCACTTTTATTAGATTCCCCCCCCCCCATTTTAAGTAGATTTCTTAAAAAGTAAAGTGCCAGGGGTAAGGTTTAGAGTGGACACACTTGTGTTTTGATTTCAGGCTCAGAGTCTATCTGTGGATGATACTAATGAGGGAATAGGCTATAAACTGAAAAGCCAGAGACTTTCATCCCTAAAGAGTGCATAGAAAAAAAGAAAAAAAAACCCAAGTCCTAGAGGATACATGATCGATTTTTACCTTAGATCTCTTAGGCCCCTGCAGCCCAAACCGAGCATTGTACAGAAGGAAGCCATCCTTCCTTTCTAGCTATTGATTTTCTCTACCCAACGCCTCCCCGAGACTGGTATTCTGCGAGTGCCCTGTTAGTCACCCATTGCTGATTACTCTCCTTCCTGCATTCTCCCCTTGTGGGTACCCTCTATTGCCCTGATAGCACAGTTCCTGGAAGGCCTGTGAACCCTCTTCTCCAGCTGCAGTGGCTTGGAATGTTCACTCTTCCCAAGTGTCACATATTTTGAAGGTGTCTCAATACTGTAAAAATGCCAAGACCTTTTTGACAAGGTGACTTTGAGACTCTGTCTTTCTTCATGCTGAATTGAGAGTTGGGTGTGGCTAAGGAGTCATATCTTCAGCCTGCCCTTTTTGCACAATTTTGGTGCTTTACAAAAGGGGAACTAGACCCTGGAACACTACCTAGAATTCAGAGGCCCGCCTATAGGCTTCACTTAACTAGCTCTTTTTTTAAATTTATCTAGTTATTTTACATCCTGGCCACAGCCTCCTTCCCCCACATCCTCCCCTCCCAGTTCCTCTTCCGCATTAGCCCCCTTCCATCCCCTAAACCCCTCCTATTCCATCTCCATCCAGGAAAGGGAGGTCTCCCCTGAGTATCAACAAAACATGGCATATCAAGTTGCAGTAAGACTAAGCACCCCATGTGTTAAGGCTGGGCAAGGCAACCCAGTATGAGAAGGAGGGTCCCAAAGCCCATAAAAGAGTCAGAAACAGCTCCTGTTTCCACTATTTGAAATTTTACAAGAAGATCAAGCTACACCACTGTAACATATATGCAGAAATCTAGGTCAGTCCCATGAAGGCTCCCTGGTTGTGGGTTCAGTCTCGGTGAGAACCTATGAGTCCAGGTTAGTTGATTGTGTGGGCCTTCCCGTGGAGTCCTTAACCTGTTTGGCTCCTACATTTCTCTCCCCCCCCTTCTCCTTCTCCACAGGATTCCTGAACTCTGCCTAACTTTGGCTGTGGATTTCTACATCTTCATCCATCAGTTGCTGAATGACACCTCTCTGATGATTGATAATTGGGCCAGTCACCAATCTGGTCACGGTAGACAGCCATTAACTAGCTCTTGAGAGATCTGTGCTTTTAGCGGGGAAGGGGTTTTTGGATCTTGGGAGTCTTATGACTGTCAACATTTTCAGCGTCCCTTGTCCTAAAGCCTAGAGTTGATCATAGAAATTGACTGATTGTAATAGCTAATCTTGACTGTCAAGTTAATAGAATCTACAATCACCACTAGTCTCTGGGTGTGCCTGGGAGGGTTTAAGATACAGTTAATGAGGTGGAAAGACTTCACTACTGTGGGGGATGATAGCATTCTATGGATTGGGGTCCTGGACTGAATAAAAAGGAGAAAGTGAGGTGAACATGCACATTGCTCACTCTTTGCTTCCCGGCTGCTGCTGCTGTGTAGCCAGCTGCCTCCTGCTCTTGCTGCCGTGGTGGACTGTATCCCTGGAACCGTGAGCCCAAAGAAGTCCCTTCTCCCTTAAGCTGCCTTTGTTGGGTATTTTATTACTGTGATGGGAAAATTAACCAATATACGGATGGACCTAAGAATGTTAGGAACAGGGACATTCTCACTTAGTTTCTTCCAGTAGGGCAAAGGAACAGGGAAATAGGAGACCAAAGGATTTAGTGACCTAGAGCGCCAGGGAGTCTTAAGACTGAAAGTCGAGAAGCTGATTGGGGAGAGGAATCAGGTGGCAGGAAACTTACAGGTTTATACCAGCCCCGGGGGAACCCAATGAAAGTATAATAGGAGTCCTACCCTTCAGGTCCTACAATGGTTTAGTTGGAACATAAAAACAAATACACTTGAAATAATTCATAATTGGAGTCTAAAATGTGGTGCTGGCAAAATCCAACCTGCCTGAGAAGGGACAGATCCATGGACCTCCTCCTCCGTGAGCCGAGGGGGTGATTAAGTTTGCCTATTCGGCTGAAGGACTTTGTGCCCTAGGCGTAATGGCCACAGCATTTGGAGTAGAGTCTGATTAGCCCTGCCCGACCACTTCATGGCGGAAGTAACTGCGAGGAATCTTCATCACCATTGTCACGGCGAGTCGCACTAGCCATTCGTTAGGTATACCCTTACAGTCCCACTGCTGTTGGGAAGGCCGAGCGAACAGACTTGAAGGACTCATACAAGAGAGGATGTGTACAGGTAGCACAAGGAAAGGAAAATGAGGGGAGAGGAGGGGAGAGCCGGCTTGGCAGGGTTAGGGCTGACTCCTGAAAAGAAGATTAGAGCTGGGACTCATGGGGAAAGGGATGGAGCCATGCACGGCATTAACAAGACACAGACGTGAGGGTGAGCAGGATGACTGTGGATAAGTGAGCAAACCTGCTGGACTGGTGGAAAAGGTGTGCAGTATGGTAGCGTGGGTGACTAAAATTATAGAGAAGCGGGAGTGATTACAGATAGCCTTGGATGGCAGGCAGAACAACTAGTCATTTGGGAGCAAACTAGGAAGACTGCAGAGCTATGTACTGGGGAGCGGTGAAGGCACGGGCATGAGGCAGAAAGACTGCAGTTTTACCCTACCACCCTTATCGTTTTGTTTTTCTGTGTTTGGATACCTAATTCACCCTATCCTAGCGAAGTGGGTAAGTTGGTCATTCTGCCTGACATCCTCCTTCTTAGCTGTTCGCTAACGCAGGCGGGACACACTTTTAATCCCAGCACTTGGAAGGCAGAGGCAGGTGGACGTGTTTGAGCCTGAGGGCAGCCTGGTCTACGTAGTGAGTCAGCCAGGGCTACATCCTGAGAGATCTTCTTGTCTCAAAACAAACAAACAAACAAGCCAAATAACAAAGCCCCCAAATAAAAATAAATAAAAAGGGAAAGCAACCCCTGTGCCCTGTGCCCCACTGGTGGAACACCCATCTTCTGGCACATGTCTTCTAAGCCATCGGCAGTTTTTAAGTTAGTCTCAATAGTGTCACCACAAAAAAGGAAGTGTGAGCAGCTGCTGGACCAGGGGCAGCTGCATTCAGAAGACTACCTTCCAAGTGGGGTCTGTCCCCTGGTCAGCTCTTGGGAAAGGAGGTGATAAATGAGTGCGTTTAAAATACACACACACACACACACACACACACACACACACACACACAAGCACGCGTGCGCTCATGCACACACTAAATGACAAAGACTAAATCTATCTTGAGGTCATTTATATTTTGGTGGCTGCTTTTTGGCCACTCCTCTCATAGATTCCCTTTGCTGACTTCCTCTGGTAGAAGGAGATCGGCACAGGCAGGGTCTGCTCCATTTGTTACTCAGAGGCCGCTGTTTTCCTTTTTTCTTTGGGGTTTAGGATTATGCAAACGAAGCATGAAAACAAAAGCTCCCTGATGTGGAGGAGGACCGCCTTTACAAATCCTGGCAATTTTAAGAGCTCTTTAAGACACCCCTCTCCGTTTTCACGAACATCTCTCTTGGCTCCTTGCCAGTCTATTTTGAATCCGGGCCCTCTTCGGAGCCTTTCAACGAAAGACCTAAAAGTTTATTCTGAAGCTTCTGTCCTGGCCTCATTTTGAAAGTGCAGAAATCAAGGCATGCATGTGCTATCAGTGTCTGTGGGCTGGCTTTGAGTTTTGATCCCTGCCTGAGTCAGTCTTCCCTTTGCTTCATACAGGTTTACCTGGACAGGAGCTCTGACCCAGTTCCCTCTTAGGTTCCCACTTTTCTGATATTATCTGGAGGGCAGTAGGACCTGGGGAGGTTCAACCCTGCGGCCAAGGGAGACACACCTGCCTAACCGCGTGGGTTGAGCCAGTGTGGGAGCGAGTCACTTTAGCTGGCTGTGGAGGGAGGGGTAGAAGTGGGTGCCTGCTGCTGCTCCCCGAGAAAAGGAAAGCTGTGGCTCCCTCCTGGATCCAGAGGTCCTGGTGAGAGATGTTGCGGAAGACTGGCTCAGGCTCCTTTTTCTTGCGCCTAGCTACCTGGAGCATCCCTTGGCTATTCGTCTTGGAACTCTGGCTCATTTTGTTTTGCCTCAGCTGTCCCTCCCACTCGCCCGGCCCACGCCACCACCACCCCGCCCAAGACATCCAGGTGCCATAGGTCCCAAAGCCCAGGACCCGCCGTACTTCTCAAACTGTGCCTTCCTTAGCAAAGTGACTCTGTGAAGAAACCGCTCCAGCCTCTTCTGTTCAGTACTGCGCGCTCCGCTTCTTTCTGGAGAGACCTCGCTTAGGGAGGCTTTACTCCAGCCCCCAGCCAGGCGGTCTGAGGGGCGGGGCTTGGAGAACCTTCCTGAGAACCCTTGCCTATCTGCAGGTCCTGAAAGCTCTCTGGTGCGCAAACTCCAGCAGACAGCCGCGCTAATAGGCACAACCTAGCAGCAGGTTGGATGGATACCTAGTTGCTGAACTGAATCCTCCAGGCTGTGCCTCTTCTGCCTTGGTTCAGTTCTCTGCTGATTTGAGAGGCCACACTGATGAGAATTCCCCAAGAGAAGCTACTGGCTGTGTGATGCGCCACCCCAGAGTGGCTACTCCCCTGCCTGGGGTACTGTGAAAGGAGCCTCGGTGGAAACAGCTGTTCCTTGACTTTCCACACTCCTGGAATTGGATACCAGCCTCAGTGCTGGAGGGCTTGTCCTAGCTTCTCAGCATCTATGTTGAGGATCGCATTAGAGTGAAGTTCAAAGAGATACTTCTGGATTCGCGATTTCAGACCCTCAAGCTA
Organism: Arvicola amphibius; assembly: GCF_903992535.2. Taxonomy (NCBI): domain Eukaryota; kingdom Metazoa; phylum Chordata; class Mammalia; order Rodentia; family Cricetidae; genus Arvicola; species Arvicola amphibius. The sequence goes on along the minus strand of NC_052065.1, from coordinate 86,411,409 downwards.
AGCTTAGAAGAGAGGCGCCTCCTGTTCTGACTTGTTGGGCTTCGTTCAGGAACTTGACTTGCCACTGTCCACCTGACTGATTCTTGGATAGCAGTGGCCACGGGGGTTCTGTTGGGGATGGATGGGGAAGAGCTCTGAACTCCAGACCCAACGAGATCCTCCACAATGGACAGAGTTTATGAGATCCCCGAGGAGCCAAATGTGGTTCCGGTTTCATCTCTGGGAGAAGATGTCATCCGTGGACCTAACCCACGCTTTACCTTTCCGTTTAGTATCCTCTTCTCCACCTTTTTGTACTGTGGGGAGGCTGCGTCTGCCTTGTATATGGTTAGGGTTTATCGAAAGAATAACGAAACCTTCTGGATGACATACACCTTTTCCTTCTTTATGTTTTCGTCCATTATGGTTCAGTTGACCCTCATTTTTGTCCACAGAGACCTGGCCAAAGATAGACCACTATCATTGTTTATGCATCTAATCCTCTTGGGACCTGTTATCAGGTGAGCATTTTTAAATCTCTCTGTACGGAGGAGGAGGAAACTAATCTTGTAAGACTGATGCTGTGTTTCTAATCTAATTTTTCCATTTGTTATTCTAATCTAATTTTTCCGTTTCTTCTCACTCGACTTCCCTGTCTACTGTCCCAAGACTTTATCTGAAATCATCTTGGAAACCACCATGGTGACCTTGTGGCATGTATATATGTTCAAAAACCATGAGCAATATCACTAATATGACTTGATTAGACAATTCTTATCTTTTTTTTTTTTTTTTTGGTTTTTCGAGACAAGGTTTCTCTGCAGCTTTTTTAGAGCCTGTCCTGGAACTAGCTCTTGTAGACCAGGCTGGCCTCGAACTCACAGAGATCCGCCTGCCTCTGCCTCCCGAGTGCTGGGATTAAAGGCGTGCGCCACCACCGCCCGGCTTGATTAGACAATTCTTACTGAGTTTGTGTTGTGGAAACCGGTGTGGGACCAAGGAATGTGGCCATGCTGTGCTCTTGGGCTATAGCTACAGAGGGATTTTTCACTTTGCTAGGAATGAAAGCCAGGGTGGTGGGCATGCTAAGTGCTTGCTGTTCCACTGAGCTATATAGTCCCGGCCTCCAGAGTCTACAATTTGAATTCTGCCCTTTAGATGCTTTATGGATGGACAATCAATCATTCATTCCTACTTCCACTCTGTCCCACATTCAGTTTTCACAAGTTGAACTTCTTGAGCTGGCCTCTTTCTTTTTTTTGCCATTTTCAAAATGTCTGGAGCTATGTGACATCTGGGAAGTACTTTACTGTAGTAGGTGGTAGCAAGCTGGTACTATAACCCAAGGAAGTTGACTCTTCTCTGTTGGTAGATCAGTCTCTCTTGCTTATCTCACATTGTGTTGCTGCAAGAAATGCACACTGATTGGAAGGGCCAAAGGAAGAATTCCACCTCTGTCTGGAATCAGTAGCAAAGGGCAGTGGTATATCAGATGTTCACATTCAGACTGCTGTGAGCAGCATGAGAATGTGCTTAATTGTAAGGAGACGGGCATCAGTGCCCGCAGACTCACCTGGATGCTATGGAGTTTCACGGGAGAGAAACATTGCATAACTTATGAAGTCAGTAGGGAGGAATGGACCAAGTTTGTCATGACTGTAAGAGAGGCAAACATCTGCAGTCAGCTGAGGAATATGGGTCACAATGTTGATGTTGTAACCGCAATAGGAAGATAGTGCATCATTAGAGATCTCAAAGCAGCCTGTGAAACTTATCAAGAATGGAACCGCTTTTGATAAAATTTATTACCTATCGATACATCTCTATAGTTCTGTTTGTCAACTGTATTTCCTTAAATCTGGGAAATGTCAATCGCTATTGTAAGGTTGAATCCCAGAAAATGTGGGATATCAGCAGTGGCCTGAATTTAGGAGCTCAGGAATCTAGTCCTCCTTCTGTTATTCGGCAGTCCAATGATCTCAGCAGCATCTCTTAAGGGTGTCTTGGGGCTCAGTTCCGTCAGCTGTAAAATAAATGCGTTGGACTAGACCTTGTGTTCCAAATCTTAGTGCTCACAGGGGCTAGGCATATGCTATATAAACAAACCAAGTGGGCCAAGCATTAGAAAATAGTCTGACATATGTTGATGAGTGAAAACAACGGCTCAGTGGTAAAGAAATGGAATGCCACGGCAAATTGGAATCTGGAACGTGCGTGTCTGGGAGGCAGCCACTTTAAAATTATAACCCATTGTTCCTAGGTTGGAATTCAGACTCAGTATTGCCAGTTCTAACTTTTGAGGAGAAGTTAGTTCCCAAGAATAGGGTTTTATGTGAGATTCCATGATTTTAAATTTGGAAACTTACTAACTTCACAAAATGCAATATGGGCCATACTAATTGCACACTATCCAGATGTGTCTCAGCTGGCCCTATGTAGCTTTTGGGTTAGGTGGTCTAAAGATACTTTTCCGATCTAAGTGTTTCAAGTCGGCTGTAAAAGGAAGACTTTATCTTTAACCATGATGAACCATGACGTTTCAAGATGTCACTAGAGACTCAAAACAACCATTATTTTTGTTCCTTTTCAAAATGCAATATACTGAATTAGCAGTTGAAGAGGATGCAAATTTAGCAAGTACCCAGTCCTTGGTTTTTACTTCCTTTTTTTGTTTGTTTGTGGCCTTCTAAGCTGCTTTTGACTTTGCTCTGCATGGAGTGTTGTTCACTATTTTTCAGATTTGTCATTGATTGTAGTGCACATGGATTGAGATGCATTTATAACCTCAGTTACTCCAAGCCCACATCAGGAAGAATAATTCTTTTTTAATTTAAAATTTTTATATATTTTTGAGAATTTCCTGTATACATACTGTATTCATATCATTTCCACCTCTTTCCCCTCCAACTCCTTCTGTGTTCACCCACTCCCTTTCAAATTCATGACTCTTCTTTAGTGACTATTGGTATATTAATTGTGTATTGATAAATAAAAACATATGTATTTATGTATTTATAAATAACTAAAACTTGTTAAGTTCATTTAGTGTTGTTCCTATGTGTATGTGTTTAAGACTGATCAATTGGGACTGACCACAAGGTAACCTATAATGTGGTCCTGTTTCTGGTCAAGACTGATCCTCCCTCCCTCAGCAGCCATTCAGCCTGTACTTCTTCAGAAAAACAATTGTCAACCCAGAAGTGGTACTATTTATATGCTTGTTTTCACGGCCCATTCCTTTTCTCATTAAGTAAGAGTTTGATTACTGCTATCAGGCAAAGGAAGCTGTTTCTAGAGCATGGCTTTCTTACATGAAATGCAAGCATGCTTCTGGAAATGAAGATGTACTCTGGTTTACTGTAGCTCGGGAGTAAGGTAAGAACCTTTTCTTAAACTAGCAAAATAGCCACAAGAATAGAAGCATAAAGAGAATGCCTCATGCCACTGCCCCAATATTTTGTTAAGCAATAGTATGGGTAGGCTTGAGAATGGTTAGAGATTTTCCCCTAACTAGTGAGAGTTGCAACTTCTTTCTTTCCTTCCTTTTCTCGTCCAGGTCTTACAGTTTATCTATCAAAAATGGAAATTTCGGGGCTGGGAAGATGGCTCAGTGGATAAAGCACTTACTGTGTAAGCATGAGGATTTGAGTTTAGGTTCCCAGAACCCGTGTACAGCTGAACCTGGAGTGTAGTACAGTGAGATGGGAGGCAAAGACAAGAAAATCCCCAGAAGCTAGCAGGCCAGCAAGCCTGGTGCACACAAAGAAAGCTACCTCAAACAAGGGGATGGCAAGGACCAACCCCCAAGGTAGTCGTCTGATCTCTACATAGACAGATTGTGGCACATGTATGCTTCTCTCTCTCTCTCTCTCTCTCTCTCTCTCTCTCTCTCTCTCTCTCTCTCTCTCTCTCTGTCTCTCCACACACACACACAAACACATACAAACACACACATACGCAGACATGTGCATGCACATGTGCTCAAAAGTGGAGATTTCTCCTGTACATTTTAGAGTAGTACACCTAAAAAAATTCTAGGGGACCCCGTGGAAAATGGCAGCCAGTACTTATAGTCTAAACCATCCTATTACCAGCCGAAGTCTAGAAGCCACATCAACCCTGAACTTTCCTTTAATCTGTTTTCCTGGTAAATCACTCCCCGTTATCCTCCCCTTCTGCTTCTTCTTGCCTTCTCTTTCCCATTCTCATGCTTTCTTTTGCTCAGCAAATGTTTATCAGGTTGGCACTCTGTGATAAGAGCTGGCAGCAAGAGAAATAGAGCCTCTGCCCTCAATCTATTGAAGCAGATGCCTTAATTTCCACTACAAATATTCTTGTCAAAAATAGTCAAGTGTCCATTCTTTTCGGGGTAAGTGGGGGGAAGCAATAATTCAGGTGTAACAAGACAGCGTGTACTAGCTGCTTTTTGCTTCTGTTTACCGCATCAGAGCTGCCAGGGCTTGTGATTTTGATAGGGCATGTGTGGGAGGGTCACAGCAGGAAATAGACTGTCATCAAGACTTCAAGGGTAATGTGCTCTGGTAAGGCTATTTTCTTCATAAAGAAATAACCAGGTTTAAAAGGGATCTGTCTCCAGCAAGACGCACACAAAAAAGAAATGTTTTCTTATAAAAGCAGATCTTAAGAATCTCAATTACGAAGCTGAATGCATTTATTAAAGAGTGTTTGAATTTAGGCCTTGTGAAAACCAGGGCCTTTAGAAGCCTTCATCTTTATCTCAGAACATACTATTTCTTAATACTTTTGTATTTGAGACATTTTTTAAAGAAACACAGGCATATTTTTGAGGAGATAAAACAATTCCTTGACTACAAGGAAGTAATTCTGAAATCTTGTTCTTAGGCCAGTAGGTGACACGAGAGGAAAAAAAAACTTAGACTTAAGTGGCTTGGACAAGGTATGGCCAACCCTTTGATTCATGTACAATGGACAGAAGAAAAGAAATGCCAAAAAAGTAATCGAACCTTCCCCAGAATTTTCCCTTTTATACTACCTTCCTTTCTTGGGACAATTTTAGCTAAGTTCCCATGATGCTTTACTCCTGCAGATGTTTGGAGGCCATGATTAAGTACCTTACACTGTGGAAGAAAGAGGGGCAAGAGGAGCCCTATGTCAGCCTCACCAGAAAGAAGATGCTAATAGATGGCCAGGAGGTGCTGATAGAATGGGAGGTGGGCCACTCCATCCGGACCCTGGCTATGCACCGTAATGCCTACAAACGTATGTCACAGATTCAAGCATTCCTGGGCTCAGTGCCCCAGCTGACCTATCAGCTTTATGTGACTCTGATCTCTTCAGAGGTCCCCCTGGGTAGAGGTGAGTGGGGTCAAGAGAAGGGAGGGCTCTGTTTAAAACAAGAGTCTTGGAAGTTTAGGCCTGAACTGTCCAATAGACTGGTTACTAGCCTTGTGTGCAATTTAAAGAAAAAACAAACCAAAACCCATTGAAAGTGCATTTCCTCTGTAGTGAATGCCCAGTGCCTGTGTCTGGTTAATAACGTAGCGTTCTGAGATGGCATAGGTTTAGGATGCTTTCATCATCACAGAAATTCTATTGGACAGAACTTGAACTTAGGGAGTCAGACATCTCAGACCTTCCAGGATTCTTAAACTGGGACAAGCTATGTTTCTACTCAAAATTTCACAAACACACCCTTTGGCCACAGCAGCTGTCAGAATCAAAGGAAAATTTCCCTTGTCTGGAATGTGTACATTGTCTTGCTAGTTGCTTAATTTGTTTAGAGATGGCCACCTTTAGGAAAAAAAGAAGATCTTAAATATTTCTCTGTATTTTTCTTTTCTTTTTTTGTTTCGTTTTTGGTGATTGGGTCTCACCTTATATTCCAGGCTGGTCTGGGAACTCACCATCTAGCTAGTCCAGGTTGACCTCTAACTCATGACAATCCTCCTGCTGAGCTTCCCACATGCTAAGACAAGAACCAGCATGCCTGGCTTGGAAGATTCTTTTGAAAATTCCCTTCCCTCCTCAGACCTGAATCAATCAAAGTGTGGGAAGGCCAGGAATCTGCATTTGTCAAAAGGACCCTCATTGATCCCAGCTAGTTTCACTAAAGAACCAGATTTAATCATTTTCTCCCATGGGAGTGGAGAGACAGGATAGGGGTGTGGGATGGATACAGGTCAATCAGGCCTGGCCCTAGATCTGCCCTTCTTTCTCTGTGGTCTCTGAAGGAACTCATAAAGCAGCCACTGCCGTAAGTTCCTACTGGTAAAAGGATGGGTCCCTAGATGAGTAAGACCTCTGGCAGAGGATGAAATGAGTCAGTATTGTCAATGCTGACATCAAATGTTGTTATTGAATTTTACCAGCCCCATTTGCTTCATCTGGTTGGACAGATGCTGCTTCAGATGTGGGCACAGCTTGGGCCATTTCTTTATTAGTAAGTACTGATCCTATTTGACAAAGTCCTCTGTCTCAAATAAATGCAAGGGGGCAAGTCTATCTCCCTTTCTCCATTAACGATTGATTATGAAGTTCTGTTGCTTTGGAAGTTTTTTACAAGTGTACTATGTGACAGTAATTTGAGGAAATCATTGTCAGGAAATGATGCTGCTTTTCTTCCTGAGAATTTTGGGAGCTGGACAATCATCTAATTAAAATATGTATACATTACGAAAGTGTTGAATGTCCAGACTGATTGACCTACAGGTGATTGTGTCCACACAGAAAAAATCTACCCCAAGAAGGACTGAGAAATCCGCAGATTTGTGACTTTCTAAATTTTCTGTAAAAAGTTTACATCTTAATATACTACTAATTTTTGGTTTTATTATTTATTTATGGTCTTTTGGGACAGAGTTTCTCTGTGTAGTCCTGCCTGACCTGGAACTCACTCCATAGACCAGGCTGGCTGTGAACTCACAGAGATCCACCTGCCTCTCCTTTCAAGTGCAGGAATTAAAGGCATGCACCACCACTGCCTGACTAAGAGCTGTCAGATGTTTGGTAACATTTCAGGCCATGTAGAATAGAGAGAAAATAGAAGGTCACTCATCCAAAGTCATCTTTGTTAACCATTCAGTATGTGTCCTTCTAGACTCCTCTTTACTATGTACACATACTGGGCTGTGGGTATAGCTCAGTGGGAGAGTGCCTGGGCAGTGCCTGCTAACATGTTGAAGGTCTTAGATTAATCTCCAGCACTGCAGGGAACAAAAAAGTATAAGTATATGTACATATACATGTCATATAGTTCATATGTGAAATTTTACATATTAAAATATTCATTGTTTACATTTTGCCTTTCTTGCCATATTTTTATACCAATCTTCTAAATAGATTCATTTCCAAGATCAATTTGTCAATTGCCATATCTTTTACATTTTTAAAAAAATATATATGAGTTTGCCTGGACATATGTGTTTGTATCACTTGTATGCCTGATGCCCGTGGAGACTAGAAAAGGGCATTAGATTCCCTGGAACTGTAGTTAAAAGCCACCATAGGGGTGCTAGGAACTGAACCTGGGTCCTCTGGAAGAGCAGCAAGTGCTCTTAACCACCGAGTCACCTATCTAGCTGTTGAGATTTATTTTTATTAATTTTTAAATTATGAGTATGTATTCATGCATGAGTCTGTGTGTGGTATGTGCACATGAGTTCGGGTACCTTTGGAGGGCGGAGGCAGAGGCATCAGATGCCCCTGGGGTGAGTTACAGGTCACTGTGAGCTGCCCCTGGGGTGAGTTACAGGTCACTGTGAGCTGCCCCTGGGGTGAGTTACAGGTCACTGTGAGCTGCCCCTGGGGTGAGTTACAGGTCATTGTGAGCTGCCCAATGAGGTTGTTAGGAAGAAAAGTCAGGTTCTCTTTAAGGCAGTAAGTGCTCATAACTGCTGATCCATTTCTCCAGCCTCCATTTTCTCAGTAATAAGCAATAACCACAAAAGAAAAAAATACTCTGATTTTAGATTGAGTTAAATTAGTTAGGTATGGGGTTTTTATATGAATAATCAATTCTATGTTGAATGGTGAGACTAGAAACATGGGTAGCTTAGAAAACTAAGAACAACCACTTTGCAATTCTCCATTTAGGCCTTTGGGAAGAGGGAGGAGGGGGAGTGGAGAAGGAGGTAGAAGAAATAAAATTTACTAGCTTCTAGACATTTTTCTACATCTTTGGCATGTAATTATTTCGTCTTCACAGCAACTTTATCTATGAGGTGATTATTATCCTCATTTTACACAAGATAAAGTGATAGACACGGAAGTTAAGTAAATCCTCCCTGAGGTTCTCTAAGGAGGCTATGGGACTGACTAGACTCAGTGTCTTGTTTGGAGCCCATGTTTCTGACTATAGCAGTGTTTAATCTCTTATGGTTAGTCTATTTGTAGAGAGACTTATGGAAATGTTTTGGCACTTATTTCAAACATCAGGTTTTCATCCTTTGGTAGCACAACTATCAATCACAGAGTTTGAATTTCAGGGAAAACATTGCCTACTTGGCTAGATGTCCATTATGATCAGCTTATCAAAGAACATTGTATCTTTCGAATAGGAGCAAGAGTGGTTTAGAAAGACAAGGGCAACCACTTTCCAATTCTCCATTTGGGGTCTTGGGATTTTAACACTCTACTCAGTGCTCAGGAAGATTTTGGAAGTAAACCAGTGCTTCCTTTTGGATTTTCATGGGAGAAGGTCTCAGTTTTCTCACAGCTGGACACGTATCTTCTCGGCTCCAGCTTCCCTGGGTCTCCTGTTTTGTGGGATTAGAAACGTATATGTTTCAGGTCTACAATGTGAAGTTTTGACGTATGTTTATCACTTCATGGAATTACTATTTGTGTGTGTGAACACTTCCAGAAAAATTACAAGTGTGAAGATGAATGCCAACCTGTACGTCAGAGCTCCCAATCTTAATCATTTTGTGACAGAAGGTTTGTTCCCTTTGGCAAAAAACCCTCCTGTTTTCCCCAACCCCTAGCCCCTGGTACCATTGCCCTACTCTGTTTCTTTGAATCCAATTTATTTATGGGATTCCACTTATAAATGGGGTAATACATTATTTTTATTTCTGAGTCTGGCTCATTTCACTTAGCATAATGTCCTTGATATCCATCCATTTTATTGCAGTGATGCAATTTCCTTCATCTCATTGTTGAGTGACACCCACTGCATATGTGTACCATTTTCTTTACCTCTGCACTCATCAATGGACATTTAGATTGCCCCCATATACTAGCTGGTTTGTGTCTCGCTGCAGTGAATAACATAGCAGGGCAAATATATCTTTGAGATACCGACTTTCTTTGTGTATGTAACCAGTGGTGGAATTGCTGGATCATATGGTAGTTCTGTTTTTCATTTTTTTTTAAGTTACTTTCGTGCTGTTTCCTACGATGGCAATATTAATTTATATTCCAAATATGTATCAAAGTTCCATTTTCTTCATATCTTTGTTAGTTTTATTTTTAAATCAACAGCCACCCTAGCAGGCAATATCTTATTGTGGTCATTCTTTTCATGCTAGACAAGGGTGCTACCACTGAGATGTACTACCAGCCCTCACTGTGAATTTCATTTTCATTTTTCTAATGGTCTGTGATGTTGAGCATATTCTTCTATATCTGCCAACCATTTATATGTTTTTGTAAAAAATGTGTATCCAGGTGCATGCTGTTGGTGTACATAGTGTGATCGTAAGTCTGCATATATACATATGTGTGTGTGTGTGTGTGTGTACATGTGTACATATAAGTATATATAACCCTTAAATAAGTCTACTTTTACTTGAAGTATTCAAGCCCTGACCATCATCTCTGGACCTCTGGTTCTGAATACAGGCTTCACCACAAACATCAACTGATTGTCTCATTCCTTACTTTGCAGCTGTCCTAATGGTTTTCTCCCTGATATCTGTAACCTATGGCGCCACCCTCTGCAATATGTTAGCCATCCAGATCAAGTACGATGACTACAAGATTCGACTTGGGCCACTGGAAGTACTTTGTATCACTGTCTGGAGGACATTGGAGATCACTTCCCGCCTTGTGATTCTGGTGCTCTTCTCAGCCACCTTGAAGCTGAAGGCTGTGCCTTTCTTAGTGCTCAACTTCCTGATCATCCTCTTTGAGCCCTGGGTTACGTTTTGGAGGAGTGGCGCCCAAATGCCAAACAATATTGAGAAAAATTTCAGCCGGGTTGGCACTCTGGTGGTACTGATTTCTGTCACCATCCTCTACGCTGGCATCAACTTCTCTTGCTGGTCAGCCATGCAGTTGAAGTTGGCAGACAGAGACCTTGTTGACAAAGGTCAGAACTGGGGACATATGGGAGTGCACTATAGTGTGAGGTTGGTAGAAAATGTGATCATGGTCTTGATTTTTAAGTTCCTTGGAGCCAAAGTGTTACTGAATTACTGCCATTCCTTGATCGCGGTGCAGCTTATCATTGCTTATGTGATTTCCATTGGATTCATGCTCCTTTTCTTCCAGTACTTGCACCCTTTGCGCTCACTCTTCACCCATAACGTGGTAGACTACCTTCATTGTATCTGCTGCCGCAGGCACCACCAGGAGAGGGCTGAGAACTCAGAGCCATCCGGTGAGGCTGAAACAAGACAGAGTATTGTCTGAGTTTTTTCTTCTGAACATTATAGGGTGGGTTCAGGGTTGACGAGAGCAACTGTGAAATTGAAGGAGACTCCTATGTGTGTGTTCTTCCAGGATCATTTTCTTGACTCTTTTAGTAATCCTATCGAAAGAAAGACTGACATCCAAATAGGCTTTCCTTTTTTATGATTGACTGCTATGTTTGGGTACCAGCACTAATCACTGTTTATTAGTTCATCCTCCTCCTACCCAAGTCAGTTGGAATAACTTCTGAGTACCTTACTCCGGCTCCGCATTTCCAGCTTTGCTCGTCTGTTTGAGTTATCGTTGTTGTGCCTCCCTGGGCTGATCTGAACTCGACCAGAACACATCTGGACTGACCAGAGGATATGACAGCTTACTAGGAATGAGCACCTCCCAGAAAACAGTCTGAGCCTTGTGGTACCTTTACCTGTGAGAGTGGCTGGGATATTTTGATTCCAATGAGAGACTGTGGCTAAGAAGGCCCCATTATGAAAGAAAGCTACTTCCCAGATAAGCTAACACTCCATTAGGATTTTACTAGTGGTCATTTGGCAAAGACTTCTCTTTTTAGAAGCCTTCCTAGGCACCCCTTTATAGACGGGTATGCAGAATAGGATTCTTTCAGGGAATAAATCAGAATGGCATATTTTTTTCAAGGCTGAGCTCAAGGTCACTCCGCAGCTAAGAACTCCTGATCTTTTTGCCTTTGCCTTCCGAGTGCTGGGATTGCAGATGCATAGCAGTGCACCTGGTTTATATGGTGCTGAGGGCTGCACCCAGGCCTAGGCAAGCACCACTTAGGTGATGCTGAGCACTGGACCCAGGGTCAGATAAGCACTCTACCAATTGAGACATCCCTGCCCCCCCAGGATGACACTTAAGGAACTACATAGGCTTCCAGCTCCATTGAGGGAAATGTTTGAATGAAATTTCTCACCTGGTGCCCCATTATTAGGGATTCCCTCCAATCCAGCTTTTCTGTCGCTTTGCATTTTGTTACTTAATGGAAACATCAGAGAAGCCGAACTGTAATTGAAAGTGTTTATGACCTGTGAAAGAAATAAAGATTTCTTTGTGTCTGCTACTGTCCTGAGTGCTTCATTGATTTTCATTTAGGGGGATACAGTCATAATGGCTAAGGCAGCACCTTCCTGCTGTTTGGAATTGGGCTGAGTGACTCCTCAGCAAAGGAAAGGTGGAAGAGAGAAGCTGATCATATGAGATTATCAACACTGCTTTCTCCCTGTGGGATTTTACTTGCTAATGGGGAATGTAGGTTGTTGGGTTTTTTTTTTTTCTTTTCAATCTTCTTGTCATTAACAAACCCCAATGGCCAAATAGAGATGTATCGTCATGCTCATGTCTCATCCCAGCTGGATCCTTTGGTGGGCTTGTCAGCTGGATGCGTAGAAGGAAACCAAACAACTGGCATTGTCCTGGCCACTGCCTGCCAGCAAACCAATTATTCCAGCCTTATCCAACCAATCATTCTTCCTCACAGACCAGGAAAGTGAGATGACCTCTCAAAAGTACACACTCGCTGAGGAGCTGTTGGCAGTTGGTGACTGCTTGGAGAGGGAGAGTGTTTTCTTCATGGATGCAGCCCCCGGGAGGCTTCTAGTGCTCCCGGAGACGGTCCTCCACCCAGCATACACTGGAAACACTAAGTGGATTCAGTGGGGTCTAAGGGGAAAAAGAGAAGGTACACGGGTTTGGAAGGGAATAGTGGTGCAGGGGCGTAGGGGGGATATTGGAATGGAGGGAATGAGGGATGGGTTAGATTGATAATTTACTTCTCAAAACATCAGAGATGAATACAAAATGGAAAACTACATGAGTTGTGGCTACCGTGTTTGAAGAACTTGTAAAGAATCTGACATGTGGTCTTCTGCCACCATCCAGTTGCGGGCGCTCCCTCTTCTAGGTAGCAAGCTGTTAACCAGAATTATCCTATTTCCTCACGTGTCTACTGTGGTTCTACCAACTTCAACTGCCTTGGGGAACTAAAAAGATTGGCTAATTAATTGGGGAGAAGAACGTAATGATTCTGAGACAGCAGATTTCCTTTTACAGCCTTGACTCTTTCATACCATTTTATGATGACAATCCCGGGTTGTCATGTGAGACTAACATGGACTTCTGACAACTACTCAGGGATAATGTGAAGGACATTATCACATTTGAAAGGAACACTGCCTTTTCAGATGCCAAGCAATAATTTCTGCCTAGTGATTGCTGTGCCCTTGGTTAAAAGCAGAAACGGTGTTTAGAACAATAATTTGGTGCATAAAAGCATATGAGTCAGCTCCTTAAGGGGAGAAACTATGGGAACGGAGAGACACAGGGTAGAAATGAGTGCCTCAGTGTCAAATCCGGCAAGCATTTTCCCCATGGGTCCTTCCAGCCACGGTGACTTCATATCCTAGGAATGAAGAGAGTTTAGGGACAGGGGTGTGGAGTAACTTCTAACCTGAAAAACCTGCTGCCCTGACCTGGAGAAGGGAGAAGGGTTGTGATGGATACATTAGGCAAACGAACCCTTAGATGCTCCTCTGTGGTAGCCTTCCTGTTACACAGCCATCTTCCAGACACACACACACACAGCAAGTGTGGCGTTTGAGAGGGTGGGCAGGGGAAGTACCCGCTTCCATTGCAAACACCTGTAAGTCCTCTCTTCCACCATAGGAAGGGTTTTTTCAGTCCTGGGACTTGCAGTCAGTGCCTTGCACCTGCTAGGCACGTGCCGCACCACTAAGCTGTATACCGATTCCTTTTTTACTTTTTCTCCTGAAATAGGGTCTTGGTAAGTTGCCAAGGCTGGTCTTGAGCTCACTGTGTAGCCTAGGCGGACCTTGAATGTGCCTTTCTCCTGTCCCAGCCTCCCTAGTAGCCAGAGTTAACAGACCTGCACTACCAGGCCCAGATATCGCCTCTGAAATCTTAAAGCAACACAGGGTGTAGTTGAGTCTTGCTGAGTGAAAGAGTAGGCGCAGGTTAGGCTAGCAAAGGGTTTCTGGGGAAGGAAGACTGAGCCACGAGGTTTGGATAAAGGAACTACTAAAGCAAGAATTTCTTCCTAGTAGTCAACCTGTTCTCAACAGCTGTTCTCGTACTACTGATAATTTTGATAGGCTAGGTATGGGCAAGTCAGCATAGAGGAAGGCATAGGAAATAAATTGTAGTCATCATTTCCACTGTTTCATACATGTTTTAAAGGCTATGGACACAGAACGGTGATGTACAGTGAAAAAAATGAAATAATAGCTTTTGCTTATGAACACAGTATGTATAGTATAGTACCAAATGCTTTAATTAGAGATAAAGTCTCACTTTGTATCCCTGGAATTTGATGGCCTCGAATTCACTATGTAGACCAGGCTGGCCTTGAACTCACAGAGATCCACCTGCCTCTGCCTCCCTAGTAAGTACTTGGGTTACAGGTGTGTACCATGACACTAGGCCCATGAAGATTTATATATATTCTATTTATATTTATATGTTCAGTCCTTACAACTATCTCAATATGGTAAAGTATTTGCTACTACACCAAATCTACTTTACAAGTAGAGTTCAAGGCATAACAAGGCTAAACCATACACTCAAAGTTGAAGCCAGTATCAAAGCCAGGATTCAATCAAGACCTAAGCCTCTATGTCCTAAGCGTTTGTGAAATTATCTTAGTAGTTTCAGGATTCCTTTCTAAGATATAGCTAGGTTCATGCCAAACATTCTTTGCTACAAGCATGTCTTATCAGAAGACAGCACTCAATTCCATCTACAAAGAGAAGTCCTGAAGAACCTGAGCTGAAAAACTGAGTGTGTGTTCATAGGCACCTGTAGTTTAGTACAAAGGTGCGGGGAAGGGGGGGGCAGCTGGTAAGTCCCTTTCTGGTTTCCAATCTTTGTCTCACTTAGGCATTTTATTTGTTTGTATCTTTGTTGATGAGTTCTTGCTCTTTGAGATGGGTTCTTGCTCTGTGTCCTAAGTTGGTCTCTGCCTCACTGTGTAGCCCAGGCTAGTCTTAAACTCCAATCATTCTGCCACTGTCTCACAAGTGCTGAGATTATAGCATCATGAGAACAGGGGAGGCTATGAAGGCATGGGAGCAGGGAGTCTGCCGGGAATCTCTTTCTTATGTATTATGTATGTGTATGCACATATGCCGCAGTGTACCTGTGGAGGTCAGGTCCTTTACTTTCGCCATGGCACCATGGGTTCCAGATCTAAAACTCGGGTCATCAGGCTCGTACAGGAAATGCTTTTATCTGTTGAGCCACTTCCCTAGCCCAATACTATAACTCTTTGTACTGTTGTCTGTTTTTCCTGTGGACATAACAATATAAAGAACGTCAAAAAATAAACTCCTTTAAAAACCCAGGATCACAATTTTGAGAGCAACAAGCAGCCGTGACAATGTGACAATTGAACCAGCACGACAGCCTTGGCTCCAAAATGATCATTTTAAATGTGTCTTTAAGAAACTAATTCTGTATAATAAACTATATGCTAAGTACTCCTAAAAGGTGGCATGCTTTGGTTCTTAACACATTAACCAGCTTGGATTCTAACTTAGCATCATGATTTGAGTTGACTTTGTCATCCTGCTGGGTTTTTTTTTTCCTGTAAGTCAAAAACAATTTGCACATGTTATTCTTATGAAACTTTTCCTTCTTTCTCATCCTCCTTTGTTCCTTTTTCCACACTTCCTTGTATTGCATCCTGAGAATCATACTTGACCGATGGTTCCGTTTTGTAAACAATGACAAAAATGTGGGTGGAATTAATTATTACAAACTCTTTTCATCAATTCTTAGTTTAAAGAATAGGGAGACTATTGAAGATTTCCCCGTTTTATTAACTAGGTTGGAATATTTGGATTATATAATACCTCACCTGACACATAATTAGAAGAGCATACTACTTAAAAAGTAAAGATGTATGAAAATAGATTCTTACACAGTGATTTTCACAATAGCTTTAAGGTTTGGATGAAGAGAGGCATATGCTTCATAGAATGAACTAGAAATATAAGGTAAATTATGATGGGCACCTTTGAAGAAAAAGGGCTGTCATCTGCCAAGTCTCTGCTGGATATCAAGGTCCACGTTGGATCATTTATAGACTTCCATTTGATTATCATGGTGTTCTTATGAGGTAGATGTTCTCTATCTCTGTTTTTAGATAAAGATACCGAAGCCAAGAATGACTTGTCCAGGGTCGCACGGTTTCCACTTTAATCTTTTTGACCCCAAGATTCCAGTTTGTTCCTGTTCTACCACACTGCCTCTCACGGATGGCAATTGTCATGATCTGGACTTCATAGCGCGGAAGGCAGTGGACATTTTATACTTGTCTTTGGATCTTTAAATGGAGTGGGCCCATTCATGTACCATGTAGAAAAGAACAAACAATGGGTCTCTTTAATAATTGTGTGTAGGGGCCCTGATCTGGATTGAATTTATTACAACCATCTTGGTTGTGCCTGCCATATTACTCAAAAGATGACCCTGGGATGAATTGAAATCCCAATATAATAAAAAAAATCAATTAAAATAGAGTATGTCCTGCCCTCCAACGAACTGTTTCATAATGGGTGCCTGCTACGCTTATAGTTTCTGAGAAATACCAGCATGCTTTTCATTTGGGATCACTGTAGGGATCAAGTGAAATCTTTAGTGAATGTGTGCTATTGACACGGCCATGGCCATGTCAAGACCCCAAAAGCCTCAGCCCCATGGAAATGTCCAATCTTTGCCTGGATGAGGCTCAGAGGCATGGCAAAGCCTCCCTCTGGTCTGTGTGCAGCTGCTGATAGCATGCACAGAGAATGTCCACCATAGCTTCCTCCCTCCAGATGTTTATGGCCCAAAGACTATCAGGGACTGCTCCTACTGAGATTAGGCAAACCTGCCTCTTTGCCTTATCTGTATCCCATAAGCCCTGGCTTCTTGATTCAGCTGTATGCATAACCCTGCTTTTCTGCTCAACTCTATATAACAAATATGCTGAGCTTCTGAGTGAGAGGGATCGTGACTTCTCCATCAGAGATCCCAGTCCACCCCCATCCTAGCTTTTCTTTGTCTGTGTGTCTTTTAGTCATTGTCCTGGCACCCCAGTCAGGTCAATGCTGGATCCATGTTGGACAAAGCAGCCCACCTTCATTTAACTTAGTGTATAAACCCCCTTCCTTTTGTCTCAAGTTTTAGGGGTCCCAGGGGTTCCCCATCTTGCCCAAGATACTTTTTTTTTAAAAAAAAATCTGTAAGTTCCTAATACATCACATTTTGTGCAACCTGGATTTTCTTTTTCCTTGGTCTCTTGGTGTTTTCTACTTTGGATAGTTGGTTTTTGCACATGAGCCTTCCCTGAAACCTTAGCCAAACCAGCTTGTGGCTTAGCCGGCTCTAGAGGCTCTCCTCCCTCTGCATCCTCTTTGCTTTCCTGACCCAATTGGCTCTGCACCTCTGGATTAGCCAACCTCTCTGCATGACTAGCTTGTTCCTCAACTCACTCTTGCCCATTGGATTGACCCACTTTCAAATGAGACATTCCTCCCAGCAGCTGCAACCCCGGGGTACTCACACCAGCTAGACAGGCTTCCCCGTTGTCCAGACAGGAGAGGGAAATTGAATAGGGATAGTCAGAAAACTATTATTTTTCTTGGAGCGCCATGCAAGAAACATGTGCTCGTGGGGCAAGACCAGAATTCAACACCATGGCAGAAATGCAGTAATTTGCTTAATTAAGAATAAAACTGAAAGTTGAAATTGTAAGAAGGGACAGTAAGTAATAGGGCAAATTGAAATTCTATGGGCGTAGTCCGGCCTAGAAACCAGGGAGGCTTTGGGCACCGACACTGCAGCAGGAGGAATGCACAAACTTGCCTGTAGTGGCTGTGTCTGCATGAGGTATGGGAATGAGTAGTGGCAGGATAGAAGCAAATGTTAAGGGAGCACTGTGGAAAGAGTGAAATTTTAACTATGCCTTGAAAGATAAATAGGATTTTCATTGGTGATGCTGGGTGGGGATGTATTTTTAGCCGAGAGAACATTACAAGTGAAGCCACAGAGGTGTTGTGGTTTATCACAGATGTATTCACTGAACATCAAGCGCTTTCCAGATGTAGCATTTTAGGCATGAGGCATAGAGGTTAGGTTTCAAAGGCAGACTTGGAGACAGGAGAAATGCGGAGGGCCCTAAGATACTGGCTAAAAAGATTTAATCTGAGTCAGGCGTGATGGTGCATGCCTTTAATCCCAGCACTCAATACACAGAGGCAGCCAGACCTCTGAGTTCAAGGCCAGCCTGGTCTACATAGTGAGTTCCCAGACAGCCATGGCTACATAGAAAAACCCTATCTCAAAACAAAAAACAAAATACAAAACCTGAATCTGTAAGCTAGTTGAAGAATAACTGAAAGCTTTAAAATGCACACACAGAAATTCACATTTCAGAACAACGTGTGGATTTTATCACAGTGTAGATGTCTCCACCACTCCAGTCAAGCCACAGAACAATTCCAACACCCCATAGTATTCCTGCTGCTACCGACTTCTCTTCCTATTCTCCCTAACACCCAACAATCAGCTATCTGTTCTCTGTTCCTATAGTTTGTCGTCTTGCAACTGATGACAAAGCACATAAGCTCTCAAAATTGAAGGCCTTTGAAGAAAGGGATGACTTGGCGAGGGCCCTTTCAGAAAGATCACTTTGCTTTCTGTGCGAAGGATAGTTAGGGGAGGGTAAAATGAGACGCTGGAAGACCAGCTGCGAGAGTTCAGACCAGAGATGACTGTTTGGTGCGTGTGGTACATATTCATTAAAGGGAGGGTTGCAGTCAGCGAAACAGCTGTGGGAAGAAAATGAAATGGAACTAGGTCATGTTGGTATATCTCTATATTGCTTTCACATATTTTAGTGTGATTACCAAGGGGGATATAATAGTACACACACAACACAGTGGGCTGCAAAAGAACACATACACTACACCCCATATTTTATTTTCTAAAAGTGACACCTATTTGTTTTCACAGAAAAATACCTGCAAGATACAGAAATGTACATGAAGATCTGAAATGGTTATTGTGGCATAGTGGACTCAAAGGCAGTGGTTTTCTCTTCTAACATTTTACACCTTTGAAGAAGCTCTATTTGCTCTCCTGCCACCCTTCCCCAACCCTGATGCTTCCGGACTAAGTAACAGCAGGTGACATAGATCCACTTCTTTAATTCCTGTAGCCCTAGGCACATGGTCGCCACAGCACATTTTAACCAGCTATTATCTCTTTGTTGTTGAGGAGAGAGCTGAGGTATTGTGTCTTGAGCAAGATTATACAGCTAATTAAGGGTAATTCAAATAATCAAATCCAGGGCTCACAGCCCTAGCAATATTTCTTTTGTCAATTTTTTAATAACCAAAAATGTACAAACGTACATGAAAGGCTAATATACTAGCCCCCCATGGAGCAGCCCTTGGCTCTAGCGATCATTATTTTCCATATTCTTTTTTATTTTTTTCTGGTACTGGGGACTGAACCAGAGCCTTGTGCATCAAGGCGAGCACTCTACCAATGAGCTAGCTACACTCCAACTCTGTTTTGTGAATCTTTTTTTTTTGTTTTTTTTCGAGATAGGGTTTCCCTGTAGTTTCTAGAGCCTGTCCTGGAACTAGCTCTTGTAGACCAGGCTGGCCTCGAACTCACAGAGATCCGCCTGCCTCTGCCTCCCGAGTGCTGGGATTAAAGGCGTGCGCCACCACCGCCCGGCTGTTTTGTGAATCTTGTTTCACTTAGACACCAATCCCTTTTTCGTTTCCACCTAGCTGGAAGATTCAAATAAAATTTCACAAAATGACTTTGGCAGACATCTGTAGTAAGGATTTTCTTATTATAAAAGAACAAGTACTATATCATAAACAAGTCAATGGAAATTATCAATAATTCCTTAATTCTCTGTCAGTAATCCAATTTTTATAGTTGCTTTCAAACTGCCTTTTCACAGTGAGCTAATTTCGATCAGGATCCAAACGACTGAACTTAGTTGATGAACTTTCAGTTCAGGTTTATTCTATAAAACTTTCTCTTACCTTTGCTTTCCTTTTCCTTTTTGTTTTTTTAAAGAAATAGTCTCACTGTGTATCCCTGATTGTTCTGGAACTCACTCAGTAGGCCAGGCTGGCCTCAGACTCACAGAGGTCTGGCTGCTTCTGCCTCCTGAGTACTAGAATTAAAGCATGTGCCACCATGATCAGCTTATCTTCCTTTTATGATATCACTGATGTACTTTTAAAAATCTGGGTCCTCTATTTTTTGAAGTAGAGTTGGGGTTTATTGAAAGACATTTTTAAATACAGATTTTAAGCACAGAGTTAATGAAATGCTTGGGAAAGAGTAGAAGGGTAGATTAATAGTGAGTAAATTTAGGTTAATTGATGTGCAAAGCTCCAATCTAAATGTGGGCAGGGCCATTCCATGTGTTGGAGTTCTGTATAGAATTAAAAGGAGGAAGCAAACTGAGTGCCAACATGTATCTCTCTGTGTTTCCTGACTGTGTATACAGTGTTACAACCTCTCTCCCATTCTTGCTACCATATCTTTCTGGCTCGAATGGACTATACCCTCAAATCATGAGCTGAAATAAACCCTTTCTTTTGAAGTTTCTCTTACTGGGTATTTGATTACAGCCAGAAGAGTAACTAACACAGACACCTAAAAGATGATGCTATGGACTTCCTCCTGCAGTGCATGGTAGCACACTATGCCTGCCTCCTTGATTTTGACTGATGGGACCCTTCATTAGTGGGATCAAGGGATACTTGCCCATCTCTACACTACATCTACTCAGTTGGTAGAGTGCTTGCTTAGCATGCATGAAGCCCTGGCTTAAATCCCAGCACTGCATAAATTGAGGAGTTGGGGTGTAAGCCTGCACTTAGAAGGTGGAACCATGAGGATTAGAAGTCCATGCTTGGCTGGGCCAAGCCTGGGATGCCGACCTGACATACATGAGATTCTGCCTCAAAATAAATAAATAAATAAATAAATAAATAAATAAATAAATAAATAAATAAATGGATACAACAACATAATATAACAAAATAAGATTCCTATCAACTTACCTAATTAATTATTGCCTTTACCCATTGTTTTATTAAGGAATTGCAACATGATGATTTTTTCTAATGCTAATGCTTTTCTTCTGTTGGGATTATTCTATAAATAGGTACTCTCTCATCAGCTGTCTCGCTACTCTGAGTCACGCCGTATTAAGGAAAAGGCAAGATAAGTGCTTTTTCTCTTGACCAGTTTTATTAAAACTAAATTAAGATGTATTAAGCCTTAAGGGTTTTTTGGGGGGGTGGAAATGGGGACAGTCCTTCAGTGCTTAGGGGGGCCACTTACAGCTGTGCCTCAGCCTTAGCGCTCTGCTTGTGTGAACCACCAAGGGAAGCCAGCAGCGTGCGTGCCGGCAGGCTTTCCCGAGCATACATTCAGCTCTGGGCACATGCATGGCTTCTCATTCCCTCGATTTACAGAAGTCATGTTAGAATCTCTCTTTCATGCATGCATTCCTTTACTTCCTCAGACCTGAAAAACAAACAACATTTCTTCAAAGGACTCCCACTCTTTTTCCATAGAAAAATATATTTAAAGATCAAAGCCTG
Source organism: Arvicola amphibius (assembly GCF_903992535.2). Classification (NCBI taxonomy): domain Eukaryota; kingdom Metazoa; phylum Chordata; class Mammalia; order Rodentia; family Cricetidae; genus Arvicola; species Arvicola amphibius. The sequence continues at coordinate 86,390,152 of NC_052065.1, read as the reverse complement.
GGCACCTTGGGTGTTTGCTTGCGGTTGGGTTGTCATTGCTTCTGAACGTTCAGATGGAAAAATCTAGGAAGAACATGATTCTTACAATAAAATATGTATTTTTTTTCTTCCATGGCAGTTCTAGACTTGCAGGTCTCTCTTCTGAGATTAGTCTGCTTTCCAAGAGGGTTGAGGGATATGCAACAGAAGAGGACATCTTCCGAACATGGGACATGAGTCATGGACATGAAATCTGAGACTGCCTTTGCACTCACGAACTCCTGTGGCTGGGATTATATGCACAAGACCTGCACAAGGTTAGTCCATCAGCTTTTCATCGTGGGTGGGGAAGGGGCTCATTTGGCTCCATCTCTCCCTCAGAGCCTATTGACAAATAATGGCTGTTCAAGAAGGAGGTGATACCGCCACTGCTAAGTTGTCCCTACTCCATTAAATGACCCCCACCATGCTCTCCAAAAGTCAGTGGGTCACATGCAAAAAAAAAAAGACATGAAAATAGGAGGGGAGCATGTAGGGAAAAGTATTTTCGTCGAAGAGGGAGGAGATAAGAGCGCATTGGGGCGATGGAAACAAAATTTATTGCATATACATATGAAACCAAACAATAATAAAAAATGGGGGAAAAGAATAAGGCCTACTTTAAGAGACACCATGATAAATTTAGACGAAGACGAGAAAGTGAAACTGATGACTATGTTTGGAGCTACTTGGCAATCCAGAATAAAAATAGTACAACATGCACAAAATACCCAAGGATGTATCATGTGCTAGCAGAGATGCCGTTTGTCCAATTGTTCCCACCTGCATGGAAGGAAACTGAACAATGTAGCTTATACACACCCACTACCAAAATGTGGCACAAGCCCTGGCTTGATGACGGAACACACTGCAGCATTTTGTTTTAACACTCAGGCTTCTCAATGAGTGCAGCAGGGACAAGATCCTTAAGAGGCACATAGAGGTAGCCAGAAATGAATAAAATTTGGGATGCACTGATGGACAACCTGAGGCCACTCCTATTTGAATCCAGGCCTTGCTGGAACTACGTCTTGTGTGAATCGTTTTGGGGGGCTCTGAAGGGAGAAATGAATGAGGCTTATCTGTCCATCACAATATCCAGGGATGCCATGATTATGATTTTGAAAGGAAGGAACTTAATGCAGAAGTATACTGAGAACATATTGAGGGATGTATCATTGCCGACCAGGTGTGGTACCTGATGGGAGAAGATGAAGATGCTTATGGGAAACAGAAAGAGCAACAAAGCTTCAAACATCATGGGATAGATGTCCAAGAAAGTTACTTGTTGAGTAGAAAACAATCTAGTCTCACCTGCCAGCACCCCAGGAAGTCTCCCCCTGGAATTCTGCTGTGCATGCTGGGCAAGAAATCAAGTAGGCGATTTTCACTCTTCCAACTCCAATTCCCTACTCTTGTTCCCAGTTCGGTAGCAGACGAGCTGCTGCAGCCTGCGCTGCCTCTCTGCCCCCATCCAAAGGGATTAAACAGATCTTTTCTAGCCTGCCTTTCTCACACTGTGTCTCACCCGACAATACCCAAGGTAGTCTCTCCTTGCAGACTCGCTGGCCAACTACAAATCCGATAGAGGGCTAATATCTAAAATACATAAAGTACTCAAAAAACTGAACATCAAGGGTGGTGGTTTGAAAGAAAATGGCCACCAAAGGGAGTGGCACTATTAGGAGGTGTGGCTTTCTTGGAGTAAATATGGCCTTGAGGGAAAAGGTGTGCCGCTGTGGACCTGAGCTTTGAGTTCTTCTATGCTCAAGCTGCTCCCAGTGTCACAGTTCATTTCCTGTTGCCTGCAAGATACAGGACTCTCAGCTGCTTCTCCAGCACCAGGTCTGCCTGCACACTGCCATGTGCCCCGCAGTGATGATTATGGACTGAATCTCTGAAACTGCAAGTGAGCCACCCTAAGTGTTTTTCTTAGAAGAGTTGCTATGGTCATGGTGTCTCGTCACAGCAATAGAAAACAAATACTCCAATTAAAAATGGAGTGCATGCTGGGAGGTGGTGGTGCACGCTTTTAATCTCAGCACTCTGGAGGCAGAGGCAGGCGGATCTCTGTGAGTTTGAGGTCAGCCTGGTCTACAAGAGCTAGTTCCAGGACAGGCACCAAAGCTACACAGAGAAACCCTGTCTTGGAAAAAAAAGGAGTACACATCTAAGTGGAGAATACTCACAAAAGAGGAAGCCCAAATGGCTGAGCAGATCTTAAAAGCTCACATTTTCTTTTATAGTGAACTTAATAGCATGTTGCCTTTGAGAATCTTAAAAAATGACTAATATTCTTAATGGTCTAAGTAACTGCATTCAGTATCCATTTTGTTTGTTTTTATATGTATAAGTGGTTATCTACATGAGTATGTGCCATGTATGTGCCAGGTGTATGCAGAGACCATAACAGCATGTCAGATCCCTGGAGCTGTGATTATAAGATGGTTGTGAGCCACCATGTTGGTGCTGAAAATTGAACCATGGTCCTCTGCAAGAGCAGGAAGTTCTCCTGACCACTAAGCTCTCTCTCCAGTCCCTGCGTTCAGTATCCTTTGTTTTAAAAATTCATATAATATTCTGATTATGGTTTTCCTTCCCCTGTTTCTACCCTGATCCTCCTCACTTCATCACCCATCCAATTCTATACTTTCTTTCTCTCTCTCTTTCAGAAAAGAAACCAGTAAATAAAAAATCAAAAAACCCCACCAGAATTTAAAAGTGCAAAAAATGCACAAGAAACACACACACACACACACACACACACACACACAAAACCCATAAACTCACATGCACACACACACAAATGTTCAACATCCTTAGTCATCAGGGAAATATAAATCAAAACTACCTTGAGAGTTCATCTTACACCAGTTAAAATAGACAAGATCAATAAAACAAATGACAGCTCATGCTGGCAAGATGTGGAGTAAGAGGAACACTCATCAGTTCCTAGTGGGAGTGCAAAGTTGTACAACACTTTGGAAATCAGTGTGACAGTTTCTCAGGAAGAAGGGAATTGATCTACCTCAAGATCCAGCTATACCACTCTTGGGCATCTACCCAAAAGATGATTCATCCTACCACAGAGACACTTGCTCAACCATGTTCATTGCTGCTCTATTCATAATAGCCAGAAAGTGGAAACAGCCTTGATGTCCCTCAACAGCTGATCAGATAAAGAAAATGTGGTACCTTTACACAATAAAGTATTACACGGTTGTAGAAAATGAAATTCACAGGTTAATAAATGGAATTAGAAAAAAGTCACCCTGAGTGAGGTGACCAGATTCCCAAAGATAAATATGGTATATATTTGCTTATGTGTAGATGTTCACTGTTAAATCTTCAATAAGCAGGCTACAATCTCTATAACCACAGAGGCTAGGTATGAGGTGAGGGACTAGGTGGAGGATTAGCTCACTCTAGAAGCAGAACCAGAATAGATAGTTATAGATGGATGGCAGCGGGGGATTGGAACAGGAGGGTCAAATAGTGAGAGGGAGTGAAGAGAGGGGTGGGGAAGGTCATATGGGGAGAGGCAGCTAAAACTAAGAACCATTGAGGGGCTGTATAAAGTAGTAGTTTCCTAAAAAAAAGTGATATAAATTTAATTGCCAAATAATCGGGGAGACAGAGCTTCAACTGGATACCTCATAACCAAGCAAAGCTTCCAGTTCTGGGAATGGGTTACATCCAATCTAATTATTGGCCAAAGGGGTAATAAGGGAACCCCCCAAACAATCCAAGGTATTTCCAAGGTTATTGAATGGTCTCCGCAAACTGATGGTAAAGCCATATTGCTGCAGACAACACCTATACAATTCACTGGACATGGAGAAATCAGGCTAGTGCATAACTACAGCCGTAAGCCCCACTGACTAGTGTTCACAGTACGGAAGGTGCTCTGCATGCTACCAAAGGAGAAAGGCAAACCCCAGGCCAGTTAGAAACCCCCTTTGATCTACCGTGGTGACCTGCCTACAAGACGTGTTAGCACAATAGTGGTACAAATCTTGTGGCTCTAATCAACCAAGATCTGATTGAATTTAGGATCTATTCCATGAGATGGAGCTTTTTCCTGACACTTGCTGTGTGGCCAAGAATCTGAGACTAGATAGGCCAAGGACCCATGGGAAAACCGAATACTGTTGTTCTGCTAAGGAATATAGTAATACAATGACTCCTAGTGACATTCTGCTATACTCATAGATCAGTGTTGTGCTCATCCATTGTCAGAGAAGCTTCTTCCTGCAGCAGATGGGAACATATAGAAACCCATGACCAGACAATGTGGACAAAGTGAGAGATCTTGGAACACTCAGCCCTAAATGAGACATCCAAATCCCTCCCTTCAGGGCTCAGCAAGCCCTGCAGAAGAGGAGGCAGAAAGATTATAAGAGCCAGAGGGGATGGAAGACACCCAGGAAACAAGACCTTCTAAACATAGCAGAGCCACACATATGAACCCAGAGAGACTGGCAGCACACACAGGGCCTGCACAGGTCTAGACCTGATGGAGTCCCAGTGCTAAGAGGGGATGTGGACACAAGCCTGCATCCCCAACCCAGAAGCTATTGCCAATTGATAATCACTAGCAAATGAAAAATTAGTTTCCTCCAAAAGAGTCTTACCTGGGTATACAAGTTACTCTCAAGGCTAGGTCCCATGCCCAGAAGTAGATGAGAAACACAAAGCAAACTCAATGATGATTTTAGAGTTGCTTGTCTCACAATGCTTTGTCTTTGTTCTTTCTTACTCTACAGGTCTTTAGCCTATATATTATGGTTTCTGATTTTGTATCTTTATGGAGTTTCTGTGTTTGCCAATGTGTCTATATGTGTTTCTTGTGCTTTTTCATTGATTTTTTTTTGTTTCTCTGTTCTTTTGTTTTCTATTCACGTTTGTGTAGTTAGAATTTTCTTTGGGCCGGGCGGTGGTGGCGCACGCCTTTAATCCCAGCACTCGGGAGGCAGAGGCAGGCGGATCTCTGTGAGTTCGAGACCAGCCTGGTCTACAAGAGCTAGTTCCAGGACAGGCTCCAAAGCCACAGAGAAACCCTGTCTCGAAAAACCAAAAAAAAAAAAAAAAAAAAAAAAAAAGAATTTTCTTTGGGCTGCCAAGACACAGAGACTTATTATTAATTACGAATGCTTGGCTTTATCTTAGACTTGTCCCACTATCTCTTTTAACTTAATTTAACCTTTTTCTATTCATCTCTGGTTTGCCTTGGGGCTTTTTACCTTTCCTTCATTCTGTATGTCCTACTTTCCCTCTTCCTCAGTGTCTGGCTGACTGGCCCCTGGCGTCTCCCTGGTGTCCCCTTCTCTTTCTTCCTCCAGCCTAAATTCCTCCTCCTACTTACTCTCCCTGCCTGGAAGTCCTGCCTATACCTGCTCCCTTGTTATTGGCCATTCAGCGTTTTATTAGACCAATCAGGTACCTTAGGAAGGCAAGGAAAAATAGCAATATACCATTATATAATTAAGCAACACATCTTTACATAGATAAACAAATATTCTGCAGCATAAACAAATGCAACAACATCTTTACATAGTTAAACAAATATTCTACAACACAAATACAATACATCTTTATGTAGTTAAACAAATATTCTGGAACATAAACAAATGCAATATATCTTTACATAGTTAAGCAGATGCAACGCATCTTTGCATAGCTAAACAAATATTTTGCAAGAGGTTTATTTTCATTTTATTATTTTTTCTTTTTTTAGTTACCTGTTTGTTTTCTAATGAGAGAGAAAAAGAAATGATGTGAATTTTGGTGGAGAGGGAGGTGGGGAGGACTTGGGAGAGTTGGGGGAGGGGAAGATATAGTCATAATATATTGTATAAAAATACGTTTTCAATAAAAAATGATGATCTAGTCTATGACAGGGATCCTAATAAATCAGTTAAGAAGTGGTGGAATGCTCCTCCAAAGCTCTTTGCCTACAAGAGAAATTGGATAGCTTGAAAGAAGCTTCCATGGAGTACGACAGGAAGCTGCAGAGCTAACCCAAGCAATGATATTCTGCAAAGACTTCAGATGAAGACAATACATTTAGTGAGCAAGCCAGAAGAGAGAGGAGCAAAGATGGGGGAGGAAAGGGAAATGCATGCAGAATGATGTTCCGAATTTTAATTCAGTGAAAAGGAATTTTAGCTAACTACATTGTGTTTGTGTTTTTCTTAAATTTATAGTTTCATACTTATTTGCTTAGGACAGTTTAGGGTTTTTGTGGCTAGTTTTGTCTTTAGACTGAATATCACTACAGCTATGTCCTCATGATTATGTATCTTAAAGTCATTGGAAGTTATTCGCTTATTTGTACAATTATGCCACTGACTGGACATATAATTTGGGTACATTTGTTTCCATTGGTTACAATTTTAGGGCTTGGTTTTGTTCTTTGACTTGATTTTATTTTAGCCATACTTCCAAAATCATAGCTAGATAACAAAGTAGAGAAGAATTTTGCTTCCATTCCTATCATTCCATTCCATTTTCCTTTTCCTTTAGTTTGTTCCCCCCCCCCCAGATTTGGGTTCACATTTCTGTTGTTCACTTTTTCTGTCTTGGAACTCATTCTACATCGATATAAGAAGATTGCTTTCATACCCTTCTTTAGTTCTGTTACTGCAGTATGTGGGTATGTTACGTTTATTTAGTCTATTGACATTGAGATGATGCCAACACATTAACATTGAACATATGCTAGTCGCAGTTTTTCCAGTATGTAATTTCAATAGCTTCTGGGAAGTAATATATCCCTATTTAATTTGTACTAGATATCGGCAAATTTACTTCACGTGGGGCTATTCCAGTTTGCATTGCTGCTCCGACCAGAGCCAATGTGACTCAGAACGGTAATTTGGGCCTTTCACCTCACTCACAGACATATTCAGAGCTTACGTCTTATTATTTTCCTTGTGACATACCTTGCACTAAAAACAAGTGAGTTGCTTGGTAGCAGTAAGGAAACTTTGGTGGCAAGCCTTGTCTTGCTATGAGTCCCTTATCAAGCTGCCTGCCTGAGGCTGAAGAACGTTCCAGAACATATTAAACAGCTTTGACTGACAGAGTCCACATTGTCTCTAACTACACCAACCACGTTTGTGTAAAGAATGAAACATATATGCGTAGCTAGAGCTTCCTAAAGGAATTGTTTGCCGTTCATCATGAGCCGTTGAAAGGAGCCCATTGAAGGCTTTCCCAGCAAGAACCCATTGTTTTTGTGGTTGTTGATCTTACACCTGGACATTTGCCCTCACTTCTGTCACAGCCCCTCTTGAGTTTCCTTGGAGCTTTCGCCATCTTGTGGCGGGACAGGAGGTTTGAGAACCTATAATTTACTTCAAAGTACTCCACTTTCCGTGATGTGTCATATCTTAGTTCACTTAGGATGTATACTTTGGCATTTTATCACCTCTGAAAGTTGTGTGAATTTTGCTGTCAATATGTCATAGTGTAACTGACAGCATTTTTCCTGCTTTTGTATATTATAATATATTGTGTATTTTGTATATTGAGTGATGGATCTTATAAATCCATAATATCTTGGACTGAAAGAATCAATTCTTTAATGAAATATTGCATCTGTCTACACAATATTTTGAAATTCTAGTCTTGAGTTGAGATTGTGGAGGTAGGAAGGAGGGGTACATTCGTTATGTAGTTTGAAAAGCAAAGAACTATACATATTTATCCTTACTGCTGAGGCATTTTTGTAGTTCAGCTAATATTGCTTTTGATCCATAGTCTTTGCATTTGATTAATCTTAATCAAAAATACGTACTGCGAAGTGATTCCTTAGTATCTGAAATAGCTTACTCAAGTGTCCACTCCTCCAGGGTGGCTAAACCTTAGGCTATTTATATTACCTCATCTGAAGCCTGCCCAATCAAAAGTGTTTAATCTTTCTCTGTGACCTGCCTCCATTTGTCAAAGTGTGATTATTGCCCTCAGCAATAATACAGTATAATTGCCATATTAGCAGCATAGGAAATAATGTTTTTGTATACTTATTCACTATGAATGATCAAACTAAGCTACTTAACTTAGCCATCACCGCACCTCACAGATATTGTTTAGAGTGAAAACACTTAATCTCTATTTCTCAATCATGTTCAAGCATATCATACATTAGCATGGTCTACAGTTGTAACACAGTAGATACCTAGTCTTTCTCCCCATGTGGCTTCCCAACTCCATTTTGAATGGCTTTTTTATTTTTACTGTTGTGCTTTTCACAGTAAGTGATGATATTTCCTTCCTTCTAAAGGCTACATAGGATTCATGGTGTATGATTTCTTTATCTATTCATCAGTTGAGGAAGAGTTAGTTTTCCCCTCCCTGGCTACTGTGAATAATGCTGTGACACACACAGGAGTGAAGATGTCTCTTCAATACATGGATTTCATTGCCTTCAAATAGACATTCAGAAGTAGGGTCACTTGATGCAGCAGCTTTATTTTTCATCTTTTGAGGAATTTCCATAATGATTATGCTAACTTACATCCTCACAACAGCGTGCAGGATTCCTTTTTTCCTTCCACACCAGCATTCATCTTTAAAAAAAATAATAGTCATTGTCTCCTCCCAATAACGGAACTGGCCTTCCTCTGTAATCAGATTGGTGAGGACCCTAATTGTCATCATAGAACCTTCATCTAGTAACCGATGGAAGCAAACGCAGAGATTCACAGCCAAGCATTGGGATAAGCTCAGGGAGTTCAGTTGAAGAAAGGGAGGAAGGGTTATATGAGCAAGGGGGTTCAAGATCCTGACATGGAAACCTACAGAGACAGCTAATCCGAGCTTGTGGGAACTCATGGACTCTGGACTGATAGCTAGGGAACCTGCATGGGACCAACCTAAGCCCTCTGCACGTAGGTGACAGTTGTGAGGCTTGGTATGCTTGTGGGGCCCCTAGCAGTGGGACCAGGACCTGTCCCCAGTGCATGAGCTGACTTTTTTGGAACCTATTCCCTGTGGTGGGATGCCTGGCTAAGCCTTGATGCAGTGGGGAGGAGCTTGCTCCTGCCTCAACTTGATATGCCAGACTTTGTTGATTCCCATGGGAGGCCTTACTCTTTCTGAGGTGTGGGTGTGGGGGTAGAAAGGAGGTGGGGGGAGGTAACAGGATGAGAAAAGGGAGGGAAACTGTGCTTGGTATGTAAAATAAACTAAAAATAATTAAGAAATACTAGTCGTTGTGACTGGAGCGCAGTGACATCACCCTGTGGCTGAGATTTGCATTTCTCTGAGCACTAAGAATGTTGAACCTTTTTATTTCTTCTCAAATGTTTGCTCATGTCCTTGCACATTTTAAAAACTAGTTATCTTCTTCCTTGTTATTGAGTTTCTTTGCATATTTTGATTATTAATCAACTCTTTATCTGATATATAGTTCAGAATATTTTCTTTCGTTGTGTAGGTGTCTCTTTCACACTGTTTTCTTCACTGAGCAGAGATTTGTAGTTTGATGCAATGCTGTTCTTCTGTTTTCATTTGTGTAGCCAGTACTTTGACATTCAATAAAAAATGAATATCACGGAGTTTTAGCTAATAAATTTAAGTACTCAGCTGATTTTGAGTTGACATTTTTATATGGCAGTGCAATAATGTCCTAAGTTCATTTCTATGCATGTGGATATGCAATTTCCCAGTACTATTTATTGGAGTGACTGTCCTTTCTTCATTGTGTGTTCTTTGTGCCTACAATGAAGATCAATTAACTATACATATGTAGATTCACTTTCAGGGTCTTTTATATGTTGTAGTTTTCTGAGTATCTGTTTTTATACTTGTACTATGCTGTTTTAATTAACACACCTTTGTTGTTTATTTCAAGTGCAGATAGTGTGAACGTATTTCACTTAGTACTTTTAGGTCAAGCTTGATCTGTCTACTCAGAGACTTTTGTGGTTCAATGTGAATTTTAAGATTCTCTTTTTCTATTTCTGAAAAAAAAATCTAATTGGAATTGTGATAGGGTTTCTATTGTACCGTGGATCTCAAAGCAAGAAAAAAAATCATGAAAGTGGGAAAGTGATGTGTAGGAAGGATGGAAGGTAACAGGAACAGAAGGGCAATAAGAGAGGGTGAAGGATTACAGTAATCAGAACACACTCATACGTGTATAAAATAGTCAAAGACAAAATTCAGTAAAGGTATATATATATACACACACACACACACATACATGTATACACTTTTCTTTCTATATGTGTGTGTGCGTAGAGGGAGAGAGAGAGAGAGAGAGAGAGAGAGAGATTGAGTGAGGGTACCCTCCATAGGTACCAGAATCCATGAGTTATTAAACAAAAATCCCAGTGCCAGGTATGGGTTACTTCCCTATGAGTTGTTGGTCAGGAAGGCTCCAGAGGCCCCACCAAAAGTACAGGGTATTGCCATTGCTCTTGGATGCACACCAGAACAAGACCCCATTGCTGAAGATACCGCACATTTGGTTACAAGACACAGAAAAGTCAAGCTGGAACTGAACTGGAAAGCTCCCTTCTGGCTAGCTTCATAGTACTGGAAGGTGCTATGCCGGCTGCTTCGGGAAAAAGGTCATCAGCAGTCTTACTCAGCTGTGAACCTTAAAAACTGCAATAGTGATCTGCCCGGCATGATATTACCCTCTGGTGCAGTATTGGCATGACTGTTATGGGGGTGACCAACCACTTTCTGATTAGATTTGAGGTCCACTCTATAGGAGGGAACTCATGCTTAGTCCTATAAACCCATTCAAGTGTCCCTGACTGGGCATGACTGTTATGGGGGTGACCAATCACTTTCTGATTAGATTTGAGGTCCACTCTATAGGAGGGAACTCATGCTTAGTCCTATAAACCCATTCAAGTATCCCTGACTGGGGAGATGGTAAGCAGTAGGGAGAAATCTGCTACTATTGTTTTGGTAAATGGCCACGTTAAACTGCCTTCTAAATGCTAATATTTGTGTTAGTACTGTGTTCAGCCTTTATCAGAAAGGTTATAATTGCAGTAGATAGCAGTTAGTGGAAAAGATTGTAACTAGCCAAAGTACCAGGAATAAATTATGGTGGAATGCTTAGTCTAAATGGGACATCGGTCTCACTCCCTCCAAGGTTCTGAGAATATCATGGAAGAGGGGGAGGAAAGAAGGTAAGAGCCAAAATATGGGGAGATAGGTAGCAAAAAGGTATCTTCTGGACACTACATAGCAAGTTCACCCATCAACTCACTGCAACTGTGGCAATTTGTACAACACAAGGACAAGACTGAGCCTATCACCAGTTCATCAGGAATTGAAGAGGGTCCCATGAATCCTCTCTCCTCCCTGAGGAACTTGGGAGCGCGGTTCATGGATGCTGAGGAGTTGTCATGTTCTTTAGCAGCGCAGTTGCTGAGAAGCTGCCCTTGGTCCATTAAATAGCCTCCCAGCTATGCGTGCACCAGTAACTCCTAATTAAAGTTAGTGGGTCAAATGCAAAAAGAAGGAGGGACTTGTTGGGAAAAAGAAAAGTTTCAGCAGGATAGGGAGGGAGAAAAGAGAGAGGAAAGGGGTGACATTGACTCAAATTCATTATATACATGTATGAATCTGTCAAAGGTTAAAAAATTGGGAGAAAGGGTGGACTTTCCCTAGTTGGCTTTTATAGTAGTAAAGCTGGCATTTCCAGAAAGCAAGGAAGGAAGAAAGCAAGGAAAGAAGGAAGGAAGGAAGGAAGGAAGGAAGGAAAGAAGGAAGGAAGGGAGAAAGAAAGAAATGAAGGAAGGAAGAAAGAGAAAGAATGAAAGAAAAAGAAAGAAAGAAAGTCAGTTACAGAAGTACTGAGCCTATAAACCCAGGATTCAGGAAATAGAGATTACAGGATACCCAGGGGTTGCTTTCCAGTCAGTCTAGCTGAATCAGTGAGTCCCAGGTTCAGTGAGAGACTCTCTCCCTAAAAGTAAGGTGGCTAGATGTGGTGGCGCACGCTTATAATCCTAGCACTTGAGAGGCAGAGGCAGGCAGATGTCTATGAGTGAATCTGCTGGCGAGCTTTGGCATTCTGGGACTAAGCATCACCCTGACCTCTACTCTCATTTTTGTATGTGTGTCATTGTTCACATTCGCCTTTTAGTAAGAGCACCAGTTTGTAGTGTGAAGCGGCGATCAGGATGCCTGCCCTACTCCCCATCTCATCTTAACTAATTGTATCTACCGTCACCCTATTTCCAAATAAAATTCCAGTTGGACTTGAGTTTTGTGCATGGTGATAGATATGGATCTACTTTCATTCTTCTACGGGTTGACATCCAGTTATGCCAGCACCATTTGTTGAAGATGCCCTCTTTCTTCCATTGTGTACTTTTGGCTCCTTTATCAAAAATCAGGTGTTCATAGGTTTGTGGTTTAAGATCCGGGTCTTCTATACGATTCCATTGGTCAACTTCTCTGTTTTTATGCCAATACCAAGCTGTTTTCAATACTGTAGCTCTGTAATAGAGTTTGAAGTCAGGGATGGTAATGCCTCCTCACCAACTTCAGTTGGATTGGGACTGATGGAACATGAGACCAAACCAGACTCTCTGAATGTGGCTGACGGTGGAGGCTGACGGAGAAGCCAAGGACAAAGGCGCTGATCTTTGACTATTCTGTATGGACAGGCTCTGTGGGAGCCTTCTCAGCTTGGTTGATCACCTTCCTGGACCAGGGGGGAGTTGGGAGGACCTTGGTCTTAACATAGAGTAGGGAACCCCGATGGCTCCTTGGCCTGAAAAGGGAGGGTGGGAGGGTATGGGGGGAGGGGAGGGGAGGGAAGGGGGAGGAAAAGGGAGGAGATGGAAATTTAAAAAAATAATAATAAAATAAAATGTATAAATAAATTAAAAAAAATTTCAGACTAGGATTTCTGGGTTGTGCCTTTAACTATGAGTTCTGGGAAGATGAGCACCTACCTGACCCCAACCTTTCTGCTTCTCTAGCACACCACGCTGATTTTTATTTCAGGTCCTTTGTACATGCTAGTCTGTCTGTCTAGAATCGCAAAGAACTATGGCAGCTCCCTTCTCAGCATACAGAAGTCATTCATCCATGGGTGAACACTACAGACTTGTTTTTTTTTTGTTGACCCTACCAAAAATAGCCCATCTACTACATGCCAGTCATTCTCAACTCCATTTCCCAATCGAATTTCTTTCTATTACATATAGTGTGATTATTTATCTGTCCCTCCTAGAATGTAATTTCCATGGTGACAGAAAGCTTTCTCATTTTGTTGAATTCCATATCAGCACTTTGTACAATGTCTGTTTGATAGCAAATATTTAATAATTAATTGCTCATGATATATGATTATGTATCAATAAGAAGAAATAGACATAAATTGGGTCATTTAAGCTTTATAAACTTATATATAATATAGACTTTAAGTTATATGCTTAAATTTATTAATAGACTTAAGTTATATATTTAAATTTATTAATTTTATAATACAATCAATTGCTTTAGAAAATTTTTTATTCCATTGGAAATTTTTTTGATAAACGTTTGTTGAATGAACGTTAAATAAATGAACACTCCCTTTGTTCTCTGAGCCTCAGGATAGTGCAGTAAAGTGTTCTTTGAGGAAAATAGGGCTTATCTCAAACTCTTAAAGTCCCATATTTCTCTTCTTTGAAACAATGTAATCTCATCAAAGGACCAATTACAAAACAATAAAATAAATGTATCCCTCTCTCCCAAAGTTTCCATTTCCTTGTGCTACCAGTAAACCACCGGATGGCAGTAGAAATCAGAGCCAACTAAAATGAGGTCAGTTCCAAGACTCATTTGCATGCTTTCCTCAGCCAGGAGTGGCTCTCTGGCTCTCTTCAGCCTTCCAAGTTCCTTCTGGGGCTCGAGAAGCCCATGTTGATGGGTCCCACCAGACTGCACATTAGGAAAACGAGAATCCTTTCCCATAGATCCACTGACTCAGGTAAAGTCAAGAAAATTCAGGAGAGCGTAGAACCCAATGACCTCCCTCCCTCCGTTCTCCAGGATGTAGGACCAATGACAGGTGCTAAGATAAATTGATACATCTACAAAGATTCACAAGGTTTTTCAGATTGATTTTTAATTTCCCTAACAAAGAGGACTCTAGTCGGCATTTTTGAAGTTTATCTTACATCTTTGAAGTTTACCTAACTAAAGTGGGGATTTTCCTGCAATAAAAAGGGAGGGGTGTTTGTGCTTTACAAAGACTCAAATAATGCAGGAAATAAAGTTGATTTTTTTTTTTTTAAAAAAAACTAGTTCCTAGTAGACAAATCTTTAAATAAAAGGAGCAAGGAATTGAAACCATTTTGTGAGATCAATTCCCATCTTGTTCACATTCAATCTTTTCCCTGACCTACTTATACTGTGGTTTTTAAATTTTTGTGGATTGTAAACCCTTTAGCAAAGCATTTTATATTAATGTATCAATCACCTGCTGGTACTGTTAAATGAATTCTTGTTCTGTAGATCTGTGAAGGGGACAGTGGAGTTGACCAAGTGGCACATTTGGCCATTTACTTGAGCTCTGGTCCACCACCAGCTGTGCAATGCACGCTGGTCCTCAGCTGGAGTACCTCATCTTAATGCACTGTGCTCAGCTGAAGTACCCACTGTAACTACCGCTTCTTGCCAGATCCCTCAGTTCTTATCCTACCTTGAGATTTAACTCTCCTGGGTTCCCTTTGTGGGGAGAGAAGGAAGGCCTGAACGAATGTATAAAGTGAGGATGAAGTTCTGAGCAAATGTGAGTTCATGTCAAGGACTAGTGCCTCGAACCCATGCAGATTTGGTGCCACCCCCAGCCCCAGGATCAAGCTCAGAAAGAGAGGCAAAGCCTTCCTCTGGTCCAAGTGTAAATGTTGACTGTGTGTGCAAAAACTAGCAATGACAGCTTCCTCCTCCCATAAGCTCTGAGACGGCTCATATCCAAAGACCTACGACCTAAGTAGCTAATTCCTCCTCCCTGTGCTGTATGTAACAAAACGCACTGGAATTCTGGGTCTTGTAATTGGTGCCCTCTACCAGGGTGAGCATAGCCCGCCCAACCCTAGCTGTTCCGCATATGTGTGCTTTCTTTACTACCTCACCGCCCTAGTCACATTGCCAGAAGTGGATCCTTTCTCTTTGGGCATGCTCTCTGTGAAATTATGAGTAACAGAGAAAATAGAAAATATAAGTAACAGAAATATGGTGCTGGACAGATGAGTCACCGCCCTACCTCTCTCTTGGGCCATCACCACCACCAGCATCAGCTAAAAATGAAATACAAATGGGGACAAAGGTGTTTTTATTTTCCTCAAAGGAATAGTGATGGTGCCGGGCGGTGGTGGCTCACGCCTTTAATCCCAGCACTCGGGAGGCAGAGGCAGGCGGATCTCTGTGAGTTCGAGGCCAGCCTGGTCTACAAGAGCTAGTTCCAGGACAGGCTCTAAAAAAGCTACAGAGAAACCCTGTCTCAAAACACCAAAAAAAAAAAAAAAAAAAAAGAAAAAAAAGAAAAAAAAATTAAAAAAAAAGGAATAGTGATGGTGAGAATTTCTTACCTCCTGAGAAGAAGGGAGCAAACGGCTATTTTAGTAGGAGGGTGGGGGAGAACATAACTTCAAATTTCTCAACACAAGTCCATATAATATAGGGGATTGCTACCCCTCTTCTGCTTTGATCTTATTTATTAAAAGCAGCATTGTCTTAATTTATAAGTGAAATCTTGGAACGCTCAAATAGTTATTTCATGGTTTTGTCCAAAGGACTTGCAATTCTAAAGCAATGGAAGCAGCAGAGATCTGAGTAGTGGTTTCTTTAGCGATAATAGTACATTATATGCTATTAATTCAAGTGTGAAATATTCTGATATAATTGGATCTATATTTACTTAGTAATTCTCTTATAACTCCCCATTGTAGATCTGAAACCATAAATTTTTAGGCCTGCAATTCACACAAGAAAGAGCTTCATAACAGATGAGTTCGCCATACTAGAGATGTAAATGACTGCCTATTCTACCATATACTATACACCAAAGTTTTCCACGGTCCTTTTCTGCCCCATTGAACTAGATAGACCTTACTAATAACCACATTAACCGGTTAAGCCAAAGGACGAACACATTGCTTAGTGATAGACAACTCCATCAAATAGACTAGTTACATCTGGTTTGCAGCATAAGAAAGGTTAGATTTAGCTGGGCAGTGATGGTGCACACCTTTAATTCGAGCACTCGGGAGGCAGAGACAGGTGGATCTCTGTGAGTTCAAGGCCAGCCTGGTCTGGTCTACAAGGGCTAGTTCCAGGACAGGCTCCAAAGCTACACAGAGAAATCCTGCCTTGAAAAACTAAAGAAAAGAAAAGGAAAGAAAGGCTAGACTGCCTGCATTCTTTTTTTTTTTTTAATCAGGAATAGAAATGGTCAGTAGAGCGGATTGTATAAGGATATCTTTAATAGATGTCGAGACAAGGAAGGCTGTGAAGGAACAAAGCAAATGACATAGAGATGAGGGGGAAGAAGATTCATACCACTGAGATGATACACCTGAAAACATACTTCCCCTTTTCTTGTAGGCCTTGAATCACAAAGATGAAGAAATAGCGCTGATGAAGGAAAATGTACTGGAGCCTGTAGGGATAAAGGAACGGGGGGGGGGGGCATGAACTTTGCTCCACGAAAGGTGTGAGGAAGTCAAATTAAACGTCAAATTGTGTAGTCTGGTAGATTCTTTTTTATTTTATTTTATTTATTTTTTATTTTAATTTTTTATTTTAATTTTTTTGTAGATTATTTTTTCAAAAAATATTTTATGTGTATGGATATCTTATTTGCATGTTTATGTGTATGGATATCTTATTTGCATGTTTCCATGTGCACAGTTTTCAAAACAGGGCATCAGATTTCCTGGGACTGGAGCTACTACTGGTTGTGAGCTGCTATGTGGGTACTAGAAATTGAATCCAGGTCTTCTGCAAGAACAACAAATGCTCTTAACTGCTGAGCCATCTCTCCAGCCTGTTTGGTAGAATTTTAATCTTTTCATCATCTAGGACATCTTTCCTTATATTTTGCTCATAGACTTTATTTTGAAACTTGTATTAATATATATTTAAAATAAAATTGCCATGAGCCTAATTAATTGTAGATTAGAAAAAGAATGGCCAGATATGTTATTAAAATGAAGGAGATTGATCTAGATTCCAGAATAAAAAACAAATACACCAGTCAAATTCTATACTCATAACAAACCTAAAAATGTAACGAAAATGACCATCAAAATTTCCATCAATAATAAGAATGAGCTCTTAGGAATAAATCTACAGAAAAAGTAGACCTTAGGTGTTAAATAACCCTTCATGGAATTTTATTTTAAAGCACAAATTTCTGTGTCCTGACCCTGGGGTTTAAGCTTGCTTAGTTCACCAGCCCTTCTAGAACAGATGTAGGAGCGTATCCATGATCCGGGCTTATTGGTATCAAGAACTGAAGCACCGAGGATTTTACAAGCTAGTGAGTAAAATGAGAAGAACATGAGGTCAAACCCCAGGTCAAAGCACAGAAAGGAGCATGAGCATCCAGGTAGCGTTTGTTGGTTAGTCCTGCCTTTCAAGTTTGGCGGAGATTAAGTAAGCAGGGCAGAGGAGGACCAGGTGGATCCTGAGCACAGAATGGCTTTGCTTTGTGGCAAAAGAACATTAGGCTTGAGAGACTTATTGATAACAAACAGAAGCAGTCCCACTCTTGACTGGTGGGAAGACACTTTATCTTCTCTCAAGACTGTGTGCACCAACTGAATGTAGCAAATACCCTGAGTAGGTCATGACCTTGTGTTCGTGTCTTGTTCATCAAGAGTTTTAGGAGTATATGAAACTTGTGGAGGATTATTCCTTTCAACAAAGGGTGTTTGAGGGTATTGAAAGGAGACAGCTACAAGAGGTAGGTGGTTGGTGACAGAAAAAACTATTATTGCAATTAAAATGGTACAGTCACCACTTGGAAAACTCCTTCACCTTTACTCATTAAGTGTAGAATTACTGTACAATCTATTAGTTTCACTTCGAGGCATATGTGCAAAAGAATGGACTATGGATAGTCAAACAAAAATGAGCATATTAATGTTCATAGCAACACTATCCATAACAGTCAGACGATGGAAGCAGCCCAAACATAGCACCAACGGACAAATAAGCAAAATTTGGTATATCTGTCTAATGGAGTTTCTTTCAGGAAAGAAAAGGCAAGAAGCCTAGATACATGCACAGTCGTTGATAAATCTTGAAAGCCTTCTGCTAAAGGAAAGAAATCAGACACAAGTGGTTATATATGATGATTCCACTTCTATAAAATGTCTATAAGAAGCCCAGACACACGCATGGGCATTGATAAATCTTGAAAGCCTTCTGCTAAGGGACAGAAACCAGACATAAGTGGCTGTATATGATGATTCCACTTCTATAAAATGTCCAGAACAGGCAAATCCACAGAAGCCAAAAGCAGAGGCCGGAAAGCTAACAACTGTTGCTAAGGTCTGATGGAGGTGGATGGAAGTAACTGCTTAAGGAGTGTGGGGTTTTCCTGAATGGTGTAGAAAACTGTTTGGGGGCTGAATGTGTCAATAACTGCCAAGTGCTGGGAATGAGCTATATACCACTGAGCTGTGCACTGAAAAAGCATTTATTTATTCTTATTCTTATGTATATGTATAAGTACTTGCATGTGTACCATGTGTGTGTGTGGTGCCCTCAGAGGTCAGAAGAAATGGTCATATGCCCTGAAACTGGAGTTACAAGCCATTGTCATCTGTCATGTGGTTGCTGGGAAGCAAATATGAGTCCTCTGGAAGAGCAGCAAGTGCTCTTAACTGCTGAGCCATCTCTCCAGCCCTTGGACTGTACATTTTAAATGGTTAAAATAGTGAATCTTGTGTGCATTTAATAATGATTATGTGTCTATTTTCGTAAGTATCTTATTTACATATAGGCATTACTCACTCCAAGAAGTCAATTGGCAAAGCACAGAAGCAACGGGACTTAAGGATACAGGTCCTGCATATGAGCGCTCCGGAGATAACATGCTGGCCTTCATCTCCAATATACCTGGGTCATCTAATCCATGCATCTAAACTCCCAATCTTCTGTGGATTTCAAGTACCCCCCCTCTACCCCAAGGCCAATCTTTCTTCTCCTTTTTAAAAATAACAGTAAGAACACTTTAAAAAAAATCAACAGAACATAACAAGCTTTGAATCATACTCCTGCTTTCAAAATTCAGACAGTCTTATATTCTCGGTAAGGGAGGATAAATATTTGCTTTTTGTCTGGGGAGTGCTCCTCCCTCTGTGTGAACTGTCTCTAATGTAAGAAAGGGAAATAGATTTTCAAAAGCATTGCACTTCCTTATCTAAGAGGCTACTCATTTCCATATGCTTTACATACGACAAAAGGCTTCTGACTCATTAATGTCACGCACGTTCATGGCAGAGGGGGTGGTTGATCAGCCTTTAGTTCAGAAAGCTTGTAGTTTTATCTTCTGTCCCAGACAAAGCAGGAAATTTCATGCTCATAAACCTGGACGCAGAAAAGTCCTTTCTTTCCCTCCAGCTTCCTTTCCTATCATCACTGTGATAAGTCACAGTAGTCACCGATGCCACATACACCTATCATCTCACGGTTCTGGACGTCAGAAATCTGCACAGTGTCTCATAGGGCTAAAATAAAACTATTAGTAGGCTGTGTTCTTTCCTGGAGGGTCTCAGGTGTGTACAGCTCATGGACCACGCAAACCCCAGGACAGCTATGCATGTGATGGCCCAACACAAAATCATAAACATACTTATAACATAATGACCTTTTTCTTGCTATTTCTTTGGTAATTTGATTGTATGATCCTTGATTGTGAACTTTGTATGTGGCAATGCCAAATATTGGACATATCTGCTGGGAAGAATTCACTCTCTTTTCCAACTTCAAGAGGTGGCCTGCAGTCTTTGGCTTCTGGCTTCCCTCCTCAGTATTCAAAGTCAGCAATAACAGGATGTGTTCTTATGTCCCAGAATTCTGACCTGTTCTGCTTACATCTTTCTTTTTTTAAGGCTTCTTGTGATTGCTCAGACCATCCATCTAATCCACAGACATCACCTTGCTTTGAAGTCAGATGGTTAGTCCATCGTAAGTAAACCTGCAACCCTCATGCCTTTTTGTCTTGGAAGGCCACAAGCTAACAGGCTTCAATGCTTCAGATGGGAGCATCTTCTGGAGGAGAGGAAGGCATAGTCCTGTCTTGATGGAGGGCTCCCATTGGCTAATAAAGAAACTGCCTGGCCCATTTGATTGGCCAGCCTTTAGGTGGGCGGAGTAGACAACAGGAAGAAGGAAGTGAGGTAGATGGCTCAGTCAGATGCCACACCTCTCCTAAGTGAGACAGACCACTGTGCCTCTCCTGAGAGAGAAGCCAGACGCGATGAAGCTCCAGCCCAAGATGGACGTACGCTAGAATCTACCTGGTAAGGCACCACTTTGTGGTGCTACACAGTTTATTAGATATGGGTTAGTCAAGATGTGAATAAGAATCTGAAATTAATGGGCCAGGCAGTGTTTAAAAGAATATAATTTGTGTGTTGTTATTTTGGGGCATATGCTAGTCAGGAGGCCGAAAGCAGGGCGGCGGGAATGCAGCCCACAGCTCATCACTACAGAATGGCGCCCAACGTGGATAAATGAATCCACAGAAAGCTTGAAAAAGCTTGGGAAAGAATAGAATAAAGCATGGCTTCTTGGTAGCAGCAATTTCTTGGGTCTGAACTTATGCTTGTTTGTTTTCAGTTGTAGCAGGAAAAAAGTTGTGCTGTTTTAAAAATGCCAGCTTTCTGGGCTGTCCTGCCAGGGCAAACTCTGACTCTTTCAAGCAGGCGGTCCTGACTATGGAGCTTTTGAGTGTTGTTTAACACTGTTGCAGCTTGCTTGCTGGCAGGGACCTTGAACCGCCAGAGTTGTGGTGATAAACATGGCTACAGCCGGTACCTCCGCCATGAGGCTGGAAAGCTAAGGAATGGGCTGGATCCAGCCGCCAAAGTCATGGCTTTAATCCTACCTATATTGCTTGGTAAATTAAAGACCCGTGTGGTCAGAAAAAGAGAGATATACAGTAAAGAGAGATTCAAAGACAAAGAAAACCTCTAAATCGTTTGCAGTGAGTTAAAAATACATGCAGGCTAAAAGTTAAAGTTCTTACAGTTAAAAAAAGAGAAAGAAAGAAAGAAAAAGGAATTAGTTTGTTGTGGCCATATACACCTTTAATCCCAACACTTGAGAGGCAGAGGTAGATTGACCTCTGTGACTTCAAGGTGTGGCAGGACACACCTTTAATCCGAATGCCTGGGAGGCAGAGACGGAAAGATCTCTGTGAGTTCAAGGTGTTGTAGCACACACCTTTAATCCCAGCACTTGGGAGGCAGAGACAGACGGATTTCTGAGAGTTCAAGGACAGCCTGGTCTACAGAGTTATTCCAGGACAAAGATATACAGAGAACCTGTCTCAAAAAGTAAAAGTAAAAATAAAAGAAATAGAGGTTAAAACAAAGCCGCACAAAGATGGAAAATACACAGAGAACCTTGATATTGTATGCTATTATGCTCTCTTTGAATTGTTTGAATGCTGAGGAAGGAGCAACAGCTGCTAAAAGACATTTGTTTACAAATGCTGCTGAACTAATCCAAGATAGATATTTTGAAAATACCTTGACTTCAGAATTTGGATCTAAGGATATGATACTTTGGAAAAGAGATTCTTCTTTTGTTTTCACAGAGAATGAGATACTGTGGATTGCTTCTATCCCAGTATGGTATGATAGACCACGCCCTCCTGAAAGGTTGCTGTGAACAACTTCAGAAAATTACTTCACCCAACTGATGACTGAGATGAACCTGGCACACAGGTTACACCATGAAAGATCTGATTAACAGCGTCCCCATTCAGCAGGAAGCAGTTTGGAGAGAAATAACTGCGCCCATGTTCCCAAATATTGTTTATAAATGTTCTTTTACATTTAAAGGGGGGATATGATATAGATATGAATAATTTGCATTGATACGGATTTTGCTTTAGTGATTTAAATTTAAGGTCAATTTTTTATATGTATATGTATTTCTAATAATGATTAAGGTATTGTGATTGTGTAGTTCATTTTAAAAATGTAATGTATATAGGTTGTTAATGGATAGTCATTAATAATAGTAAAGCTTGTAGTCATGTTAGTTAGATTTTCTAGATATATAGAGATATATTTAAGTTAAATATGCATTCTTCATATCTTTCAAAGACTATAGAATATGGCATTTTAAATGTTTTAATAACTTAGGGCTTTTCATGACAATGAGACACATTTGCTCCTGGCAGCACCAGCTACTTCAAGAGGAAGATGGGCATCGAAGAGGCTACTTATGGAGTTTGATAGCCATTTGGGCAAGAAACTGCTCTTGCCTGGACTATTGCATAAACTGGACACAGAGAACCCTCAGAGAGAGGACTGCTGAACTTGCCTAGAGGTGAGATGATCTCTTTGGGTTCCTGATTCATGAAAGAGTCTGCGAGACATTCTGAAGGACACAGCAGATAGTGACTGAACTGTCTTTGAAATTTCCTGCTTCATGGGAAAGTCTGCTGGATACTGTGGACCTATAGGCCGAAGATAGATGCCCCAACAATACAAAAGAACTTTGGGTGACTGTCCAGGCAGCGAGATGTCTCTATCATTTCTAGAGTTTGGAAATTGCATATTTCTTATTTACTTAGGTAATATTGTGTCCTTCTGGAGTCTTTGATGGAGCTGAAGAAGAACAGATAGATAATTATAGTTGTTTTCCTTTGTTATGATAAAAGATAAAGTAGATATAAATATTGTAACTGTAATTCTTACTTGATAACTGTTTTGTTATATGTAATTTTACTATGTTAAAGTTAAAGCCTTTCTTTTTTGTTTAAACAGAAAAAGGGGAAATGATGGAGGGCTCCCATTGGCTAATAAAGAAACTGCCTGGCCCATTTGATTGGCCAGCCTTTAGGTGGGCGGAGTAGACAACAGGAAGAAGGAAGTGAGGTAGATGGCTCAGTCAGATGCCACACCTCTCCTAAGTGAGACAGACCACTGTGCCTCTCCTGAGAGAGAAGCCAGACGCGATGAAGCTCCAGCCCAAGATGGACGTACGCTAGAATCTACCTGGTAAGGCACCACTTTGTGGTGCTACACAGTTTATTAGATATGGGTTAGTCAAGATGTGAATAAGAATCTGAAATTAATGGGCCAGGCAGTGTTTAAAAGAATATAATTTGTGTGTTGTTATTTTGGGGCATATGCTAGTCAGGAGGCCGAAAGCAGGGCGGCGGGAATGCAGCCCACAGCTCATCACTACACTGTCTCTGATGCCACTATTTAAAAATGTTTATTGGACATGAACAATCACAGAGAACTTTATATTCAGATAGAAGAGGTGATCTGGATGAGACAGGGATCATTTTGAGAAGAGAAAATAACAGTGGAAGTTTTCATAGGGCCAGAAGACGTTAAAAAGAGAGGGAATCTCTTGCCATAAAAATCCATGACCATTGAGGTGATCAGAAATGGCTTCCTAAAGGACAAGGAACTGACTAAATGTTTGGCATTATTTTTGCTGGTGGTGGGGGTTCTGTGTCTATAACCTAGGGCCTTGTGCCTAACTATAACCCACTGAGCTATATCCCTGGTAATCTTAAAGAAACAGTATAAGACTTAAACATTATTTCTTTTGTAAAAAATTAAAGTATAGTAACATTATTTTTATTTCTGAGGTGAGAAAATCTTGTATCCTTTCTGACACATGAGGTGGAGTTTCATGTGTCCTGAGATGGCATTGAACTCACTACTATGTCGCTGAGATTGACACTGAACTTGTGACCATCTTGCCTACATCTTCTGAGTGCTGGGACTGAAGATGTACACTACCATGTTTGGTTTATATGGTAAACAAGGAAGAACCTTGAGTATGGAACACAGGACCATGGGTACGCTAGATGAACACTGTAACAACTCAAATAAATTTTTATTCATAAGGATAGGATATACTATGTTATAGAAGAAGAAAAATAAGACCTACAGAAGTTAGACTTTTTGGTTTATCGAGACAAAGCTTCTTTGTGTAGCCCAGGTTGTCCTGGAACTGGCTCAGTAGACCAGGCACTCCTCAAACTTACAAAGATTCACCTGCCTCTACTTTCTGAGTGATGGGACTAAAGGCATATGCAGCCACCCCCGGGCTAAAGCTAGACTTTTTTTTTCAAGGCTTTTTGGAGTCAAACTTAGATTTATCACATCACATAAACCTTAATAGAGTGCTAGTTTGATGAGGTTTCATTCTGTTTATACATGCTAAGGAGAACTGATTTCAAATGATTCCACAACTGTCACCGACACTTATTCTGGGCTGTGTCATTTTTTCAAACTGTGAATAAGGCCAGATTGTGTCTTTAAAAGGTCTATAAGCTAAAATCCAAAAGGAGCGTCTTCTATGAATTCAAATTAAAAACAAACAGCAAAATAAATACAAGGTATCACTAGTTTCATCATCGAGACTATTTAAATGCTTCTTTTTTAAAAATTGATTTTTATTGAGCTCTATATTTTTCTCTGCTCCCCTCCCTGCCTCTCCCCTTCCCCCTTCAGCCCTCCACAAGGTCCCCATGCTCCCAATTTACTCAGGAGATTTTGTCTTTTTCTACTTTCTACTTCCCATGTAGATTAGATCAATGTAAATCTCTGTTAGTGTCCACATTGCTGTCTAAGTTCTCTGGGATTGTGGTTTGTAGGCTGGTTTTCTTTGCTTTATGTTTAAAAACCATCTATGAGTGAGTATATGTAATACTTGTCTTTCTGGGTCTGGGTTACCTCACTCAGAATAATGTTTTCTAGCTACACCCATTTTCCTGCAAAATTCAAGATGTCATTATTTTTGTCTGCTGTGTAGCATTCCGTTGTGTAAATGTACTACATTTTCCTTATCCATTCTTCGGTCGAGGGGCATTTAGGTTGTTTCCAGGTTCTGGCTATGACAAATAAAGCTGCTGTGAACATAGTTGAGCACATGTCCTTGTGGCATGATTGAGCATCCTTTGGATATATACCAAAAGTGGTATTGAGGAAGGTTGTTTCCTAATTTTCTGAGGAATCGCCACACTGACATCCAAAGGGACTGTCCCATCTTGCATTCCCACCAGCAATGCAGGAGTGTTCCCTTTCCCCCACAACCTTTCCAACATAAGTTGTCATCAGTGTTTTTGATCTTGGCCATTCTTACAGGTGTAAGATGGAATCTCAGAGTTGTTTTGATTTGCATTTCTCTGATGACTAAGGATGTTGAACATTTCCTTTAGTGTCTGTCAGCCATTTTAGATTCCTCTGTTGAGAGTTCTCTGTTTATGTCTGTACTCCATTTTTTATTGGATTATGTGTTCTTTTGATGATCAATTTCTTGAGTTCTTTGTGTATTTTGGACATCAGACCTCTGTCTGATGTGGGGTTAGTGAAGATCTTTTCCCATTCTGTAGGCTGTCATTTTGTCTTATTGACTGTGTCCTTTGCTTTCCAGTTTCAGGAGGTCCCAGTTATTAATTGTTTCATTTTTTAAAAAATTTTATTATGTCTACAACATTCTGCCTCCATGTATGACCGCATGCTAGAAGAGGGCGCCAGACCTTATTACAGATGGTTGTGAGCCACCATGTGGTTGCTAGGAATTGAACTCAGGACCTCTGGAAGAGCAGCCAGTGTTCTTAACCACTGAGCAATCTCTCCTGCTCGATTATTAATTGTTTCTTTCAGTGTCTATGCTTCTGGGGTTATATTTAGGAAGTGGTCTCCAGTGCCAATGTGTTTAAGCGTATTTCCCACTTTCTCTTCTATAAGGTTCAGTGTGGTTGTCTTTATCTTGAGGTCTTTGATCCATTTGGACTTGAGTTTGGTGCATGGTGATAGATATGGATCTATTTTCGTTCTTCTACATGTTGATATCCAGTTATGCCAGCACCACTTGTTAAATATGCTTTCTTTTTTCCATTTGATATTTTTTGCTTCTTTGTCATAAATGCTTCTTTTAAATATACCATCCATCACGTTCTTTGTTCTTGAATTTATTGATTGGATTTTATGTGAAATCATTAAATTAGAAAATTAAAAAGTAATACAAAAAGAATTGAATACTCTTTAAGAACAGCCATCTATTAGATTTTGAGTTTCCTGATGGCTAAGTATTTCGAACATTTAAGTGTTTCCCAGCACACATCTTTAACTCCAGCATTTAAGAGGCAGTGCCCCACCACTATTGGCAGAGACAGACAGATCTCTGTGAGTTCGAGACCAGCCTGGTCTACAGAGTGAGTTCTAAGACAGTCCGGGCTACACAGAGAAACACTGTCTCAAAATGGAAAAAAAAAGTGTTTTTCACCATTTGAGATTCCTCCATTGACAATCATCTGTTTGGATCTTTCCCCCATTTTTAATTGCATTATTTCAGTTTTTTTTGATATCTAGTTTCTTGAGTTCTTTATACATTTGGATGTTAGCCCTCTGTCAGATTCTGTAGGCTGCCATTTTGTTCTTTTGACAGTGTCCTTTGCCTTACAGATGCTTTTCAGTTTTATGAGATTCCATTTATTAATAGTTGATTTTAGTGCCTTCAGGATTGGTGAGTTATGTCCCATGCCAATGCATTCAAGCTATTCCCCACGTTCCCTTCTATCTAGTTCAGTGTATCTGGTTTTATGTTGAGGCCTTTGATCCACTTGGACTTGAGTTTTGTGCAGGGTGATAGATATGGATCAATTTGCATTCTTCTATATGCTGATATTCAGTATGACCAGCACCATTTGTTGAATATAATTTCTTTTTCTCAGTGTGTATTTCTGACTTATTTATAAAAACAATAAGGTGTTCATGTGTGTGTGTGTGGATTTATGTCTGGGTCTTTGATTAGATTCCCCTGATAAATGTGTCTGTTTTTATGCCAATACCATGGGAGATCTTTCCACCTCCTGATCTCTTCTTCAATTTTTCTTCAAAGCCTTGAAGATTTTATCATACAAGTCTTTCACTGGTTTGATTAGAGTTACCTCCAAGATATTTTATATTATCTTGGGCTATTGTGAAGGCTGTTGTTTCCTTGACTTCTTTCTCGGTCCATTTATCATTTATATATAGGAGGATACTGATTTTTTAATTTTAGTTAATGCAGTATCCAGCCAGTCTCATAACATGGCTGAAGTATCTCAAGGGCCATTGAGTGTCCTGTAGTTTACATCCTTCTGTAGATGGAGATGTTTTTATGTCATCGCTGTGCAGCCTATCTTTTTGTGTGACACCTAGATGCCTCCTGAGACATGAGAATGAATGATGGCGAATACCTGAAGATAACACTGCTTGGAGGAGTACATGGGATAAAGCAAAGAGGAAGGTCCAAAAAATGCTGGATTGACAGCATAAAGGAAGACTGTGGAACCTTGGGTATGACAATAACACAAGCATCTAGGACTGCCCAGGATAGAAACAACTGGAGAACTGCCATAAACAGGATGCCCATAAATGCTTAAGAATTGCCAGGGCATCAATGAATGAATGAATGAATGAATGATGTATCCAGTCACTTTGCTAAAAGTGCTCATGAGCTGTAGGAATTCCATGGTGAAATTTTTAGGATCACTTATGTGTATTATTATATCATTTGCAAATAAGGATATTTGGTTTCTTTTCCAATTCATAACTCCTTGTTCTCCTTTTGTTGTCCTATTGTTCTAGCTAGAATTTCGAGTACTATATTAAATAGATATGGAGAGAGCGGACAGCCTTGTCTCGTTCCTGATTTTAGTGGAATTACTCTGAGTTTCTCTCCATTTAATTTGATGTTGGCAATTGGCTTGGAATATATTGTTTTCATTATGGGTGGTTATGTTATTGTATCTCTGGTCTCTCCAAGACTTTGATCATGAAGGGGTATTAGATTTTGTCAAAGGCTTTTTCAGCATCTAATGAGATGATCATGTTGTTTTTCCCTTCAGTTTGTGGATTATACTGACATATTTTCTTTCTTTTTTTTTTTTTTTTTTTTTGGTTTTTCGAGACAGGGTTTCCCTGTAGTTTCTAGAGCCTGTCCTGGAACTAGCTCTTGTAGACCAGGCTGGCCTCGAACTCAGAGATCCGCCTGCCTCTGCCTCCCGAGTGCTGGGATTAAAGGCGTGCGCCACCACCGCCCAGCCATATTTTCATATATCAAATCATCCCTGCATCTCTGGGATGAAGCCTACTTAGTCAGGGTAGATAAGTTGTTTTTTTTTTTAAATGTGTTCTTAGATTCGATTTGGCAGTATTTTACTAAGTATTTTTGCATCAATGTTCATCAGTGAAATTGATTTGTTATTCTCTTTGTTTCTGGAGTCTTTGTGTGGTTTGGGTATCAGGGTAATTTTGGCCTCATAAAATTAATTTGTAATATTCTTTCTGCTTTTATTTTGCGGAATAATTTGAGGAGTATTGGCATTAGCTCTTTTTGAAAGTCTGGTAGAATTCTGTACTAAAACCATCTGGTCATGGACTTTTTTTGGTTGGGAGACTTTTAATGACTGCTTTTATTTTCTTAGGGGTTATAGGCCTATTTAAAATTGTTTATCTGATCTTGATTTAACTTTGGTAAGTGGTATCTATCAAGAAAGATTTCCATTTCTTTTAGATTTACCAATTTTGTGGAGTACAGGTTTTTAAAATGTGATCTAATGATTCTTTGGATTTCCTCAGTGTCTGTTGTTATGATCTCTTTTTATTTCTGATTTTGTTAAGTTGTATATTCTCTCTGTGTCTTTTAGCTAGTTTAGAAAAGGTTTTGTTTATCTTGTTAATTTTTCAAAGAACCAACTCTTTCATTGAGTCTTTGTCTTATTCTCTTTGTTTCAATTTTATTGATTTCAGCCCTCAGTTTGATTATTTCCTACTGTCTATTCCTCTTGGGAACACATACTTCTTTTTATTCCAGAGCTTTCAGATGTGCTGTTAAGTTGCTAGTATGAGATCTTTTCATTTTTTTATGTAGGCACTTGGTGCTATGAACTTTCCTCTTAATGATGCTCTTGTTGTGTTCCATAGGTTTGAGTATGTTGTGTATTCATTTTCATTGAATTCTATAAAGTCTTTATCTTTAATTTCTTTCTTTATTCTATCTTGACCCAGTTTTAATTCAGTAGAGAATTGTTCAGTTTCCATGAATTTGCAAGCTTTTCGTTGTTTCTGATGTCCAGCTTTAATCTATGATGATCTGGTAGGATGCAGGGAGTTATTTCAATTTTCTTGTACTTATTGATAATTGTTTTGTGTCCAAGTATGTGGTCAGTTTTGGAGAAAGTTCCATAAGAACAAAGTAGAAGGTAGATCCTTTTTGTTTAGGTGAAATGTTCTGTAAATATCTGTTAGGTCCATTTTGTCTATAACATATGTTAGCTCTAGTATTTCTCTGTTTAGTTTTTGTCTGGATAACCTGTTCATTGGTGATAGTGGGGTAGAAATCTCCCACTATCAGTATTTAAGGGTCAATGTGTGATTTCAGATGCAATTTGGGACATTGATGTTAAGAATTTAAATGTCATCTTGGTGGATTTTTCCTTTGGTGAGCATGTAGTGTCCTTCTCTAACTATTTTGATTAGTTTTTGTTTAAAGTCTATTTTGTTAGATATTAAAATTACTATACTAGCTTACTTCTTAGGTCAATTTCCCTGTAATATCTTTTTCCATCTCTTTACCCTGAAGTCTGTCCTTGATGTTGAAGTATGTTTCTCAAATGTAACAGAAGGATGGATCCTGTTTTCACATCCATTCTGTTAGTCTGTGTCTTTTTGCTGGGGAATTGAGACTATTGATATTGAGAGATATCAATGATTAAACTCCTGTTATTTTGTTGTTGCTGTTGTTGTTGTTGGTGGTGTGTGTTTCCCCTCTTGATTTTCTGGTCTGAGATTATTTGTTCTTTGTGTTTTCTTGAGTGTGATTAACCTCTTTAGATTGGAGTTTTCCTTCTATTATCTTCTGTAGGGCTGGATTTGTAGATAGATATTTCTTAAGTTTGGTTTTTATCATGGAACGTCTTATTTTCTCCATCTATTGTGATTGTGATTCTCCATCTATGGGAGTCTGGTCTGGTTTCTGTGGTCTCTTAGAGTCTGCAGCACATCTGTCCAGGCTCTTCTAGCTTTCAGATTCACCATTGAAAAGTCGGGTGTAATTCAAGTAGGTCTGCCTTTGTATGTTTCTTGGTCTTTTCCCCTTGCAGCTTTTAATATTCTGTCTTTGTCCTGTGTGTGTAGGGTTTTGATTACTCTTTCTTTCCTGGTTCAGTCTGTTTGGTGTTCTGGATACTTCTTGTATCTTGATGTCTCCTTCTTTAGGTTAGGAATATTTTTCTATGATTTTGTTGAAAATATTTTATGTGCCTTTGACCTGGGTTTCTTTTTCTTCTTTTTCTGTTCCTTAAATTTTGTCTTTTCATAGTGTCCCAGATTTTCTGGATGTTCTGCCCCAGAATTTTTTTTCAAGATTTAACATTTTCTTCAATGCCTGAGATTCTCTCTTCTGTGTCTTGTATTCTGTTGATGAAGCTTGTCTCTGTAGTTT
This sequence comes from Arvicola amphibius, assembly GCF_903992535.2. NCBI lineage: Eukaryota > Metazoa > Chordata > Mammalia > Rodentia > Cricetidae > Arvicola > Arvicola amphibius. Next base: position 86,359,459 of record NC_052065.1, on the reverse strand, counting down.
CTGCTTGAATTCCTAAATTTTTCATTTCTAGAATTTCTTCAGCTTGTATTTTCTTTATTGATTCTATTTATATTTTCAGGTCTTGAACAATTTTATTTGTTTCCTTCAACTGTTTGTGGGTTGTTTTGCCTTTCTTTAAGGAATTTATTTATCTCCTTCAATTGATTTGTGTGTGTGTTCCCAGATTTCTTTAAGGGTTTTATTAATTCATTTCCTGCGATCATCTTCATATAGCTGGTTTTAAGGTCTATGTCTCATGTTTTAGCCATGTTGAAACACTCAGGGTCTGCTATGACAAGATAGCTGAGTTTTGGTGGAGACATACTGCCCTGGCTGCTGTTGAGTGCATTTCTACATTGGTATCTTAGCATTTGGGTTTGGGATGATTAAAAGTCTAGGTACTGGTTTCTGAATTTGTCTTTGTTGGGTGGGTATTTTGTTCTTTGGGTTGTTTCCTCTCTGGTTTTCAGAGAATGTATTGGCTGTGTTGCCTGCTTTCCTGGCCTGCTCTGCTGGTGTGTTCACAGGGAGTGCCTGCTGTTTTTGGAGGCTGGGTCACTGAGATGAGTTGAGGGAAGGAGGGTTGGAGGAGAAAGTCTTTAAGGTCCATTGGGGATGGGATCAGAAAGAAAAGGGAGACCACAAAAGGTTTCTAGCTATAAATCTGGGGATGAAACCGGGCAGTGGTGGTGCATGCCTTTAATCCCAGCACTCGGGAGGCAGAGTCAGGCAGATCTCTGTGAGCTCGAGGCCAGCCTTGTCTACAAGAGCTAGTTTCAGGACAGGCTCCAAAGCTATAGAGAAACCCTGTCTCGAAAAACAAACAAACAAACAACAACAACAAAAATCTGGGGATGAAACTTGAGGATTGGCTCTCAGGAGCTGTGTGGGTCTGCTGCCTTCAGCCTAATTTTGCTCTGGGAAGAACTGCCCTTGGTCTGCAGGGAGTGCTTGCTAGAGTTGGGATCTGGTGTTGGGAGCTGTGAACCACCCAGATTCTGAATTTCTGGTAAACAACTTGTAATGCTTGCAGCTGCTCTGAGCACGAGACCCTCAGGAGTTCCTGATGGCAGGAGGGTGGTTTCTGGTGGGTTTGTCTGGGGCGTGGCAATCAGTTAAGGATCCCTATATAAGCTGCCCCTGGACATAATAAAGGGGGCATTCTGGCTTCAAGGATGACCCATGTCTCTGTCTGTGAGTCTTTGGTGTGTTTCAGTCTCCAGCCCCTTGCCCGGTTCACAAACTGTGTGGTAGCGCTTACAGCGCAGACAGGTGTGGTGTATCACTATCTGGGACAAAGCAACAAGTTGGGTGAGGGAGGTTAGGTGAAGGTGCTCAGTGGGATCTACAGGTGATGTGGGCAAGGGTGAGGGAAGGCTGTAGCTGGTGTTCTGTTGCAGTGCTAGGGATGGGACTGGGGGGTTGGTTCTAGAACAGAAAGAAAGGAGAAGGTCTGAGGGCCACCTACCTGGTTTTCTGGCAAGGGTGGCCTGCCTGTGGTTTAGCAGGGGCTGCCTGCTGGTGTATGGGCTGGGATACAGCGATGATTGGGGGAAGGAAGGCTAGGATGGGATGGTCCATGGGATCCACAGGCGATGTGGGCAGGGGTGAAGGAAGGCTCAGCTGGTGTTGTGTTACAGTGCTAGGGAAGAGACTGAGGAGTTGGGTCTGGGGGAACAGAGAGAGTGCCATCATGTTCTTTTAAAGGTCCCGAAAGGATTGCTTGGAGTATCCTATGTCCATGTCAACATTCCTGGAGATGTGCAAGAATTATAAGTGTAAAACTAAGTTTAGGATAAGTGATGATTAAGACAAGTGATCAAGAATAAGAATAATCAAGTTAGGGAAGGGCTGTGTGTTTATAATGAATAAGAATTCACTAGCCACTGATACTACTGAAGTATTCTCTTGAAGTCTCCAGGAAACAGCCCAGTGCAAATGTACCCAAATGTCAACAATCTATAAACCTGGGAAATGCAAACATTAAGATGGTAGGTGAAAGAATATAGGGTAGAGGGAGACTATTATAATGTTTGGAGCTGACGGAAGGGAAGCAATTTCTATAGAATTTAGAAACACGAGGGGCCTTAAAGTTAAAAAAAAATAGTGTGTCTTTCATTGTCTAAGGAAGAGAGGTTTCAGATTAGAGGCATGACTGTGGTAGTTAAATTAGCTGCTATAAACTTGTTGTTAAATGACTTTCCTGCTGAGGGTAGTAATAATTTTCCATTCAGAGCACTCAGCTATCTTAGTCCAGAGTCATTGCTAACCTGCTTATCAACTGACTTCCTACAACATCAGTGGGAGTTGGGAAGCCGCACCTTTAGACATAAAGGTTCATTTAGCACAGCATTCATAATTCTTTAAGTTATAAATATGAATTGATAAATTAGTGACAATGATAAATTACCTACTGAATGTTGGAGGATATTCGAAACATATTAGTTCATAGGACTGTTGATATCCAATGTTGTTTTTTTGTACAAGATGACTGGCAAGGAATTATCCATCCTTTATTTGGCATCTCAAGTAAGAATAAAGTCATTACCTCTTTACTTCTTTGAATACCAGAGTTAGAAAATGTGCTTTATATTGAAACAAAATGTGCTATTTTGGAGTATTCATTCCTTCATTTTTAGGTCATCTCCTTATGTACACACACACACACACACACACACACACACACACACACACATCTAACCCCAGGAGTGAATTATACATACATATCTTTCCATGACAAATCTCTTTTCAAAGACATTTTCCAAAGTCCTTAACTCTAAATTCTGGGCACCCTGCCCCTCAGTTGGGCTTCCTCTTTTCAGATGTGGTCTTTGGCTTCTCCAACGTTCTGCACCGCTTTCAGAAGTAAGTCACTTTGTGGTGAACCATTAGAACAATGCCCACTCCAGCTTCCCTCTGTGCATGCTCTATTTCACACTGAGGGAGCCTGAAGTGGCCATGAGTGTATTCAGGATCCAGCTACGGGGATGCTAGATCTGTGGTAGCTTTAGCTTTGGTTTAGGGAAATATGAATTATGTGTGTTCTTGGACATTTCTGTGTATAGTTAAATGATTTCGAGATGCCTCAGTGTAAGAATTACATCCATAAATACTCTTAACACCTGCTGTTCCAATTTCACTCTGTATTGCATAACTGTAATGTGCAGGTGTGTCACCCAGCTAATAAAATGTTAGTTTAATGGGGTTTGTGGTATTGAGATTTTCAGCTTTTAAAAATATATGTAAAATGTGCTGTGTGTTGAGCTCTACTCTTATAATGAGTAAAGCTTTTATGGTATACAAAATCATACTTTAACAAAGCCGTTAAAACATGCTATAGTTTCTTTTCTTCTTTTAAATTAATAGTGTCTTTTTTCTTCTAGACAGGGTTTCTCTGTGAAACCGTCTTGGCTCTTATAGAAGTCACTCTGTAGCCCAGGGTGGCCTTGAACTCAGTGATCTGCCTGTCTCTTTCTCCCAAGTCCTGGGATTAAAGGTGTGTGCCACCACTGCCCAGCAATAGTGTCTTTTGCGCATAGTGTAAAATAAGACAAGAATATGTCTTCGGGTATCTACAAAACTCACATCAAAGATAATCCTTAAAAGTCAGCAGAATGAATTCTCTTTGTGACTCTTAAGTTAGCTAAACAGATGCGAATACTCCCTTTGTTCAACATTTTACTTGGTTATGTGAATGAAGTAAGTCAAGAAAAAGAAGAGATACAAGAAACAGAGAGGAAGGAAAATATAATTAGAGTGGAAATGCAGTTGGGCTTTTTAGAAAACCTACAAAAGCAAGCCTAAATACAGAATTTGCGAGAGTTGGCGGGATGACTCAGTGGCTAAGAGTACTTGTTGCTGTTATGTAGGACCAGAGTTCAGTTTTCAGCGCCCACACAGTGGCTCTCAACCATCCACAACTCAATTCCCAAGAAATCTGAAATCCTTTTCTTACCTCTGGGGGTGCCAGGCACAGACACACATGCAGGCAAAACACTCATACAAATAAAATGAAAATAAGATACTTCATAAGTGAATTTGTTAATGTCGAATATAACATTCAATATGTAAAAAACTTTTTTATATTTTTATGTATTGGCCATAATTTAAACATGTATCCTTTATGATCTCATGAAAACATAAAACACTTAGCAATAAAGTTTGTATAAAAGTTTCAAAGGCTAAGGATAGCCATGCTTTTGAATACCAAGATGTGAAAGCTTGTCCTGTCAGCCAAGACTTCACAAGCCATAGCAATTAAGGCAACTGCAAGGGAGAAGGAAATCGGGAGATCAAGAACAAAGCCACATGCAATAGACATTTGATGTCTGTTAATAAACACGACACAGCTCACACTTCATAGCAGGAAAGAAAGAAGACGTTTGAAAAATGATCTTGGAATGTTTAGTTTTCCAGGCAGAAAACTAGTACATTAAAATTCTGCCTTACACCATACATAAAACGTCAACTCCAGCAATTAATACACTCTAATTTTAAAAACCACTTAAGAATTATGCTAATCCTAGACGCTACAGGTTACCACACCAAAAAATGCAATTCCAGATGTAAGATACTTTGCCCCAGGTTGTTCACAGATGTCCCAAAGACCCCCACAGCAACACGTACTATGACCATTGATCTTGGTTACCCTCCGTAACTTCATGTAACTACTTTCGGATTAGATTTAAGACATGCTTCCCCTGCCTCTTCCTGTCAGGAGGAAATACATCCTAGTACTGTAAATCCACCCCTAGATCCCATGGCTGTGGAGCTCATAGGCTCAAGAGGTGAAACTACTGCTATTATTTTCCTAAAGGGACACGGTGTTAAACTGCTTTCTAAACTCGCATCTCTATGTCTATAGAATAGTGCAGCTCTCAGACCTCCTGAAAGAGACCTCTTTGTGTAGTGGATGACAGTTAACACATGCAGGGACATTTCATTTGTATTTTAATAAATAGAGCTTGCCTGAAGATCAGAAAAGTGAAACAGCCACACTGGCCAGCCTTACAGACCAGGCAGCAATGAAACAAACCTTTAATCTCAGTAGCCATAATGACACACCTTTAATCCCAGTAGCCACACTAGCTTGCCATACAAACCAGGCAGTAGTGGGTGGTACACACCTTTAATCCCAACAATAGAGAGGAATATAAAACAGGAGGAGACAGCTCTCAGACACAGTCTCATTCTGAGCTTTCCTGGAGGCAGGATCACCATTTTTGGACTGAGGTCGAGGTAAGAGCCAGTGGATGGCTGCTTTGATTTTCTGGTCTTCGGGTTGAACCCCAATATCTGTCACTGAGTTGTTATTAATTGTTCTTCCCACACAGAAATTCAGAGCTGATCAGAGTACAGAGAATAAGTGGCTTCGTGGCGTTCTCAGCCACAAATGAGACACTGCATTGCAACCCTTTCCCTTGAGGCTAAGGAAACATTGTGGAAGAGGTGGGGAGCTGGTAAGAGCAAGAAGTCAGAGAAAATGGGGTAACCATGAGTCTAAGGGGCACTCAGATTTGACTCAGTGGGCTATAAAAGAGGCTATGAAAGAGGACATGAAGTTCGGACCGAATTTGGGTGGTGCGGGGTATATCTGGGATGGGTTGGAAGGGAATAGGGGGTGAATATGCTAAAAATACCTTGAAATGCGTGCTTGAAGTTCTGATGCATGATGTGAAATTCACAAGGGATCGATAAAAGTGAAAAAAGAATTGATAAAAACATTATACTTAGAAAACTTTTCACGAGTGCCCAGCTGCTGAGGGTGAACACTGCTGTCTGATGTCCAGAGTTCAATCCCTAAATCGTACATGGTAGAATGAGAGAACTCACGCTTTCAAACTGTCCTCTGACCTCTAGATAAACATGACGGATGTGGAATTTCAAAAGAAAACAGATGGATCCAGGGCATAATTGTGAAGGGCTAAACCATGAAGTTTAAGGAGACGATATGTGAGACTATCCTGACATCTGTGTAGTAATGGATTACTAAAACAGTCACAACATATAGAAATCATTAGAAAAAGACTGAGAATAGGAGCATATAAAATTTAAGACTTTCCACTTATCAGAAAACATTATCAAGGCCATAAAGATAGGGTTGGGAAGATAGCCAAGTGGGTAAAGTGCTTGTTGAACAGGCATAAGGAACCTGACCTGATCCCCATCACGTGGAGGAAGTGGAACTCTTCTGTGGATGGAGTTCATTGGAGCAGACAGTTACATGAGGGCTTTAGAACATCTTGGCTGTGAAAAACATTTGCAAATCTTAGGATCCAGGAATTCCACTCCTGGGTAGGAACCTTAGACAAAATGTGGCGTATATGTGACAGTCCATTAATACTATCCCATCATTACTCCACAAACAGAAGGATTAATACAAAGTAACTGAATTGCGACTACATATACCAGCATGTGTGACTCTCCGAAGAAAGGGTGTTGAAGAAAGCGAAACACAGAAGTGTGCAGTGCATACATACAACTATATTTCTTTCACAAAACTTTAAAATACGAAAAATCAGAATGGAAATAACTGAAGAGTTTGTGAGCCATGCAATATAGTTATGAAAAAAAATCTAAAGAGGGAATGTGTGCTTCAAATCTCGGGTTGCACTGGTGAAGCAGAAAAAAGAGACATGATTAAAGAGGAACACCCTAGGTATTAATTCTTTACAATTGTTCTGTAACTCTCTCTCTCTCTCTCTCTCTCTCTCTCTCTCTCGCGCGCGCGTCTCTCGATATAGAAAGGAACAGTTTTAGTGCTCAGAGCTTAACAATGAACTCTAGCTTCCCAACCATACTAGAGGACAATCACCTCCCCATTTTTGAAAGCTCCATGTCTGTTTGAATAAGGTTCTTGTCATATTCTATTTGTCCTTCGGGCCAGTCAAGTTCTCCTCAGCACCCTTATTGTAGCCATCAGTCTGGAATCATCCTGCAGGGATACTGGTTTACTCAAATTTCGGAGTTAGCTGAGCTGTGATCTAGAAGGCTGCTGCTGCTGTGATAGAGCTTCTGAGGGGTCAGCTCCAACAACATGGGCATGTATCTCAGTTTGACAGAGTATTTGCCTAGTGTGGAAGAAGTTCTGCTTTTGACCTCCAATATTGCATAGAGTAAGTGTGGGGGCGCACTCCTATCATCCCAGGAGGCAAGAAGATCAGAGCCTAAAGTCATCCTCAGCTACACACTATGATTGAAGCTAGCGTGGCTACGTGAGAGCCGTCTCAAACCACACAGAGTAGAAACTTCCTTAAAACACTTGCTTCCCTTCTTCCTCTCTTGAAGTTGATCTCGGTGCAATTTCAGCCTAATTGTGCTTCTTGTGAAGAATTTAAACAAATGCCTTGCCAAGGAAAACGGTGCTTTATGAAGTCACCTTGTAAAGATTACCAGAGAGGCGGCTATTTCCTTAAAGAGCAAAGGCTTCACCAGGGAAAATCCCTGTGGTTGCCACAGGCGGGGCTTTTCTACCTGAGCTGATAACACCGCTCCATCTAGACGAGAAGGCAGACCCCACTTTTGGAAGCTTTGTGAGTAGGTGTGTATTTTGGCATCTTGCAGACTCATAGACCTTGATAAAGAAGTCTTTACCAAGAGGGCCCTCTCCAGAAGCCACATTGCTCCTACGGAGGTTCCAAACTTGGACTCCACAATGGGAAACTGGCTGGCTAGCCACTGGCTCTCAGTTTTGTTTCTGGTAAGTGCTATATCATTTCCTATTAATTGGGAATTTTAGCAGAGTAAGAAGACACCATGATTGTTATTATTTGTGAAGTTACTCAAAAGAGAAAGCATCTATAGCAATTATCTGCCTTGTCAAAGCCAGTTATCACTTAGAAACAGCCAACTCTAGGCCCGATGAGAGAGCAAAGCCAAATGAGGTGCAGTTGCTCTTGTTTCCAGACCACGAGGACCTGCAGTTGAAATTTGTTTCCATTTTTTCTCTTTTCTGTCTTATTTCCAACTGTTGACATGGAGTCTTCATTTCTTTCTACCTTCCTTATATTGCTGCCATTATTAAATAATTGCCTGGTTGAGATGAAAGTGATCTTCGAGATCATCTTGACCCAGCAAAGCTCAATAGAAATATACTATGAGTCATTTGAGAAATGTCTAAATTATCTCATACTTGTGCTGAAAAGGATAAAAGGAAACATGATATTTGAGAAGTGTAATTCATGGGCATTCGTTCAGCATGTAATCAATATAGACAATGTCAATATGATTTCTATTATTTGTTTCTAGGCCCTTGGAAGAGCATGTCTACTTTACATGCACAGCACATCTCGATCAGAATTAGTCACAGTTCAAGTGTTTCAGAACTACATGCTGATGGCTAGCTACTGCATTACACAGAGCAGATATAAAACAATTCCCGGAGGGTTATGAAGGAAATCAATCTAGATGATACACAGTGAATTGGCAACCGTGATTCAAACCCAGTTCACTGGTATTCAAGCTAGAATTTGTTCACCATTCCACCTATATAGGATCCCTTTCTACACACACACACACACACACACACACACACACACACACACACACACACCACACATTCTTTATCATTTTTCCTACATTTGTAAGTCAGCTCCAGCGCCCTGCCTCACTCTCCGGGGTCTCTTGATTTTTGTTTAATAGTTAATGAAAACCCAAGAGCTTGTTTTTTAATCCTCGGTGTCCTGTGTTTAGTTCCTTCTGCACTATAACCGAGAGATCCCTAGCTTAGGGCAAGGGAAATGTGGCAAGTACTTTCAGTTCTGCTACTGGATGACCTTGACTAAATTATTTATTCTTTCCAGACTTCAGGTCCTGCATGGTGTGGGTGGTGATAGATCAGCTAGTGGAGGAACAGGTGATTAATTAAGTGAATTGATTAGCTTTGGATAAAGGCTGTTTGTTTCTCTAAAAGCCTCTGCAGTCCCCCCTTCTATTCTTTTTTTTGGGGGGGGGGGCTGGAGAAATTCATCATTTCCAGGGATGAGTCACATTTAACTCTTTGACTTCTGGTTTCCAGCCGTTCTTTGGCAGCCCTGCTGGTGGCCTCGCTTCTTGCTATCTCTGCCATGCACTCCTATGTACTATTTAGAAAAAAAAATGAATAAATTGCTCTGAAATATATTTACTCCTCTTTCTTCCCAGGTCTTGCACTTCACCTTCTTTTTCATTCATAGTGGGAAATGTAATTCCCGACTCCCAGATGTTGCTGGAATTACACCTACCTTGTCTACAGGTATCAAGGGGCTGATGCAGAGCTGCGTTCCTGTGTCCATCTCACATTCTGAAATATTTCTGATCCCCAAAATGAGTTTTTTTTCTCTTCACCAAATTCATTTCCCTCCAATTTGTTTGTTAGACAATTTAATATAAGAATACTATATTTATACCATTCTCTTCTCATCCCTCTACATCCTCCCAAACACCTTCTACTCCTCAGGTTCATGGTCTCTTATTCTTTAATTATTCTTAAAGTATCTATGGCTTTCAATTTTCTTTCCCCACGGCATCAAATAGTCTCTAAAAGACCTTCAGTTTTGAAAAAGGATCCCGGGCAAAGGAGGCAGGAGGGAACTGATTGAATGTGGTGCCTGCGATCCCTGCTACTTGGGAGGCTGAAGTGAACGGACTGTCTAAGCCTAGTTCAAGACTCACTTGGGTCAAACCAGCTACGATGAGACCCCATCTCACACACAAAAAGGAACAGGAGAAAAAAGGCAGAAGGAGGAAAGAAAGGAGGAAGGAAAGAAGGAAGAAATTAGGAGTGAGCAAGCTAGTGTGGAAAATCAGCCTGTAGTTAGTATGTATTAAGCTTGTACTATATGCAAAACAAGCATGCATTAGTTATTGCAAGTCCCACAACACTGCTGTGGGATAGATACCTCATTTCATAGGTGAAAGAACTGATCCTAGAATTCAGATCACATGTTTGATATTACAGAGCTACTAATGGTGGCACTAGAATGGAGTCTCAGATGTTTGGCTCCAGTTTACACTGAAAACCACTTTACTGTGTTGCTCCCAGTCTGTGAGTGCTCTATAGCTAGGGAATATGAACGAGCCATGCCCCAGACTAAGACCTTTTACTGCTAGGTTGAAATGCTTCTTAGTAATTTGGGGTTGGGGTGTATCAAAACGCATCCCAGTGCTAAAGAGATCTGTTCAGTTGCCGACTAGGATAGAGTTCATCTCCATAGCAACGCATACTGGCTTCCAAATTATTCTCTTAGCCAATGCGCGGAGGTTTGGACAGGCGCACACAGTCGTTACAGTTCACACAAATATAAAACAATAGGTTAGGTTGCCAAAAAGTCTCGCAACCTAAAAGCAGGAAAATATATCAGGGTATAATTAAAGAGGCAGACCCAGCTGGGAATGGTTTAGTCTTTCTCTAGTGAGCATTGTTTAAAAGATGCTAAATTTCTTCTTTGTTTCTTCAGAAATTTACATGTTCATCCAGCATCATTCTTTAGGGGTGATAGTTTGAAAGCTCGTGCCAGTCCGGGAACTGGCCATTGTTTCCGAAGAGAGCTAGATACGTGTTTTAGGCTTTTGCAAGCTCTTTGGTCTCCATTCCAGCTACTCAAGTTCACCATGGCATGACGAAAACAGCCATAAACGATATGGAAAAGAGTAGACATCCCAATGCCATTTTATTTATAGCCAATGACATTTGAGTTTCGTATATATAATTTTTATGTCAGGATATGTTATTCTTTTGATGTTTTCAAGGATTTAAAGTGAAAACCACAAAGCAAACACTCTGAGTTTTGAGGACATGCCAATCTGGTGATGAGCCAGGTGTGGGCCATGGGCCTCAGGAGGCTGATCCTTCTCGTTAGCATAAAATGCATGCCTCAGATTGTCCATTCTGAAAACAAGCTAGATACTAGTAGAGTTATATTAATTTAAAACAAAAATAGATGATCACAAAACACTCAGTATGTCCATATTATTTCCTACCCCTTCCTTACATCTTTCCCAGCTCGTCCATATTCCTTGCTTGTTTTTTCTTCTAGGTGTCTTGGTTGGGGCTGAACATGTTTCTGTTTGTGTATGCCTTCCTGAATTATGAGCAGTCTGACAGGTACTATTACACAAGACAAATTCTTGGGGTGAGTACTGGGCTTTGATTTTTTGTTTCCCTTTTAAAGATGTATTTTTGCTATGTGACACATGATGGCCTAGCTCTTGAAATCCTTGTACCTCAACTTCCCAAACAGCTTATTATGTATGCATGTATGTATGTATGTATGTATGTATGTATGTATATGATTATAGGCATGTGCCACTAGGCCTGGCTAATGTTTTCTTTTGTTGTTGATGTTGTTTGTTAAAATCTTCCATTTGTGGTCCTTTCTGACCCAGCTCTTTGATTTTTTTCTGGGGGCTGGGCATACCAGGGGAAAAATACAGATGCTCATTCAAATTTGAATTTCAGATAAATGATGAATATATATGTGTGTGTGTGTGTGCTCCAATTATACACATAAGTATACAAAAATATTCACTTTCACTTTTTTTGAGACAAGGTTTCATCTGCCTCTTGGCCTCCAGAAACCTGAGATTCAGGGTGTGTAGCACCATGCCTGTCTTCATAGGAAGTTCTAATTTAAGTCAACATGCAGTGCTTTTATTTGCTATGTCTGATAGTGGGTATACTCCTTCAGAGCCAGTAAGGAAAATATGAACTAAGGAAAACTATTAGCCTGTGACTCACAACTGGTTTTCTAAAGTTCATGTGACCCTACAGGGAGCCAGAAGGCTAACTAGACAGAATTCCTGCCTCTGCTTCCACTTTGGCCAGAGCAGCCTTCACCTGCCATATGACCTCGTGCGTATGATTTTAAGAGCTTGCTGAATCTAAATATAAATTGTAGAACACTGTCTGGTATGCTCAAGCCCGCGTTCCATTCCCAGCACTGGAAAATGTTCTGAGTGTTCTGAACATATTAAGGAATAAATACAAACAACAAAGAAAACGGAGAAATTAAAAAGGAAATCTTGGTTGTGGCTTGCAAGATGAGTTGACAGGTAAAGGCAATTGCCACTAAGCCAGATTACCTGAGTTTGCTACCTAGGACTCACACATGGTAACAGGAAAGAACCGACTCCTGCTAGCTGTCCTCTGATTTTCACAGCACACACACACACACACACACACACAAATAAATGTAATTAAAAATTAAAGGAAAACTTCAAAACCATTGCTATGGTTTAGTGCCTCCTTGTGAAAACGAGGAATAAATACCTAGGGGGTTCAGAGGATAAAAGGGAGGCTTACATTGCTGCAGAACTCAGGGCCTACTGACACGTTGGAATATCTCGGGGATGAACAAAGATGAGAAGGCTGGAAAGGGGGCAGTCAAGTACAGAAAAGGCGGTGAGACTTAGCTGAGTGCACTGGCTTGGGGGTGACAGTTGCTACCTGGAGTGGTGTACCGAGGCCCTACCTGGTTAGGACAGCAAATTTGCTTTCCACTTCTCTGTACTGTGGAGTAACAGACAGGGGATTGGTTACAACACTTTCATCTTGACAGAGCTTCTTTTAGTAGCTTTCCACAAAGACTCACTCTATGTTCATATTTAAAGGCAGTTCTCCTTTGCAAAAAAAAAAAAAAAACCCTTTTCTCGTCATAATCAAAGGGCACATGTTGAGATCACAATGACTTTGAATGTTCTGTTCATTGCTTATTCCACTCTGCTGTTTTCTATTTTAAAAGTGCATTCTCCATTTCCTTTTAGAAGCTAAAACTCCAAAGGAAGTGTTAATTTGTCCTAAAATAGCTTTATATTAATAGAACAATGCAACAAATATGACTAGTTATTAAGAACTTGCTTACTTCATGACCAAAAAGTTCGTTGCCGAGAAATGAATCATACTGATATCCTGTGGATGTTTCAATTTTTAAAGCCTTATTTAAAAATGAATTATAGGCATAGAGAACCACTCAGGAATTCCATAAAAAGACTCAAATGGAAGTCATGATATATACACAAAGGATCTATAGGGTATGTATGTATGTATTATATATGTGTGTGTATGTATGTATGTATGTATGTATGTATGTAAAATTTTTAAATAATATAAATTTTTTTCTGAAAGGTCCCAGCAAGACATTATGAACCAAGGAGCCTCCAAAGATGCCATTGTGCTTGTCTTCTGTTGACCATCTGCTGCTGGGCATGCAGCCTACACAATAACAGCACTTTCTTTCCCTAGTGAGACTCCCTTGGGGGAAATAATTTTCTTTTGCAAGTGGTTATCAATCTTAGATAGCCACTGGGTTAGGGGCTTGTGTCCATTTCTCCCAGCTCCATGACCCCATCTGATACGGACGGACCCATGTAGGTCTTTGTATGATGCCCCAGTCTCAGTAAGTTGTGTGTGCATTGGTCCTAATTGTGTTTAGAAAGCCTTGTTTCCTTGGTCCTCTATACCCCTCTGGCTCTTACATTCTTTCTGCTTCCTCTTTTGCAGGGTTCCCTGAGCCCTGAGGGGAGGGATTTGATGGAGACACCCCATTTAGGATCAAGTGTTCCAAGGTCTCTCAGTCTCTGTTTCTTGTGCCTTTTCTTGGCTTCTCTTCCTTTTGTTTGTTTTGTGCTATTCCATTGTATAGTGTTTGGTTTATATTGCTATTATGTTATATTATATTATATTACATTTTTACTTAGAAGCCTGCTTAGTTTCTAATGAGAGGTATAAAGGAGTGGATTTGCAGGGAAGAGCTGGGAGGAGTAGGGGAAACTGTAATAGGGATATAGTATATGTGAGAAAAAATCTATTTTCTTTTTTTAAAATTTAATTTATTTATATTTTATGTATGAATGTTCTGCATGTATGCCTGCATGCCAGAAGAGGGCACCAGATCTCATTACAGATGGTTGTGAGTCACCATGTGGTTGCTGGGAATTGAACTCAGGACCTCTGGAAGAACAGCCAGTGCTCTTAACCATTGAACCATTTCTCCAGCCTTGGGGGAAAAAATCTATTTCCAATCTAAGAAAAACAATGAAAATGAATTATAAATGCTGCTGCTGCCAGTGAGATCAAAGTGTCAGTAACATGTGAAAAGCACTTTGCTCCCACTCCCTAGAGACCAGCACTGTTCATAGATCACTGCATGTGTTGAACAGTCACACTGATGTATTCACAAATGCGTCAGGCACATATTTTGTTTCTTTTCCAAGGTAGGTAATATTGTTCATTTACTTTTTTTAAATTTTAATATAGTGAAAATTGTTCTTTTAAACATATATGTCTACAAATACAGTGGGACTCCCACATATTTTTTAAATCAGTCAAAAAGGGGACTACAGTACAGAAAGTGTATGGAAATCACTTCCTACACTCAATATGTCTTTGATATCTTTTTATGTGATTGTAGTGGAGCCAGTTCATCCCAGCTCTGTATTCAAGGATCTCAAGCTGGTATCTTGAAATTCACTGTGTTTACATTTTCCAAATAGGCAGATGCTTGAAATGGAGAGGCTCCACTTAATAGACATAAACAGTTTGTGGTCTGTTAGCCGAGGGAGAGGCAAACAAAGTGAATGTACACACAACAAAAGGCATTCTTCCAACCATTAAGATGAAACAGAATTAGGTTATTTGCAGAAAAATGGATGCTACTGAAGATAAATATATTAAGTGAATCAAATCAGCCCCGGAAAAGCAAATATGTTGGTTTCTTTAAATGGCAGGTCTCAGGTTTCATATGGAGAAATAAAAGCGTACATGTGTATATGACAGTAGAGGAGAAGTAAAATGGTGGGGGGCAAAGATTGTTAAAAGGCTGGTGTTGTAAGGAGCGAGGAGGTGGAGCAGGCTGCGTCCTGTCCCCTTGCCTGGCTAGCTTAACCCCTGAAATAACCACACAGAAATTGTATTAATTAAATTACTGCCTGGCCCATTATCTCTAGCCTCTTATTGGCTAACTCACATATTAGTTTAACCCATCTCCATTAATGTGTATTGCCACTTGACTGTGGCTTACCAGCATGAGTCTAACCAGCATCTGTCTCGGGCAGGAGAACCATGGCATCTGCCTGTCTCTGCTTTTTTCCTCCCAGAATTCTGTTCTGTTTTCTCTGCCTATCTAAGTTCCTACCTTCTCAAAAGGCCAAAACAGTTTTGTTAATATCCAATGAAGGCAACACAAATACAGAAGGGCCTCCTACACCAGGCTGGGACATGAGAGAAAGCAGGGTAAGGGGGTATGGGTGGAAATATGATCAACATACAATATATGTGCACAAAAGAAAACTTTAAAATGATCAAGTTTAAGTTTTAAAAGCTGGCTTTTAAAATATCTACAATGCCTACTCCACTGCTTTTCATGTTTGAAGAG
The DNA here is from genome assembly GCF_903992535.2 of Arvicola amphibius. Classification (NCBI taxonomy): domain Eukaryota; kingdom Metazoa; phylum Chordata; class Mammalia; order Rodentia; family Cricetidae; genus Arvicola; species Arvicola amphibius. Next base: position 86,344,109 of record NC_052065.1, on the reverse strand, counting down.
AATATCAGACCCTTATATTTATAGATCATAATTGATTGATTGAGTCATTACATAGGATAATTTGAAAATGCATGCTCATCTTGGGAGAATATTATGAATCATTCCAAATAAGGAGCAGAGGGAGGAGCTTAAACCCACAGTAAATGAGGCCTTTCTGACCACAAGATTTCAATACCACTGGTTGATATAGAGAAATGAATATACATTGGGATAGCTCCATGTTCTGCAATAGGGTGAAATAGAAGTTGTTTTTGCTTGTTTCTTTCTAAAAAGAATTTGTCTTGGATGGGTAACTACCACAGAATGTAGAGATGTGAAATTATAGTCCAGTATTTTCAATTTACTTGCCAATTATAATTATAGCTTCCAGAATCCTATGTGACTCAAATAGGTACACTGTGGGAGCCAAGGTGGAAATGTAAGATCTTTGTGATGAGCAGAGACAATTTCATCTGCAATGGAACAGGCTGTCTCTACCCAAACCAGCCAGCGTGTGACTCAACAGGGGCAAGAACATGAGCCATGAGAAGAGTCTGAAATGGAAAGCAGCAGGACAGCTCTCGTTCACGGTGCTGCCTACGCTGAAAACCAGCATGGACGCTAGGCAGTCTTGACCTGGCTTGCTTCACTGAAGTCACACTGTCCTGGGCTTAGGTTGTATGGAAAAAAGGATTTATTTTTAATAGTTGACAACATTTCTTCCTCCCTCTGTCCCTATCTTTCTTTTTCAAGTTACTGTATAAATAAGGAAAGGGTTTCCACTATGGCATTTTTTGTGCAATTTTACTTTGTTCTTACTCATTTTCCCCTGGCAGAGCCTTCCCCAATCTCCCCAAAGCCCAACTTGCTGCTTCCCTCTTTTGAAATGTTTCCTCTTCTGCTTTCATGTCATATATAATCCATTACTTTCTCATTTTTTTTCCTTTCACCTTCCTTAATATCTCTTCCTCTCCTCCCATGGTCCTGTTTCCACTTCCGGGGCCGCATGCCCACAGACAGACTGATGACACAGACACGAGTCTCTTCTCTCTTTCCACCACAAGTGTCCTGGGACTCATACCCAGATTGACAGCAAGCACCTTTACCACTAGAGCCATCTCACTAGTCCCTGAGAAACCTTTTAATTTTCTTCAATTCCACTTTTAAAATCTTGGGTTTATGGCCTGGGTGTTTGGAGTCTTTTTTTTCCAGAAAGCCCATGCGTATATCTTGAAGAATCTTCCACATTCAGAGTTTGAGGCCTTAAATTCAGGTCTCTAATCCATTTTGAATTGATATTTTTGCACAGAGTAAGTTATATGGATTTAGTTTCTTCCTTCAACAGATGTATATTCGTTTCACCAGCACCGTTTGGCTAGCTTTTCCCCAATATGTGCTTTTGACACTGTTGTCAGATATTAGGTGGAGGTAGCTGTTTGAGTGTATTTCTGGGTCCTTGTAGGTGGAGACTGCTTACTCATTTCCCAACTACTCAGACCTGAATAATCACACAGAAACTATATTAATTACGATACTGTTAGGGCAGTAGCTTAGTCATATTTTTAGCTAACTCTTACATCTTAAATTAACCCATTTCTATTAATCTGTGTATCACCATGAGGGTGTAGCCTACTGGTAAGATTCTGGCTAGTGGCTGCCGTCTTTCTCCTCTGCCAGCTACATGGTGTCTCCCTGACTCTGTCTACTTTTTCTCTATATCTCTGTTTGGATTTCCTGCCTGGCTGTACTCTACTAAGCCATTGGCTGAAACAGCTTCTTTAATAACCAATGGTAATAAAACATATTCGTAGCATAGAGAGGGGAATCCCACATAATCTCCTCTTTTCTGTCTAAATAAAAAGGAAGGTTTGAACTTTAACATAGTAAAATTACATACAACAAAACAGTTATCAAGCAAGAATTATAGTTACAACATTTATATCTACTTTATATTTTATCATAACTAAAGAAAACTGATTATAACTATCTATTCTTCAACTCCATTAAAGACTCCAGAAGGATATAATATTACCTAAGTCAACAGAAAGTGCATTGTAAGCAACTTCCAAAACTCTAGAATTGACAGAGACATCTTGCTGCCTGGGCAGTCACCCAAAGTTCTTCTGTAACATTGGGGTATCCATCTTCAGCCTATAGGTCCATAGTATCTGGCAAACTTTTCCATGAAGCAGGAAATTTGAAAGACTGTTTCACCTCTATTGACAGTTTGCCAGTCACTTTCTTCTGTGTCCTGCAGAATGTCTGGTAGGCTCTTTCATGAAGCAGGAACCCTGAAGGATTATCTCACCTTTAGGCAAGTTCAGCAGTCATTTTTCTGTGGGTCCTGCATGTCCAGTTCATACATCATACCCATTAAGCAGTCTGGGCGAGAGGAGTTTCTTGCCCAAATGGCTAACCAACTCCATAAGGAGCCTCTTCAATGCCCATTGTCCTTTTGAAGTAGATTGATGCTGCCAGGAACAGATGTGTTTCATTGTCATAAAAAATCCTAAGTTCTCAAAACATTTTAAATGCCATATTCTGTTAGTATTTGAAAGGTTTGAAGAATACCTATCCATCTGAAATATATCTCTGTATGTCTAGAAAACCTAACTAACCTGACTACAAGCTTGACTATTATAGATGACTATCTATTAACCTGAATTTCTTATTTATACATTACATTTTTAAATGAACTGTACAAGCACAATACCTTAATCAAGAGCAGAAATATATATATAACAAAATTGATCTTAAATTTGTATCAATAAACCAAGATACATACCAATGCAAAATATTCATCTCTATAGCATATCCCTCTTTAAATGTAAACAAACATTAAAAATCATTTAGGGAATTTGGACATTGTTCTCTAAACTACTTCCTGTTGATTGGGGATGCTGTTAATCAGGTCTTTCATGGGGTATCCTCAACCAGCAGTCCTGAAACTGTCATGGATATTGGACCATCTGGGCCATTGCTTCAGGGGCCTTGTTTGATTTAACCATTTTAACTGGTAAGGAATCCACAGCTTTCTATCCTCTGTGGAAACAAAAGCAGAACCTCTTTTCCAAAGCAACATATCCTTAGACCCAAATTTTGAAGTCAAGAGCAGCCTATGCAATGAAATGTCTCTCTGTACTTAGTTTATTCACAGTCAAAAAATTCAAAGAAAACACAATGATATATATAACCCAGACTCTCTGTGTATTTTCCATCTTTATGTGGCTTATTTTTCTTTACTCCTTTAATCTATGACTATCTTACTCTGTCTCTTTAAAGACTTTGTTTTATTTTTAAAAAATGATTTATTTCTTTTTATAACTGTCTATACTCCTTTCTTCTCTCTCCCAAGCCTATGTACATTTTTTGAACATAGTGTGTCTTTTTTAGAGGTCTTTTATGTCTGAATCTGTCCTATTGCGTATCTGTAAACATTTTCTGACCAGGGGCACTTTTAAAATGGTAAGCATCTTGGTCATGGCATTTCTGGATGGTGGCTCAGCCTCTCTCAGCCTTTTGATATGGTGGAGGTACCTTTACCATCAGCTCTGGGACTGTCAGGTAGGAGACATCCCCACCACCTCAATTCTGAGAAGCAGTTGGCCCATGCTGCCACCAAGTAACTTGCAGCATGTTGCCCACAAAGTCCATTCAAATGTTCAGTCTCCTGAAAGAGCTAGAGCTGTTTGTGCAACTAGCTCTGGACACCTTCTTAAAGACCCGTGCAGTTTTTGTTGCTACCGCTGAGTCAGGAAGCCTTCTCTTAAAGGAATCATACCTCTGCTTGCTTCTAGCAAACAGAACAAGTCTGAAAAAAAAATACAGCTACCAAGAAGTCATGCTTAATTCTGTCCTTTTGTTTCTAGAACTTTCTAAACTCTCTCAGGTTTTATGTGGATGTAGTTGCCTCACTTTAGTGGCCCATTTTGTAGGTGGAGACTGCTTTTTTGTTTCCCAACTGCTCCGACCCAAATAATCATACAGAAACTATATTAATTACAATACTGTTTGGCCAATAGCTTAGGCATATTTTTTAGCTAAATCTTAAATTAACCCATTTTTATTAATCTGTGTATCACTATGAGGGTGTGACCTATTGGTAAGGTTCTGGCTGGTGGCTGCCGTCTTTCTCCTTTGGCAGCTACATGGTGTCTCCCTGACTCTGCCTATTTTTTCTCTATATCTCTGTTTGGATTTCCCACCTGACTTTACTCTATTAAGTCATTGGCTGAAACAGCTTCTTTAATAACTAATGGTAATAAAACATATTCATAACATACAGAGGGCAATCCCACATCAGGTCCTCTTTTCTATTACATCAGACTATATAGCTGTTTTTAAAAATTATTTACTTTGTGTGTGGGGTATACATGCATATGTGTGTATAGGTGTGAGCACTTCTGTTCAGAAACCAGGAGCTGTCAGGTCTTCTGCTCTGTCACTCTCTACATTATTCCTTTGAGACGAAGCCTCTCACTGAATGTGGATCTAGGCTGGTGGCCAGCAAGCCCCGTGATACTTCTGTCTCCATCCACACTTCTCAAGCATTGTAGTTACAGGTGTTGCTGTCATGCCTGGCTTCATATATGGGTGCTAGAAGTTAGAACTCAGACTCTCATGTTAACATAACAATGTTTTTACCTGCTTCACCATCTCCGCATCTCTTTGTATGCATTTTTGTGACATTACCATACCATTCTGTTGTTATGATTCTGTAGTATTAATCTGAGATTAGGTTTTGTAATATTTATACCATTATTCTTTCTGCTAAGGATTTCCATATGAAGCTTAGGGTTTTTTTTTATAGTTCTGTGAAGAATGTCATTGGAACTGTGAGGGGAATTGCATTGAATCTGTAGACTACTTTCATTAATATAACCATTTTAACAACATGGATTTTTCTAATCCATGAGCATAAGAGGTGTGTCTTAATAATTCTTTTAAAATACTAAGAAATCGTGAATTCTCACCTGTATTTGTCTTTTTAGTTGTTTATAGGCACACATGTAAGACTCATCAATTTGCTTAATTGCAATGAAAAATAGCCTGACTCTTCCCCTACCCAATTACTACTATAAGATTGTCGTAATTCATAGATAGCAGTCCAAAAACATAAAGCAGCTTGGAGACCAGTTGTATAGAATTGAGAGGTTGACTTTAGTTGCCATGACTGCCTAGACCTTTTGTTGTTCTTACTTTATGCTCTCTGGTCACTCAAGGAAATCATCTTAGAGCTCTTCACTTAGAAATGACACTTTCTCAGGGAACAGTGCTTACCTAGCATGCAAACGGCCCTGTGTCCCATGCCCAGAGCTGAGCAAAGAAAAGCTTTCCCCTTTATCTCTAGCTAAATTTAAAAGTTCTCCAAGCATTCCACTTTAAAGACATCACATACAGCTGGTTAAATTTTTATTTTCTAAACAAGTATTGCTTTTTTAAATTTTCAACATTAGAAAATGTGGAAAAGAGAATAAAAAAGTCATCAACCATAATTGTATCTTTAAATATAAGCTTTAGTTAATAATATATAAAAATATATATGATCTCCAAGGCTATTTTATAAAGGGCAAACAATAAAAGTATAATTAAATGCATGAAATAAAAATATCTTCTGCAAACTATTACATTCATAGATTGTAGTTGCTAATGCAGAATTACTGAACCTTGTTCTTGTTTACATTAGTAAATATATCACTCAACATTTCCAAACCACTGTCATGAGAATTCCTCAATTCCAGTAAGTAAGTTCAGCACATTGTCTCTCTTTGGCAGAGAGACTGGCCTGGTATGCTGGTTGCTGAGAGAGAATGACTGAGAGAGGCAGGAAACCGCCTCTCAATGTACATTTGCTCATCCTAGAAAAGTAGACCGGACCAGTCCTCACCTGCTGGATGCTGAGATAAAGTAGCAGTCTCTTTTTCTCCTCTGTTCCAGACCGCCTTGGCCTTTGCCCGAGCCTCTGCTTTCTGCTTGAATTTTAACAGCATGATGATCCTGATTCCTGTGTGTCGCAATCTGCTGTCCTTCCTGAGGGGCACCTGCTCAGTGAGTTCCTGCTGTGTTTAGCTAAGCTTTCACATTAAACGAAGAGTCCCTCAGAATGGAACCCAGAGGTCTCCTTTGGTGGATGGCGATGGTTGGGCACTGGAATGCTGTGGTTAAGGCAGGCATGTTGGTGGGAATTAGTGAATTTCATAAGACTGACTGGTGACACCTGACCAGGATGACTTTGCATTTGTAGTTTTGCAACCGCTCACTGAGAAAGCCATTGGATCACAACCTCCTCTTCCATAAGCTGGTGGCATATATGATCTGCATATTCACAGGTAATGTGGCAAAAGATGCAACCATAGACAACAGGCGATTCAGGGTGCAATGTCATTTGCCTGTGCATATAAACATTAAAAATATTTAATGAGCACCTGGAACTCTATATGAGACAATTTTAGAACCATATTTGTGGAGTATATAATCTGTTCCTTTGGAAACTGAGTGGGATGGTGGTGGGAGGTCTTGGGCCTTTCAGTGTTGGGTATATACTGTGGACTCTGCATTCTGCTAGGCGCTATAGGTGGGGGGTCTCCTATTTCAGTGGGATATGGTTGCCATAATGTTCCTGACACCTCCTATCTTTCCACTTAGCTATTCATGTCATTGCACACCTATTTAACTTTGAACGCTACAGTAGAAGCCAGCAGGTCATGGATGGATCACTTGCCTTTGTTCTCTCCAACCTCTCTCGTCATGAGAAAGAAAAGGATTCTTGGCTAAATCCCATCCAGTCTCCAAACACGGTGAGGTGATTTGATGCGAAAGCATGGATATCTGGTCATGATCGGGGAGATCATGGTATTCTTGGTAGATTTTGTGGCCAGGCTGACATTTCTCCTTTCACAGACAGCGATGCATGCAACGTTTACCAGTGTTGCTGGCCTTACTGGAGTGATTGCCACAACAGCATTGGTTCTCATGGTAACATCAGCTATGGAGTTTATCCGCAGGAATTATTTTGAGCTCTTCTGGTATACGCATCACCTTTTTATCGTCTATATCATCTGCTTAGGGATCCACGGCCTGGGGTAAGGTCTTCAGATCCTATTCTCATGCCCACCCCCATCTTTTGGATAATTCATTGTCACAATCTGTCCTACTTTGTGTGTTTCAGTGGAATTGTCCGGCGTCAAACGGAGGAAAGCATGGGTGAAAGTCATCCCCACAATTGTTCAAAGTCTTTTCTTGAGTGGGATAAGTATGAATGGAGTTGCAGACATCCTCACTTTGTGGGGCACCCCCCTGAGGTAAGAATGCCATGGGAGAAGGACTGTCTCCTATTTCACAGTTACCCTTATTAGTATTGTCATTATTATTTGCTCACTGTTGGTTCCTTCCTATGAAAGATATCTATGATTTTTTAAAAAAAAAGTCATCTGCTACAGGCAATTACAGGGACTCTTGAAAAAGAAAGAAATTGCTACAGCATGTAGCAACCATTAATTGCTGCATGCTGTGTGGCCTCTCTATAGAAGTAAAGTTATTGATAATATTTACTGTGTCCCAGTTTTTTTTTTTGAGACAGGGTTTCTCTGTAGCTTTGCAGGAGCCTGTCCTGGAACTAGCTCTTGTAGACCAGGCTGGCCTCGAACTCACAGAGATCCGCCTGCCTCTGCCTCCCGAGTGCTGGGATTAAAGGCGTGCGCCACCACCGCCCGGCCTGTGTCCCAGTTTTGCTGCTTGAGATAAATGATCACTGAGGTAAGCACTTCTTTTATCTCCATCTTGGGACAAAAAAATCTGTAAGATGAAGTGAAATCATCATCAGTAATTAATGGAGCTTTCCTTCAGGTCTAGGTTTTTTATGAACCTAAAGATGAAACCGTTGACCACTGTATTGTTCCAAAAGTTCAGCTGAGAAATCCCGGTCAAATTTTCATGGAGAAAAATCAAAACATCCTTGAATCAGGCTATTTTTAATGGTACAGCATGCTTGACAAGTACTGTTCCACAGTTCTTGTGAAGGCATGCGAAGTGCTTGTTGCACAGACATAAGGATGAGTTCAGATCCTCAGCACCCACAGAAAAAGTGGGGCAGAGCTGCATGCACTTATAATCCCAGCACTGTGGAGGTAGAGACAAGAGTATCCCTCGTGCTTGCTGGCCTGCCAATCTAGTCAAATTGATAAGTTTCAAATTTGGCGAGAGACGCCCTGTCAAAGAGTAAGGTGGAAAATGAGGAAGTTACCCCATTGATTTCTGGCCACCACATGCCTATGCATGTGCACATGTGTGCTTGCACGCATGTATACACACACACACACACACACACACACACACACACACCACACAGAGAAACAGAGGCGGAGAGAGAGACAGAAACAGACAGACAGAGAGACAAAGACAGACAGACAGACAGACCGAGACTGAGTTCCAGGAACTGTGGTGAAGGACACGAATTCAGATCCTCAGCACCCACAGAAAAAGTGGGACATAGCACAGGCACTTGCAATCTTGGCACTGAGGGGGCAGAGACAAGAGGATCGATATATGCACAAAACCTTGCATTTGATTCTCAACACCACCGAAAATAAATAAATCAATAAAAGTAAATAAATAAATAAATAAACTCATGGAATTAAAATGTGTATCCTCTGGAAATTATCATAGATATAGTTTACTTTAGCTTGCTCATAACATTTGCTACATTGAGGAAATCGATGGAACTAGAACAACAACTTGTGATGCCTCAAAGCACTCTGAGAAGGATTAAATCTTTCAATATGTACAGATAAATTCATAGACTATATGATGTGCTATCTAAGAATTGATATTAATAGCTAAGATGTGACTATATGAACTGGTGTTTGCCAATAGCCTGGTATCAAGGGAAATCAGGACTACTCCACAAAACACAACCTATAGTAGCTTGTGAATTTGTTGCTGTTTAATAAGTTCTCCCCTTATAGAAAATCCCAAATGTATCATCTGTGGTTCTGATATAGGGCACCCATGACAAGTCCCTAGCAAAGCCTCTTTCTTTTTATCATCACTGAACATCTTACTGTATGAATTACCCCTACTGCTGGGCATATATTACCAGTATTAGGTTCTATCAAGTAATGGTATAATTAACAGCCTAGTACATGGAGTTAAACATATATACAAGTAAATTTATGGAATAAACTCCAAGTCTGGCAAATATTGCCTAATCACCCTCTCCAAGTACTTAGAAATGTGTATGTTCTCACCAGTGCTGCATACGATTATTTCTCCACAACCCGCTCAATGCATTCTGTTAGGAGTCTTTGGGTCCTTACTAATATGTCAAGTAATTTAAAAGTATCTTTTAAAAAGTATCTATCATCTATCTATGTAGATAGAATGGCTACAAAGAAGTAGAGCAGCCACAGTGGAGTTCAAGAATTTCAAGGTGACTTTACTGGAAGCAGAGGCAAGGCTGATGGTATTTCTGCAGAGGGAATCTCTGTGGGAGTCAGCTAATAAATCCTGCAGGAGCGCTATTGAAGAGGGCTCAAGCAAAGCCACAGCACCATAAGTGAGCAGAGCTTCAGCATTGAGTTTATCTGCAGGGGCGAGGTGCAGGACCAGGACTAGGGAGGCTGTGGAGGTCAAGTACAGGATCAGACCTAGACAGATGAATGGGTGGATGGACAGACGGATGCATTGTAGTAGATCCTATCAACAGTAGGGACCTAACTGATCCGAAGCCTCTGAGACAGTGGGTAGTCCTCTATCTTTTCAGTCCCTTGATGAACGTATGAAATGACCAGATGACAGGCTGGCCTCAAATTCACAGAGATCCGCCTGCCTCTGCCTCCCGAGTGCTGAAATTAAAGGTGTGCGCCCCTACACCTGGCTATAAAAGATAGTCTTAACACATCCACCATTTAAAAATTAGAAAAATAACATATATTAAAGATAGTTTTAAAACAAAAATTCACATATTTTTACAACCTGAGGTAATCCTATCTATATCTTTGGAGTCTTTCCTCTATTGTCAAATATTCCTTTCAAAAAAACATCTGTATATACCATGTTGGTCATTTTTTTTTAGTGAATATTTTGGTCACTACAGTTGCCAAGGGCTTTATGCACACCCTTGCTATGTTTTTCGATCCCTGTTTTCTAGAAGTAAATTACAGGATAAAAGAGAGGGACTACTTTCACACTGTTGAGATGGACTGGCAAATCGCCCCCTAGGCAGATGCTGTCAACATCCATTAGTTACGTTTGCGAACACGTGAATTGTTCCAAATCCCGGTTAATTCTGGACATCACTGCTAAAATCTGACTTCTCACTTGACAGACTAAAGTGCTACTGTGTTTTTAAGAAGTCTGCTTACTTTGGGTGTTTTGCCGTGTGTTGGTACTGGGAGCATCAGTCATATACTCTATCCCACGTCTTGATGTTTTGTTACTTTTGTATTTAATCATTTACTTATATTGTGAATTTCACTTTTCATAACCGGCACTTTTTCTTTGATTTTCAAGTTTTTAAATTGTAAATATAATTTAACACACACACATACACATGTACCCTTATGTCTTATTTTTGCCATTTGCATTTGCTCCCTGATACGACCTGGATATTTCAGGGAATGATCTATTTTATTAATGACATATTAACAAAGAAAACAATTGTTTTGTGTTTGTTTCCATTTTAACCTGTGCTGAAATCAGTGACTTGATAATGATACACAATAGAGAATTTGATACGCATGTGTTAAATGAAGAACCTCTACAAGAATAAGTCCTAAGGGAGAGCTTTAAGAGTGATTCCACTCTTTACCCTGTCTTTGTGCAGTCTTGGAAGTGGATCCTGGCACCAATCGCTTTATATATCTTTGAAAGGACCCTTCGCTTTTACCGCTCCCAGCAGAAGGTTGTGATTACTAAGGTAAAGGAATATCCACTTTCCATCGCAGTGAGAAAAGCTCTGTTCTGCCTGAGTGCAGAACTAAGTTGTCAGGTGTTCACCCCCGAAGCCATAAAAATGATGTTGGAAGAAGAAACATGCTTAGTTTCCCCAGTGCTGGACAAAACTGTGGGCAATAGGTCTTTGGCTGGAACCACTAGCATGAATCTACATTGGAGAGTACAAAGAGGGGACCTGAGCCAGAGCTTACCCACAAGTGTCTTTTGTTCTGTGTATATGGTGATTATTTAAAGAGTGGATGGGACTGGGGATGTGGCTTCGTGGTGGAGTGCTTTTTTACTATGCTCAAGGCCCTGGAATTGTTCTTGTGACCTAAACTAAAATAAAGAGCTGGTTATCAGCCTTTTAAGAAACTGGATGGAAGTTTCCCCTTTAAAAGGACATTTCTTGGGGACTGGGGTGATGGCTGAGTGGTTAAGAGCACTGGCTGCTCTTGTTCCGTTCCCAGCTCCCACATGGAGGCCCACAAATGCCTGTAACTCCAGCTGCTTCAGGGGATCTTCAGCCCCTTTCTGACCTCTGTGAGCACTACATGTGTGTGGTGCATACACAGACAAGCATGCACACACATAAATAAACACAAGTGTTAAAAAACACGATGGGATTTTATTAGGTTATAAAGAAGAATGAAAGTAAGGTATTCACAGAAGAAGAGCTGGATCCAGGATTATCATGGTAAGTGAAATAAGCCTGAAAGGCAAATCAATGCCATGTTTGCTTGCACGCTTGGAATAGAAATTTCAATATGAATTAAATATAAATGTATATAGAGTATGAAAGCAACGGAGAACTACGTGGGGGACGAAGAGATTGTGACATGACAGCAGAATGGTGACTACTTGGGGGAGAAAGGGATCACCTAATAAGGGGGCAAGTATGGAGCAGACATGAGCAAAGTACAGTGATATATATGTGTATATATATTATACATACATATTATATACACACATCACAGTGTATGCATATAATACATATATATCATATACACATACATATCACAGTATGTATTTATATTATATACATGTATTATACACACATATCACATTATGTATATGTAATATGTGTTATATAGTGTATACACATATCACAGTGATATATATCATACATATATGTTATATATTATATGCACATACATTACAGTGATATATATATATGTTTCATAATAGCATCCATTATTTTTATGAGAACTAAAGTACAACATTATTAAAGCCATTTTTTCCTTCTCTTGAACTATCAGGAGCCCTGACAGCACAGAATCTCACTCCCACATTGCAACTATTGTCTCTAGCTAAGTAGTGGCTGCCCCCTTTTAGAGGGGACTTGACCTCACACTTTACACGTCAGAAGCACTCCTTTAGCTAAATGCCTGCCCTTGTCATGTTCAGAGTTTGCCTCTCGTGATCTATGTGCTTCACTCACAGGTTGTCATGCACCCATCGAAAGTTTTGGAACTGCAGATGTGCAAGCGTGGCTTTAGCATGGAAGTGGGACAGTATATATTTGTAAATTGCCCCTCCATTTCCTTCCTGGAGTGGCATCCCTTTACTCTGACCTCTGCTCCAGAGGAAGAATTTTTCTCCATTCATATCCGAGCAGCAGGGGATTGGACAGAAAATCTCATAAGGACATTTGAACAAAGGCCCTCCCCAATGCCCAGGTAGGTCCTTGAGACCTTCAGAGACTCAAAACAGAATTTAGTTTAACCAAAAAGAAAACAGTTTGTTTTTGAAGCAAAAGTATGGTAATCAAGCATATAATTAAACTAAGTGGCTGGGGAAGCAGCTTGTTTCTGGGAGGCTGATTAAGGTTAAGGACTGAGACGAGACTTCATGTATCTGTTGTCTTTTCTTATTTGGTAGGATTGCGGTGGACGGCCCCTTTGGCACAGTCAGTGAGGATGTTTTCCAGTATCAAGTGGCTGTACTGGTTGGGGCAGGGATTGGGGTCACTCCTTTTGCTTCCATCTTGAAATCTATCTGGTACAAATTCCAGCGTGCAGACCACAAGCTCAAAACACAAAAGGTATGTTCCCACGTGTCATTTTCCCCCTGGCCTGGCCCTGACAGGTTAAGGCCATTGTAGCTTGAGGTCTTACCCTTAATAAGGGGGGCAGGAAAACTTATCTGGAGATAGTTAAGTAGAGTAAATGTCATTCATTCCCCTTAGACTTAGTCAACAAATATAGATAAACCTATGTATATACATATGTATTATATATGTATGGATGTTACACACACACATACATACAAACACACCTGTCGTCACAGTGTACATTGTGAAGGATAAGTAATAAGGGTATGGGCTATTTTTTGCTGATTTCAGATCTATTTCTACTGGATCTGCAGAGAGACAGGTGCTTTTGCCTGGTTCAACAACTTACTGAATTCCCTGGAACAAGAGATGGAGGAATTAGGCAAAATGGATTTCCTAAACTACCGTCTCTTTCTCACTGACTGGGATAGCGACATTGTGAGTTCAAATAAAACACTGACTCCAATCTCTAAATGTTAAGATAAAATACAATGCATGAATACCAAAATAAGTATTCCTTATCATTTCTTACCTGCCCTCATTCTCACACCAAAGGTTTCAAAGTGGCTGAAGGCAAAAGCAGCTGTCAAACTTGGAATTTCTAATTTTATATTTTTCTGCTTCCAGGCTGGTCATGCAGCATTAAACTTTGACAAAGCCACGGACGTCCTGACAGGTCTGAAACAGAAAACCTCCTTTGGGAGACCAATGTGGGACAAAGAGTTTTCCAGAATAGCTGCTGCTCACCCCAAGTAAGCACCTTGCCCTCCACTTAACTGAGTCTACAGAGTTAGAATTTAAGTCTATTGAGCACACCTGGGGAAAGAGCACTGGGCCAGAAAGGGCCAGTGAGACAGATTATCAGGTAAGGTGTTTGCCACCAAGACTGATGATCCATGTTCAGTCCTTGAGACCTCACATGGTAGAAGGTGAGAACAAACGCCCTCCCTTATGTTATCCTCTGACCTCCACTCTTGAACCATGGCACTCTACCCATGTGTTGAGCTCTGACTAACCTACACAGCACACACACATGCACACATGTGCATGCACACACACACACAAATAAATTTAACAGAAAACTTGAGAACTGAGGAAATTTCATCTGGGATTTTAGTAAAATAAGGGTCATGAACTTGCAGTTGATGAAAAGCTGTTCCTTATCCCCATAAGCATCTGTGCCATGAACAAGGTGAAGATACTCTACCCTTATAGATAGTACTGAGCCACACAGAGCACCAGAGAAATTAACACACATTTTGGGGTGTGAGGTGCTTAATAAGTTGGGGTATTTTATCTAGTTCACTGACCAATAGAGCTCATTGTTTTGAGACAGTGTTTCATATATCCCAGGCTGGCCTCTATAGATGTGTGTGTATGCATATATATGTATGTACATATATACACACATATGAATGTATATACACAGATACATGTATACACACATACATCTTGATATATAGTTGTCTTACTTAGGGTTTTATTGCTGTGAAGAGACACCATGACCACAGCAAGTCTGACTTACACTTTCAGAGGTTCAGTCCATTATCATCATTGTGGGGAGCATGGTAGCATGTGGGCAGAAGCAGTTCTGGAGGAGTAGCTGAGAGTCCTACATTTTGCAGGCAACATGAAGTCAACTGAGACACTTGGTGGTATCCTGAGCATAGAAAACCTCAAAGCTTGCCCTCACAGTGGACAATTCTTCCAAGGCCATACCTACCATACCCACTCAAACAAAGCCACACCTCCTAAAAGTGACACTCCCTATGCAATTATGGGGGCCAATTACATTCAAACTACAATAGCCAGGAACTGGAGTATGGACTCTAACTATATTGCATATACATAGCAGCATTATTTATAATAGCCCAAAGTGAAAACATCCCAAATTCCTATCACCATATGTGTTGTATGTAGATGATGGAGTTTTATTTATCTATAAAGAGGAGAGAAGTACTGACACATGCAATACCATGGATTAACTTTGAAGATACTAAGCTGAATAAGAGAAACCAGAGGGGTTGGAGATACACCTCCGTGGTGAAGAGTGTTTGCTGTTCTTCCAGAGGACCTGAGTTCAGTTCCCATTGCCCATAAAAGGTGGTTCACAACTTCCTGTAACTCCAGCTCCAGGGAATCTACATGTATACATTTTTTAAAAAATGAAAATTATTAGAAAGAAAAGGTCACTTGTGGTATGACCTTTCTGAATGTAGAGAAAGTAGATCAGTGATTGTGTAGGGCAGGATGGTACAGCTGGGAGGAAACCAGTGAGTTCTAATGTATGTAACATGAGGGGCTTCCTTGTTGGTGTTTTTGTCCTGCCCGGTACCCCACAGCTGGCAAGCCCCAAAGAAAATCACACAGAGATCTCTATAAGTTATAAAACTGATTGGCCCATTAGCTCAGGCTACTTATTAGCTCTTGTAGCTTATATTAACCCATTATTCTGATCTATTTTTGCCATATGGCTTGGTACCTTTTTCAGCTGGCAGGTCACATCCTGCTTCCTCGGTGGACTGCACAGGACTGGGAGGAATCAACTTCCTCCTTCCCAGAATTCTCCTGTTCTCATTGCATCATTTCTACTTCCTGTCTGGTTTTCCTGCCTATACTTCCTGCCTGGCTAATCAGCATTTATTTAAAACATGATTGACAGAATACAGACAATTCTCCCGCACCAAATATAGATGAGGGGGATGGAATTAGTGATGATGGTTGTGTATTAACTTTGTGGTTACACTAAAAAGCATTAATTGTACAGTTCAAAGGGTGCATTTTATGGTACATGTACTATGCCATAATTAGACTTAAAAAGAGAAGTTGATATCCACAGCATAATTAGGAAGGTTGGCTTTGGCAGAATACCTCCTTCAAAGGCACAGAAAAGTTTGGGGTGGGGATAAGTTCACAAAAGCTTGTTTATATAGCACTTAGCTCATATGCATTTGCTGTGGGACAGGCACTTTCCCATCTATTTCATCAAAGACTCCAGAAGGATATAATATTACCTAAGCAAACAAGAAATAAGCAACTTTCAAACTCTAGAAATGACAGAGACCTCTCACTGTCTGGACAGTCACCCAAAGTTTTTTGTACCACTGGGGCATCCATCTTCAGCCTACAGGCCCATAGTATCCAGCAGACATTTCCATGAAGCAGGAAAATTCAAAGACAGTTCAGTCACTTTCTGCTGTGTCCTGCAGAATGTCTCACAGACTCTTTCATGAATCAGGAACCCCAAAAGATCATCTCACCTTTAGGCAAGTTCAGCAGTCCTCTCTCTGAGGATTCTCTGTGTCCAGTTTATGCAACAGTCCAGGCAAGAGCAGTTTCTTGCCCAAATGGCTACCAAACTCCATAAGGAGCCTCTTCGATGCCCATCTTCCTCTTGAAGTAGATTGGTGCTGCCAGGAGCAGATGTGTCTCATTGTCATGAAAAGCCCTAAATTATTAAAACATTAAATGCCATATTCTGTAGTCTTTGAAAGATATGAAGAATGCCTATCTAACTGAAATATATCTCTATATATTTAGAAAATCTAACATGACTACAAGCTTGACTATTATTGATGATTATCCTTTAACAACCTATATTTCATAATTATACATTACATTT
This sequence comes from Arvicola amphibius, assembly GCF_903992535.2. Taxonomy (NCBI): domain Eukaryota; kingdom Metazoa; phylum Chordata; class Mammalia; order Rodentia; family Cricetidae; genus Arvicola; species Arvicola amphibius. The sequence continues at coordinate 86,327,523 of NC_052065.1, read as the reverse complement.
TTATATACACTACATTTTTAAATGAACTACACAATCACATACCTTAATCAATATTAGAAATACATATAACAAAATTGACTTTAAATTTATAACAATGCAAATTATTCATATCTATATCATATCCCCTTTAAATGTAAAAGAACATTTATAAACATTATTTGGGAACATGGGCGCAGTTTTTTCTTTTCAAACTTCTTCCTGCTGTATAGGGGTGCTGTTAATCAGATCTTTCATGGTGTAACCTGTGTGCCAGCGTCATCTTAGTTGGCAGTTGAGCGAAGTACTTTTTTTGAGGGTGTTCACAGCAACCTTTCAGGAGGGTGTGGTCTATCATACCATATTGGGATAGAAGCAATCCACAGGGTCTTATCCTCTGTGAAAACAAAAGAAGACCCTCTTTTCCAAAGCATCATGCTCTTAGATCCAAATTTTGAAGTCATACCCTTATGATATCCATTCTGGTCTAGAGTGGTAGCCCATATAATGAAATGTCTCTCTGTATTTAGCTCCTTTACAGTCAAAAAATTCAAAGAAAATACAATAATACAAAGAATCCAGACTTTCTGTGAATTTTCCATTTTTACGTGGCTTATTTTTACTCTATCACTTTACATTATTCTGTGTCTTTAAAGACTTTACCCCTTTTTTAAACCATTAACTTTATTCTCTATATTCTTTTTCTTCTCTCTCTCAAGCCTACGCACACTCATCCAACACTGTGACCCATTTAAAAGTCTTTTATGTCTGAATCTGTCCTATTGTGAATCTGTAATTTTTTTACTGTCCAGAAACACGTTTGATTTGCGCCTTTACATCGCTAAGCACTTAAGAATCTAAGCTGTGCCATTCTTAGGTCAAAACCAGGTATTGCCTGCTTGCCCCGCCCAGTCCAACATGGCAGAGCCGCTCGTGCCTCTGATCCTTGCACATTGCACCACTAGCATAGCAGAGTTGCTTGTGTCTCTGAGCAGCAGCACACAATGTCCCCCTTTTAGGCACACAGCGAGTCTAGTTGCCATCAAACAAATAGTAGCACTTTACTCCAAATGCTCCATTCAAAAGTTCTGTCTCCTGCAGGAGCCAGAGATCGTGATGGCAGCACAGCCCAGAAACTGGTATTTCAAAACTGCCACTTTTTAGTAGACCTGATTCCGTGGCCTACCCAGGCAAGAAGAGCTGAGCCACAGGCATGGTCTCAGCTACTTTGTTCCCGACTCCGAGTGGGCCCAGAAATGCTCCATAGCCGGAGTTTGCACTGGCAGCAGGCCCCAGGAAGCCGTGTTTTTAAATGGCTGGCATGGCTTTTTTCTGTCACTGTTGCTGAATCAGAAAGTCTCTCTAAAGCATGCCCTAGCAAACAGCAAAAAGCTGTGTTAAACTCTCTCTCTCTCCTTTTTAAGCTCTCTCAGGTTTTACATGGATCCAGTTTACCACGTTGAGGTGCCACTCTGTAGTAGGAGCTGCAGGCCTGCTTTTCATCCCACCTGGTTCCTGCATGGCTAGCTTATGCCCCGAAATAACAACACACAAATTGCATTCATTTAAACACTGCCTAGCCCATTAGTTTCAGGTTCCTATTGGCTAATCCTCACATCTTGCTTTAACCCATATTTAGTAATCTGTGTAGCACCACGGAGTGGTGGCTTACCGGGAAGATTCTAACCACCATCCGTCTTGGGTAGAAGCATGATGTCTGCCTCACTGCCTTCTTCCTCCCAGCATTCTGTTCTGTCTACCCCGCCTATCTAATTTTCTGTCCTATCAAAGGGCCAAGGCAGTTTCTTTATTAACCAATGAAAGTAACACATAGACAGATGACCCTCCTCCATCAAGTAAGTACATTATTTCCTCCCCCAATTCCTTCCACCTCAAATTTATGGCCTCATGAAAAATATAATTTTCAGAAATAATTTATATAAATACCACCTGCTCGGTTTAATGTTAACTTTATGTGTGGTTTTAGGGCCAATCACTTGAATTTCAATCCTATTTACCTCCTATCTTGTGCCCCTCCTACTCCTGCTGATACTCATCCCTCTTCTACTTTCATGGGTTCTTTTTCCTCCCTTTTTGGTGACCTAGTAAGTTTAATTAGGGCTGCTTCCAGCATTAGCATGTTTCCAGTAGCTACAGGACTGAAGAAAATGGTGAAAATGACTCTTTCCCTCAGCAACCATTACTAATAGTTCCTCAGAGAATGATGGGGGCCATGTGCACTCCAGCAAAGGACAGAATGATGATAGACCCAGTGACACACAGCTCGACATTGCTAGGAGTAGCAGAGGCCGTTCTCCATTTCCGCTAACAGCTTTCATTGCATCTGGGTAATTACTGTTGCTCTATTCCTACAGGTCTGTAGTGGGGGTTTTCTTATGTGGCCCTCGAACTTTGGCGAAGAGCCTGCGCAAATGCTGTCAGCGATACTCAAGTCTCGATCCTAGGAAGGTTCAATTCTACTTCAACAAAGAAACTTTCTGAATTACAGAAAGCAGCACAGTAGCCCAAAACCTTGCAGTCAGCTACTAGATAATACTGTGCCTCACAAGGACTTCACTCCCTCCTTTTAAAAGCTTGCATTCAACTTATAATTGAGCTTTGCCAACCTGATATCTGCATAAGCCACAATAATTTCAAAGCACATGAATTGGGTTTTGTGGGATAGTTGTAAATCCTGGGAAACCTGACTTCAGCTGAGCTTTGCTGGTTGACACTTGCACAATCTAACCCCTGGTGTCTTGGTTGATTCCTGAACTTAGTTGACAATCTCCCCTCCCACTTGTCCCTCACAAAAGATTTCTAAGTAGGGTGACTTTTAAAATATTTATTGAATCCACGACAAAACAATAATCATAAATACACAACATAAAATTACCAAGATTCCCACTCCCATATCATACTTACTAGGTACATTGTTAAACACAATCTTATCCAGTGTGACCAACAGTTTACACTTTGTTTTGTCAAGAAAAACTGAAAAGTTTCGTCTTTGCTTATTGAACAATTTTGCTTACTTTTCCTAGAATTTCCATCTGAAGTTTATTAACCAATCAAATTTGAATTAGAAGCCTATATTGCCATTTTGTATTGTTTGAATTAACTGGGAAGGCCTGGCCTACATCATGGAATAACTTAATTCAGCAGCAGCTCTCTACTATTTTTGTTAAAGGAGTTTTTGAATGTCTCGTATAAAAAAAATAAAGATTTTTATAAATTTGACTATTTTCCAGGTTTTATTTACTGAGGAATCATTCACTAAATGTCTATTTTTCTTATCAACCAGGACAATAACCACACTGGCTCTGGGATGTTAGTCATGGTGAATTACAAGAAAAATAAGCCCCAGCCTCCTCAGAGGGCGAAAAACCCCACACTTCATTGTACTCAGACTGTTGAATTCACAGATTTAGCACATTGAATCTAGACCACTTATTTTCTACCAAGAGTAAACAAATTTACATTTCCTACTACTTAGGAAGCTATAGCTTGAAAGATTAGCAGGATCATTTTTCAGTCACTAGTCTGAACCTAACAGACAGGTCACAAACTTGGGGTAGCTAACTGTACTAATTATACCAGTAAAAGCATGGATGAGTGCTTCCATAGGGATGAACTGGGATGCCACTGCTCATGTCAATTTATTCACCTGAATGTCTGCTAACCACATTAAGTTTAATGAGGCCTTGGGAAAATGCACACTAGGATTTCCAGGATATGGTTTCTACTAGACAACTGCTTACCAAATAACTTCAGCCTCAGTAAATCTTGATTGGGAATTACTTGTGTAAAACCCAAGTTCCTAACTAGAAATACTTTTCTCATGGTCTCTGTGTCTAAATATATTGGTGTTTTTAAGTCATAACAGCTGCTAAAATCATCACATTATTGACTTATTTATGTAGGAGGCACAGGTGATGCTACATGCATAATTAATATCCAAGTGGAATAGGCAGGGAGTGCTTGCTGTTTTGCACTTTTCTTGATGACATATCCAGCAAATTTTCATTGTAAATATATGGAGAAAAATCCCTCAATTTTAATATCTTTGCATTCTTTTGTTTGGCATGTAAGCAATGCATTATGCTTTATGTGCCTAGTAATGATTTTAATTCACCTGCCCATAATCCTAACACAGAGGGTAGGGTTCTGAGAATATAAATAAGCTCACAATTAGTTCTAGTAAACTTTACTAATTACTAAGGCAACTCTTCAAATGTCTTGAGGTTAACATGGTGGAAAGAAACCACCTGGTGGAAATGGCACTATGGGAGAACAGAAGACATGGTGGTCTGTTGGTTAGCACAGGCTAATGACACTAATAACCTTCCAAGTAGGTAGTACTTAGGAAAAAACAGGCAACCATAAACAGGGCCTTCCTGCGTTCTATACTTGGTCCTCTTCAAAGACTTGAAAGTGTAAAAGTTTTAGGGTTTTCTGTTTTAAGTTCTTGGAATGAATTTAGTTAGCGGATAGGGCTGAAAGCTTTGCAATTTTCTAAAAAATGGGATAAAATATATTTTCTCACTTGATTTTCCTATTAAATTTGAACATGTAGAAAACCAGTGGCTTTGTAAACTTGGAAAGTTGGCTACCTAGACAGAAGAGCTCTACAACAGTCTCTCCGGTTGCTGACACACACTCAAACCAGTGCCAAAACAATCTTTATCTTAACTCAGAACGGCGTATGTTCAGACCTGCTACTGACCGAACAACACATTTGGATAATTGAATTTTCTTAAACCAAACACATTACTGTGGTATGCTCTTTGCTTGATGGCCTTCTGGCTATTTTATAGTTTTAAATACTTGCTTTTTTTCCTCCCAGAAAACTCAGAGACCCTAGAAAGTTTTCAAAGGGCAAAGTCTTTTTTTTTTTTTTGGTTTTTTGAGACAGGGTTTCTCTGTAGCTTTGGAGCCTGTCCTGGATCTAGCTCTTGTAGACCAGGCTGGCCTCGAACTCACAGAGATCCACCTGCCTCTGCCTCCTGAGTGCTGGGATTAAAGGTGTGCGCCACCACCACCTGGCAATGGGCAAAGTCTTTTTAGTCTTATTACCTTGCTAAAAGCAAACACAACCAAGTTCCTGAAGACATTGCTTCCAAGAAATACTCAAGTATCATTAAGAAGAATAAATGTTTATGCTAACATAAGAATAGAGCTATGGCAATATAAGATGAAAGGACAATGCTGCAGTAAGAGTAGAAAACATATCTAAGCTTTTACCTTTGCGTTTAGCTTCTTAAAAGCAAAATGGTTTTTTTTAATATATATATATCAATTTTCGGTATGCTAAAATTGTGTTCAGACTTTATTTAACGTCACAGAAAATATACAAACTAAGACAACAAAATGAACTGCTTTCGTTTGGAGAAATGGTCATATGAGTCCTCCACCTGGCACCAATTTGAATCATCAGGGGGTTAGGATGCAGAAGTCACCATGTTTTCAACATTTCAGCAATGTTAAGGAATTACTATTTTCAGATTTGTTGCCAGGTGTTTTTCAGAACCTGTAAGAAAAAATTTGGAGAAAGTCATTGTAAGTGAACTTCTTTTTTTCTAAAAGCCAAGAAAAAAACAGCTACCCTCATAAAAAAAAAGAACAACAAAACTGGACTGAGGGAAGGGAGGAGGTGCTGAAGATCAAACAGCGTGTGTCCTGTCTCCTCATTGTCCTTTGTAGCAGGGTTTCTCAGCCTTAGCATTACATGGAATTTTTCAGCCAAAGTGCTCTCTCAAAAAGAGAAAGGTGCCCTGTGCATGATTATGGATGTTCAGGAGCATCTCTCTAAGCACTGAATGACAGTGGCATACTACTTTCAAATGTTTTGTCAACATAAAATGCCTACAGAAACTGACAAATATAGTAGAGGCAGGCAAGACTCCCCTATTTCACAACTACCTTCCTTTCTCTTTCTCATATGTATATGTGTGCACATGAGTGCAGTCATGAGCAAAAAGTTCAAACCAACCTCAACCTTAGGATGGCCATCTAACTATGATTTGAGACTGGGTGTCTCACTGGGACCTGGGGCTCACTGATTAAGTTAGGCTGGCTAGTCAGCAGGCTCCAAGCATCATCCTGTCTCCCTCCACCTCCCCAAATAAGATTACTAGAGTGTGCCACCGCACCCAACTTTTCAGGTGGGTTCTGGGGTTTGAACTTGGGTGCTCATGCTTGTGCTTGGGTAGCAAGCACTTTAGGAACTAAGCTACCTCTCCACTCCAAGAACTACTTATCTCTAATAGTGAGAAATAACATTGTGATGGGAGAAAGGAACCAAAACTCTTAAGTTTAGGACGAAAAGCCAATGTTTCAGCCACAACATGCATAAATAGAGTTTACTCACATAAAATTACAGTTGTGTCTTCACATCCACTGGTATAAATTACTCAGTTGTAAAAATGAATACAGTTTGTAGTCTAGTTCACAGTAACATACTAAGAACAACTGCCTGGCTTTGTACTACAAAGCAAAAATGTAAGATGCAATCACCGAGGGAAACTGTGAAGGCTACAAGGTCCTTTGTATTATTTTCCCAACTTCTTATCAAACTACGATTGCTTCAAAGGTTAAAATAAAAAACCCTGTAAAATCTTGCCCTGAGGTCAGTATTCAAGGCAAATGAGATACAATTAAGAGTACATAATGAAAGAACTTTCAGGAATACTTCTATCTTTACACTCTAAAACCAGTAATTTTCTAAAACTGCAGAGAATGCCTTTTCTGACATAATTTGTAATAGTAAATTACTATGATTATAGTCCATATTTTTAATGAAGAAAATAGGATGTTTGGGATATATGGAAACAAAGGTAAAGTACAATATATTAAAAATCTAGTTTCCAATCATCTACAATCACTCCCAGTTTTGGTACAGTCATTTAAAGTCTCAGTAGATACGCTGCATATTCACATTTTGGAAGTTTTGAAAGCGCTACAAATACAGACTACAGTATAGTAAGTAAGACTGCTAATTATCATAAATGAGTTCACTGTTATATGTAAGCCTGTGCATGAAAATTATAAGACATGTGAGGTTAAAATGTAAAAATTCCTAGGAAGATATTCCAACAGGTATTAGGACAATATGAAAGTAAAATTGCTTTCAGAGAACAGAATTGTTTAAGAAATACAAAGATGGGAGTTTTGAAAACAAAACAATATTTATATAGCAAGTTTGGTCATATGTTATTTATGAGGAAAGTGCACTTAGGATTCTTCTTACATGATGGATGAAGAAGAAAGATAATGGTACTATACACTCATCTTTAAAATGTAAAGAAACTGGTACTGACAGGGACATCTACTACTTTAGATGGCAACCATCAAAATATTCATTACAAGGGCTGGGACATAGCTCGGCTGGCATAGTGCATGCCTTGAACACATGAATCCCAAGTTTGATCTCCAGTATCTCAAAAGCAGAGTGCCGTGCTGCATGCCTGTCATCTTAGCACAATGGAAAGTGGTAGCAGGAAGACCGGAAGTTCAAGGTCATCATCAACTATGTAAGGAGTTCAAGGCTAGCCTGGGCTATATGAGACCTGGACACACATAGACACAGAGACACACATTTCAAAACAAACATTAGAGTAACATTTTATTGAAATACTTTGTATTTCCTCCATTTTGAAGGAATGGTCTGGAATAAAACGACTAATCATGGAACGATCCATACCAAACTTTTTTGATAGGTTCTGCTGGGGAATGAGATTCAGGAAGTAGGGCCTTTCACCTTGGCCTGCCTACCTTCCTTCCTATCACTTACATTGATCTACTATGGGTGCACACTGCTACTGTGTGTGTAGAGGTCAGAGGACAGATTGAGGAGAGTTGGCTTTCTTTTCTCCCATGTGAGTTCTGTGGATCAAACTCAGTTTATCAGAGTTGGCAACAAGTACATCCACCTGCTGAACCATCTTGCCAGCCCTACCTTTAACTTCCTATATTCCTTCCTGTCTTATTAATTTTGGGAAATGGATCCTATATTAATCTCATCATCAGCAAAGGCTGAAAATAATTCAACAACTAAACACATGTTCTACAACCTTACCCTATCCCCAAAGGTGCTGACTACTGAAGGGTCAAGACAGCCTAGTGAAGATCAGGGCCTCAGAGAACATTACATTGTTAAAGGTTAAAGTTATGCACTTCAAATACAGAAGGACCTAGTTCTGCCCAGGTACCATTCAGTCAGCTCACCTTTCAAGGTGCCCCAGTGGATTTCTGTATCTGTTCCTTTAAGATTAGGATACTCTGCCTCTGCTCAGGAGGCAGCATGGCAATCTGGTCTGCAGTAAGTTGAAGGACCTGCATAATCAAAGCAGCCTGTGCAGAGGAGAGCAAGGTTGTGAGTTTCAATGATGTGTCAGAAAACAAACAAACAAAAACCCAAAACACACCACCAGCATCTGTCCAAAAACTACTGTAATAGGCTATGAAGCAAAATGGGAAAAGGAAGGATTCTCTCTCCCCTCCCTCCCTCTCTCTCTCATACACACACACACACACACACACACACACACACACACACACTGCAAGCCAAAATAAAGAAAATGATGAGAAAAGACACAGTGAATCACAAGAAGAAATGAAAATACCCAAGATTAGATGGTGTAAAGAGATGTTCCAGGAACTCAAAGTTCCTGCATACTAAGAGGGTATCTGTGAGCACTGTTTTGAGTTTCCCCTTTCGCAAGTTTAATCCTTCCTATCAGACACAAGCTCCCAACAATAGCCAAGTATAACAACAGAAAAATATACTTGTGGTGAATCTGCTATTTTGTTTAAGTATCGGTAGAAAGGGGAGGCAGAAAGGAGCTTGGACTTTTAAGTCAGTTTGGCTTGCACAAAAAAATTGACATTTATAGATTAGTCTGAAATGTAAAATAAGTTGTCAATTATATTCACTTAAAAACTTAAGGTTCAGGTCCCCAAAATGCTCAGTCAAGATCATTAGAGTCCTAAGTTAGAGTAAACATCGCTTCCAAAAGGGACTTTGAAGACTCAGAATCTTCATGGTAACTGTGAAAAGATCAAAAATAATAGATTTGTGCACGGGGAGGCAGTGAGACAGTGTTGCTTACCTTCTCATGATCCTGGGGTGTGACTTGGCTCTGTCCAGGACTAAAGCCACCAGGTTGGTTTCCACCTTGCATGCTCGCTGCTTGAATGCCTGCTCCCTGCATGACTGCGACCTATAGGTAGAAAGAAAGACAGCATACAGAATTCCTGATGTCCATGGAACCTCAATACAGTACCAATCTTGACACAGGTAAGAGTGAAAAGAGAATTAATGGTCTAAAGATCAGCTTATACTGTTAGCAAAATCAGAAGTTAGTGTTTAATCAAAGACCTACTAGAATACACATTCTTGCATGTTACAGGTCCATCATCATAACAAATAATACACAGTGCAGGAAGGGGACATTAAATTAGTAAAATTTAGCCAAATAAGCATAGGGAAAACTATGAGCACTGGAGAAATTAATGCTCAGAGTAAACACAAGTGAAGTCAGCAGACTTTACATAACTATATACTGGGAAGTGATGTTCACAAGACTACTGCCTACCTCTATTTCAAGTAAACACTGGTAGTTATTCTCAAAGGGCTCTATTCAATAAAACAGATGGACACAGAAAGAAGATAGGAAGGTCTCTGGGGAAAAGACAGTATTAGCCCAACATTTGCTTTTTAGAGATTTCTTAAAAGCAAAAACTATGAATATCCCTTTTAATGCTCAGATCACCAACGGTAGTGTGAATTTTTTTAAGCCTCTTCTTCCTTTTTTTTCCAGGCAGTGTTTTTCTGTAGCTTTGGAGTCTGTCCTGGAACTCCCTCTGTAGACCAGACTGGCCTCAAACTTACAGAAATCCACCTGCTTCTGCCTCCTGAGTGCTGGGATTAAAGGCGTGCGCCAACATTGCCCAGCTCACTTGTTTTTATTTTATGTGTATGAGTTTTTTGCCTGCATGTCTGTGTACCACATGAATGCCTAGTGCCCATGGAGGCCAGAAGAGGGTGCTGGATCCTCTGGAACTGGAATCACAGAAGGTTATGATCCATCCGTATGGGTGCTGAGAACCAAACCAGGTCCTATACAATAAATACCAAGTGCTTTTAACCACTGAACTATCTCTCCAGCCCTTGTTTTTCTTAGAGCTTTCTATAGAAAGTATTTTGCATTTGCGTCCTGCTTAATACAAACCAAAAAATTATTACTCAAGTTAGAACAAAACGCAGTTAATAGCATACTTACTGGCATTTGGAATGGTTAGTGAGTCCAATACTTTGGAAGACAACCAAAACCCAAGGAAAATGCCTCTATGCACCTACTGTAACTAATTAGATGTGCTTTACATGTGTGTGATGTTCACACACTCAGGCTCTTAAGCAGAGTTTACGTTCTTTTTTTCCTGGTTATTTTCAAGACAGGGTTTCTCCACATATCTCTGGCTGTCCTGGAACTAGCTCTTATAGACCAGGCTGGCCTCAAACTCAGAGATTCGCCTGCTTCTGCCTCCCTAAGTGCTGGGATTAAAGGCATGTGTGACCACTGGCCGGCTATTAGATATTTTTATTGCATATAAATTTTTAACAAACTTGTTACCTGCTTTCTCAGATTATAACCAAGGAAGTATAGAAGAAATATACAGAAACATGTGTCAGGAATAGATGATATGCGAATAGATGTAACAATGTGAAGAACCAGCTGATAGTCCATCAGTAAAGGGGGCAGATACACCACAGGATAAAACTATGTTATAACATAAATAACAACGGATCTATTTTCATGTTGATTTTGAATAATCAAAAATGATTTAAGTATTTTTGCAATTTACTTAAGAAAATAGGAAGCATAAAATACATTCAGTCCATCCGTTTTCACTAAACAGCTCAAACAACTTTTAGAATAGTTCTTTCATCTGGTGTGGTTTGAATAAGAATGGCCCTCACGGGCTCATATATTTGAATGCTTACTCACCATGGAGTGGCACTATTTGAAAGGATTAAGATGTGTGGCATTGTTGGAGGAAGTGTATCACTGCGGGTAGGGAGCCTTGAGGTTTCAAAAGTTCATGTTAAACTCAGTATCTCCCTCTGCCTTTGGATCAGGATATAGCTCTCATCTACTTCTCCAGCACCATGCATTCCATGTCTGCTGCCATGCTTCCCACCATGAAAATAATGGGTCTAAACTTCCCAAACTGTAAGCCAGCTAAGACCTGTTGTGATCATGTTGCGTGGTGATAGCGCACTCCTTTAATTCCAGCACTCAGGAGGCAGAGGCAGGCAAATCTGTGAGTTCAAGGTCAGCCTGGTCTACAGAGCAAGTTCCAGGACAGGCTCCAAAGAAAAAACAGGAAGATTGATGTGGTCATTGTCTCTTCACAGTAATATAAAAGTGACTATGACATAACTTGGTACCAGGGACTGGGGTATTGCTGTAGCAGGCTGTTTGTTGGTGGAATATGGAAGCCTCTGAACTAGAAAAGGGGTTGGGGGCTGGAGAGATGGCTTAGTGGTTAAGAGCACTGGCTGTCCTTCCAGAGGTCCTGAGTTCAATTCCCAGCAACCATCTATAACGAGATCTGGCAACCTCCTCTGGCTTGCAGGGATACATGCAGACAGAACACTATTCATAATAAAAATAAACATAATAAAAATATTCATCTATTTATTTTTATTATGAACACTGCATTCGTAATAAAAATAAATAAATCTTTAAAAAAAGGAAAAGAGGGGCCAGGTGGTGGTGGTGCACACCTTTAATCCCAGCACTCGAGAGGCAGAGGCAGGCGGATCTCTGAGTTTGAGGCCCGCCTGGTCTACAAGAGCTAGTTCCAGGACAGGTTTCAAAGCTACAGAAAATCCATCTAGAAAAACCAAAAACCAAAACCAAAACCAAAAAACCACCCCCCTCAAAAAAAAGAAGGAAAAAGAAATGAAAGAAAGGAAAAGAGGAAAGGAGGGAAGGAGGGAGGAGGGAAGAAAAGAAGTTGGATGCTTTAAGTAGGGCTTAATGGGCTATCTTAGCAGAACAGTGACAATAGTGCTAAGGGTGATTTGAACCCGGCTCAAAAAGTTTCAGATGGGAAGGATATTAGTAAGTGGCCTAGGGACCATTCTTGTGACATTTTGGAAAAGAATGTAGCTATTTTTGCCTGGGTTTTAAAAATCTGCCTGAGGCTAAATTGAACAGTTTTAGATGAATGGCACTAGCAGAGATTTCAAAACTGCCAAATATTGACTATGTCATGTTGTTAGTGGCCCTTCTTATTCAGATATATAAAGAAAAGGAGCAAGCTGAGCAAGGAAAAACATAAAATGTACAGTTTGAGGAGAAAAGAAGGACCAGGAAGTGCAACAGAACAAAAGTTCAGTGCTCAAGGAGATAAAAAGTTTAAGAAAAGCCTGATGCTAAATGGAATAAAAGGAGTGGTGACCTCAGGTCAAGACCCCATCCATATAAGCTTCAACTTGTGAAAAAGAAGAAAAGCTTAAGCAGTAAAGGAACCCATCAACACCAAAGGCTGATGCAAATGTCTATTATAAACAAGGAGGCCTAATTCAAGCCACCCCATCAAGCAGTACAACTTGGCACCTAGCCAAAAAGGATTCTGGCTTTAGAGTCAATGATACAAAAAGGGGTTGTGGAATATCCCTCTGAGGCTATGTAAAGCTGCTGAGGCCAGGCATGTGTTAAGGCGTCCTTGTATGGTGACATAGAGAGACCATTGTGTGAAACTGAAAGTAAAGCCTGGATTTCACTGAACACTCCAAGATGTTAGAGATGCCAGAGTCATGGGATATCTGCCAAGAAAACTTACAGATTGGGTGTGGATCCAGCCCAAGAGAGAAATGTGCTGCAGTCAATGAAGTGGAAAGGAATTGGAGATCTGAAGAGCATTTTGACATCAGACATGGAGATCCTGAGTTTGGAGTTTGCCCAGCTGATTTTCAGTCTTGCTTTGGTCCAGTATTTTCTTACTATGCTTCCTTTCCTCCTTTTTGAAGTGGTAATGTACATTCTGTGTCAGTGTATGTTGAACTGTGTGATTGACCTTTTTATTTTATGGATTTATAGTTAAGAGACTGTCATGAGTCTCAGACAAGACTTTGAACTTTTGGACAGTATTGAGACTGTAATGGAATATGGTGACTTTTGAAGTTGGACAGAGCTGGGTGGTGGTAGAATGCATCTTTGTATTATGATATAGCTATAAGTCAATCAGAGCCAGGGAGTCAAATGTGGTGGTATGAGTAAAAATGGCCCCCACAGACTCACACGGTTGAATGCTTATTTACCAGGGAGTTGCACTATTTCAAAGGATTAGGAAGCAGGTCACTAGGAGATAGGCTTTGAGGTTTCAAACACCCATGCCAAGCCCAGTATCTCCCTTTCTGCCTATAGATCAGGATGTAGCTCTCATCTACTTCTCCAGCACCATGCATGCCATGCCTGCTGTCATGCTTCCCACCATGATAATGGAACTAAAACTCTGAAACTGTAAGCAAGCCCTCAATTAAATGCTGTCTCTTATAAGAGTTGCCATTGTCCCCTGTCCGTTTCTGAATGGAGATGGAGGAGTTCATAGGGAGGGTAGATGGGAAAGGGGGACAGGACAAAAGGAGGGAGGAGAAACTGGTTGGGATGTAAAATAAATGAAAAAATGTTATTTAAATAAAAGTTTCCATTTTCATTGTGTTTCTTCACAGCAACAGTAACTAAGACATCTGGAATACTCACTCTCATGCATCAGCTCTTTTCTCAGACATTGGGGACACATGAAGCAATGGCACATAGAGGATGCTTTCTATATTAATACTTAGTTCAGGGACTTGCATAAACCTTATTAATTATGGATATGAACAACCTCTGGGTACAGTCACTTAGGAATTTACTAATACTGATTTATACCAATCTGAGACACTGTAGTATGAAATAACTACTCCAAATGGCCAGTTGAAGTTTCTAGGAATACCTGTACTGGGCAGATAAATACTAGTAAGACTGGTCAAATACCTCAGTTAGCCTAAGACAATCCCAGTTTATGTTTTTTACCTCAGGGTAAATTATTAACACTTTCATTTTTGAATGTTTTCTTCTTTGTATGACAAATTATATAACCACCCTATAATAACAAGCCTTTGGGCTACACTGTGTGGACTGGAGTTAAATTTAAAATCTAATTTAAAGGGATATGAAGGCCATATTAAGTTAAAAAAACAAAGATCATAAAAAGGATAACAGTAGAAAGCTACACTAAAAATGTCAGATAAGCAAAATGTGGTGGTGCATGCCTTTAACTCCAGCACTCCCGAGTCAGGGGCAGGCAAATCTCAGTGAGTTCAAGGTCAGCCCAATATATATAGTGAGTTCCAGCTCAGCCAGTGGTGTGGAAGACTTGTCTGTATTCTGTCAATCATGTTTTAAATAAATGCTGATTGGCCAGGAAGGAAGTATAAGCGGGAAAACCAGACAGGAAGTAGAAATGATGCAATGAGAACAGGAAAATTCTGGGAAGGAGGAAGTTGATTCTTCCCATTCCTGCCCAGACCACCGAGAAGCAAGATGTAATCTACCCGGCTGAGAAAGGTACTGAGCCATATGGAAAACATAGATAAAAATAATGGGTTAATATAAGCTACAAGAGCTAATAAGTAGCCTGAGCTAATGAGCCAATCAGCTTTATAACTTATAGAGATCTCTATATGATTATCTTTGGGGCTTGCCGGCTGTGGGGTACCAGGCAGGACAGAAACACCAACAAGCCGGCCACCATCATGTTACAGAATGGTGCCCACGTGGATAACTGCATCCACAGAAAGCCTGAGAAAGCTTGGGAAAGACTAGAATAAAGCATTTCGGTTTTCAGCCATAGAAGGAAAAAAGCTGTGCTGTTTTAAAATGCCGGCTTTCTGGGCCATCCTGTCAGGGAAAACTGTGACTCTTTGAAGCAGGTGGTCCTGACTATGGAGCTATGGACACACTGTTGCAGTTGCTTGCTGGCAAGGACCTTGAAACGCCATAGAGTTATGGCAAAAAAACTTCTCCATATTCCTTAGCAAATTAAAGACCCACATGATCATAAAAAGAGAAATAAACAGTAAAGAAAGATTCAAAGAGTAAGAAAACCTCTAAATGTTTTACAGTGTATTAAAAATATATACAGGCTAAAGGTTAAAGTTCTCAAAGTAAAAGGAAGGAAGGAAGGAAGGAAGGAAGGAAGGAAGGAAGGAAGGAAGGAAGGAAGGGAGGGAGTAGCCTGTTGTGGTGGTGCACGCATGCTGGTAGGATGATTTGCCTGGGAGGCAGAGACAGACAGACCTCTGTGACTTCAAGGATAGCCTCGTTTACAGAGGGAGTTCCAGGACAAAGATAAACAGAGAACCTGTCTCAAAAAGCCAAAAGTTAAAAGTAAAAATAAAAGAAATAGAGGTTAAAATAAAGCCACGTAAAGATGGAAAATACACAGAGAATCTTGATACTGTATGCTATTATGCTCTCTTTAAATTGTTTGAATGCTGAGGAAAGAGCAACAGGTACTAAAAGATATTTGCTTATAAATGCTGCAGAATTAATCCAAGATAGGTATTTTGGAAATTTACTTCAAAATTGAAGTCAAAATGTATGTTACTTTGGAGAAGAGATTTTGCTTTTGTTTCCACAGAAAATGAGAGGCTGTGGATTTATTCAGAGTTAAGAAAAATCAGCTTTGATCAAGGAAGACCACCTGAAAAATCTCCGGCAGGAATAGATGGCCCAGATGTCTGAGTTCTTCATCCAGAACAGGTTTAAGACTGCTGCCTGAGATGATCAAGACTCACAGGATACTTTAGTCAGGACTTGATCATAACTCTAAATTTTCTTTAGGTCCCCATAAGATTATCAGTGCCCCCAACCAGCTGGAAGTAGCCTGGAATACTATACCGGTGGGGTACTGGGCGAGACAGAAAACCCCAACAAGCAGGCCCCTGTTCGTGTTACAAGCCAGGGCTACATGAAAAGACTTTATCTCAAAAAACAATCTAATAAAGGCAATTGTCTATCATAAGTGATAGATACAGAAGAGGAAGTTGAGGTTCCTAACATAACATTTTTATAGATGGCTGGGATGTACTATTTATATAATTATTGACTGTATTTCTAAAAATGTAAAAAGGTATCAATTTTAAGTTCTTATTTTCTCTACCTTGGATCTAACTGACTTTACAGACTTTTAATAAAAACTATATTGGGCTGGGGGTATAGCTCAGGGGTTGATTATTTAGCATTTGTGAGGTTCTAGGTTGAGTCTTAGCATCATAAAATCGAATAAAAAACCCTAGCATTAGAAAGTAATGGATTCAAACACTAACAGAAGAAGGAGCAAGACATCAGCCATCATTTTCAATGTCTTTCTCCATAGAATGGTCAGTAGAATCACATAAGCACAGTGTATAGTTACTTGGTACCTCTTTCCTCAGCTAGTATGTCAAGACTTTGATGTTCATACTACTATATCCCTAGTACTATGATTGTAGATGCTCAATAAGTATTGAAAAGATATATAAAAAATGTGTTTTGAGGCTATTGACCATAGAGCATGCAACAAAAATCAAAGTCCACAAACACATTTTTAAAAGCAAAACCTGAAATACAAAAGAAAATACATTTTTATTCTATATATACCAAAAAAGCTACATTTTTATCTCAAATTAGGGAGGATCAGGCAAACACCCCCACACACAGACACATATATAGATGCAAATAAGACAGAGAAGCAGAAAAGAAGAGCAAGCTGTATTTCTTGCTCTGTTATTTTTTTTAGTTAGGTGAATTTGGCCAAGTCACCAGACTTAGGTAGGCGGGGAAAATTAAATGGAAGGCTAGGAGGAAGAAAGCAGAGTCAGAGAGATGCCAAAGATCCTCTGCCTGAGATGGACACCGGTTAGAATCTTGCCAGTTAAGCCACTGCCACGTGGTGATATACAGATTAATAGAAATGGGTTAAATCAAGATGTGAGAGTTAGCCAATAAGAGGCTAGAACTAATGAACCAAGTAGTGATTTAATTAATACAATTTCTGTGTCATTATTTTGGGGCTAAGCTAGCTGGGCGGCCAGGACAAACAAGCAGCCTGCTCACTCTGCAACTTCTGGCCTTCACCTTCCAAACCTATAAAATGAGAGAACTGGATGCCAGACATGTTGCATTCTAGTTTTGATATTTTCCTCTCTTTCTTTTTTCTCTCCCAATCCTCAAATACATGAAAATGGAATATAATGAAATACAAGCACATGAAAATGGGAAGAGAGAAATGAAAAACAAAGGCACCAACATATAGAAACTTGAGGAGATACACACATTCCATCTCCCCACAACCAACTGGAGATGATAAAAATGAGGTGACTTATAAAGCATCCCATACATACAGCTGGAGTGAGCCAAGTGAAGGAGACAGAAAAGCGACAGACTGCAGTTCCAGAATTATATGCAGATGGCCTTTCCTATACCACTGTTTATTTAGATGCTATGATGACAATAGATCCACCCTGAGATAATCTAAATGAATGCAACTCCTCAAATGCTCTAGTTCAGGTTGTACATGGTAATCATTTGGGGGAGGTTTTTCAAATGGCCTAAGATCTGCACAAGTATTTGATGGGGGGACTTTGTACATATTGATGATTTATATACACAGTACAGAGTACTCCCTGCTCTGTACATTTTCATTTTCAGAGGTTTTTCTGAATGAAATAGCCACTAAAATTGTGAAACAAGGTTGTTCTTTTGGGTTAAGTATTAGAGGCTAGTCACCATTCTCCTAAGGGATATGAGAAAGTAAAAGGAGAGCCTATTCTCTCCTTTCTAACAAGCAAATTCATTCAAGTTAGAAGACAACAAAAATCAGGCTCAGTAACAAATTCCCAAATACATTAAGATTTTATGTAGATGCTACAAGTATTACCTGTCTTGATCCCTGGGGAACGACAGCCCCCATGTTCATTGGATTGGGACCTTGGATTCCACTAGGTATAGGTCCTCTAGGTCCAGGTACTGGGCCTCTGGTATCCATGCCTCTGGCCTCCATGGCACGGGCTTCCATGGCACGGGCCTCCATGGCACGGGCCTCCATGGCACGGGCCTCCATGGCACGAGCTTCCATGGCACGGGCCTCCAGTCCTCTGGCCTCCATGGCTCTGGCCTCCAACGCTCGTGCATCTAATCCTCGGGGATCTCTTCCACCTAGAAAGTTGTAAGAAAACCAGTGTATAGCTACTAACTTCTAGTCACATCTCTCCTTGTCTATGACATTGTCTCCTAGAGTTTATCAGATTTGTAGGTAAATCGTAAAAACTCTTTCCAAGACTTCTGTCCCATATTAGAGCTGAAGAGAGTCAAATTCTTCACCAACCACAGCTACTAGTGGGAGTTGTGATGCAGTTTCCCCTTACCTCTAGCATCCATGGGTGGACCCCTCTGATCTATCATGGGTCCTCTTGGCTCTGCCATTAAAGGTCTAGGCTCAGCTAATGGACCTCCCCTTATGTCATGTGGGGGTGGTCCACGGCCTTCATGACCAGGAACATGGTGCATGGGTGGGCCCTGATGAGGTGGTGGTGGGGGTCCCAAGTAAGCTCTAGAGATGGAGAGAAGTGACATATTTTAAAGCAGAATGTACCAACATTGAAATGTCAATCAGATCAATATGCAAACATCCATCAGAAAACTAATATAATTATCAGTAAATAAATGGTAAAGTAACATCACGCAGATAAAAGAAAGCTATAGAATGTAAATCTATGCATTCTGGAATTTCTTATTTAATCAGGGCATTCAAAATTAGGGAAGAATTAATAGACACTTATTGTAAGTGAATATGCAGTAGACTGCTTAACAATGCAGATTCTGGATTCAGAATAAATGGCTGAAATCTAGGTTTTACCATTTATTAGCTATGTGATCTGGGTCACTACCTTAACCACTATATGCTCTGGTTTCTTTGCCTATAAAATAGGACTAAGAATAGTCATTTCTAAGGTTATAAGGATTTGTCTGTCTCTCTATATTTGTGAGGCTGAGGATTGAATGTAGGGCCTTGGAAATGTTAGGCAAGTGCTCTTACTACAGGAGTTACACCCCCAGCCTAAGGCAGATATAATGAGGTGATTTAAGTACTTAGAGAAAAGCCAGAGATGTGATCCCCACCAACATCAACAACTATTGTCATTAATACTACCATTACTTCACGTTTTCCTTGTTTAGTTATACATTACTACAATTTTCAGTTTCTGAAAATACAAGTCATTGTTGGCTCAAAGTTATCTTTTTTTTTGAGAGGGTTTTTTTGTAGCTTTGCAGCCTGTCCTGGAACTCTTTCTTGTAGACCAAGCTGTCCTCGAACTCACAGAGATCTGCCTGTCTCTGCCTCCTGAGTGCTGCAATTAAAGTCATGCACTACCATCACCCAGCTTCAAAGTTACCTTCTTAGCTATACGATTATGTTTTCGGAAAAGTACTTAGTTTTAGACAGTGGTTATAAATCTTATTTATCTTTTGAAGTAGGCAAACAGGTCCAACCATTTGCTTTCAATGTAAGGAAACTTTTCAACTTCTCAAGATGTTTCCTTCTACATGAGTACTTACCTAGGCTCTACCTCTCCAGTTACAGACATTAAAGTGCCTCCCCGTGGGTCATTGGGGGCATCTCCTAACAGACCACGAGGAGTTGGGACATTGGCAGGCAAGGCTCCCCGCTGCATAGCTGCTCTGGGGTCTTGCATTGGCACTGGCAGGGAAACAAACAGGGAGTTAGTGCTGTGAAAGACACATTAGGAAACAAGAAATGACTCTATACCACTGACAATGTAATTCAGACACCTTAGAGTGGGTGAAATTTCACCACAGAATCCTCTTGCAGCTCAAGGACAGAAGCAGGGTGTAGGCAGAATCAAGTGCCATTTTAGAGGTATGGATGGAATTATATAAAGAAGAAACTGGGGAGCCACCTGCCAAGGACTAGCACTGTAACCTGAATAAACTTATGATCCTGGTTTTTCTTCTAATCAATCTTAGGTTAAGAACCAGAGTCACAAAAGAAAGGTAGGTTCTTGGCATAGGAACCCTGCTATGGCTCTGCAAGAACCTGCTGTCTCCTTACAGACTGCTATTCCAGCCAAGCCTCCTGACACCAGTAGGGAGAGAATAGAGCATTAGACAGATGCCCATATCATCCATGTTCTCTGCCCTGTGTGAAGAGGTCAATCTTGGGCTTATGGCCCCAAGAGAAAAAAAAGCCACAAAACAAAAAAGAAAAAATACCCCAAAACACTACCCTTTTGGGGTTCTGAATGTGAGGATGACTGCCAAGCAGCTCCTTTCCTTTCATCATCCCACCCTGAACACCACAAGCAAAAGGAAACCCGCAGATACAATGGATACCTTGAACTCGCTCAATTGATGCAGGCCCGGCGGGTCCCACGGGCGAGTGCTGTAGGGTTCCTATGTGAGCAGTAAGTTCAAAAGGAGAAATAGCAGACACTTAAAATAGCTTGCACACACACACAGGCACATACACGAATGGAGACTGGAGACTTACACGTCAGTAAAAGCCGAGAGTTCGTTAGTTTGCCCCGGCCTACAAAACTTCCTAAATACAGGAGGGGCTAACAGTTCCACTTTGACCAGGCATCTTTCTTAAGGGAAACATGTATACTGGTTTACTTGGGCAAGAATAACCAGCAATTTTGGACTCTCCTTTCTGTTACTACAGAATTTTCCTTTATGTCTTCTTGTGCATTAAAAAAGAAATAGAGAAAAATGTATTTTCAGAAATAAAACATGAAATAAATTGCAATGAACGTGACATGAGATTTGTCAAAGATAGGCCATTAATGGACCCACACTAATAATGGCAATACTAATTTTGTCTTATTTAAAAGTTAGAAGCTCCACCAGGAGCAGAAGCCAGGAGCAAATCCAGTCCTGGAAGCCAACCCAATCCTGGGACACTGGCAGATCAGGACTAAGCCTACAACCTGACCCAAACTCAGCAATCTCCACCGTAACAGGTACAGGGGAGTAACCGCTGAGCTAGTGAGCTAGAGCCAGAGACTGCTGAGGGTCCGGAAGTGAATCTGGGATCTTCAAGGCAGTAGACCTAAGCCAGGACCCCGGTGGGTCTTGGGCATGAGTCTAGGACTTCCCAGGAACTAGGCCTGAGCCATGACCTCTGCCAGTCTGGGCATGAGTGAACCTGGGACCTCCAAGGGAATAGGCAGAAACCAGAGATCTTGGCGGGGCCAGCCACAAGTCTGGGTACTCAAAGAGAATAGGCCTGAGCCAGGACTTCTGTGGACATCAAAGGGAATAGGCAGGAACCTGGAACCTCTGTGGGTCCTGGTGTGAGTCTGGGACCTCTGAAGGAGTAAGCAGGTCCTCTGCGGGTCCGGGTGCACCCAAGCCTGGGACATCTAAGGCAGTAGACAGGAGCCAGAAACCTTTCCACATCCAGCTCCAAACCAGGGACTTCTGCAGCCGGGAATTCAAACCAGGATTTACAGATATAGGTCAAATCTGGTAACCTAGGCCACCTTTGCTCTGAGGCAAGGAACTCCGCCTTGTGAAACAAATTCTCCAAGAGTGGCCCTGAAGGAGCTACCTAGGACAGAGAGCGAACAAGCTTCACCAGGAAGAGAAGCCAGAAGCAAATTCAGTCCTGGGAACCAACCCAGTCGCAGGACACTGGCAGATCAGGACTGAGCCAGCAACCAGATCCAGAGTCAGTTATCTCCACCGGAACAGGCACAGGGGAGTAACCGCTGAGCAAGTGACCCAGAGCCAGAGACCGCTGAGGGTCTGGACATAAATCTGGGATCTTCAAGGCAGTAGACCTAAACCAGGACCCTGGTGGATCTGGGCATGAGTCTAGGACCTCCCAGAAACTAGGCCTGAGCCATGACCTCTGTCAGTCTGGGCGTGAGTGAACCTGGGATCTCTGAGATCTTGGCTGGGCCAGGTGTGAGTTTGGGTCCTCAGAGAGAATAGGCCTGAGCCAGGACCTCTGTGGGTCCTAGCGTGAATCTGGGACCTCTGAGGGAGTAAACAGGTCCTCTGCGATTCCAGTCGTACCTGAGCCTGGGATCTCGAGGCAGTAGACTGGAGTCAGAAACCTTTCTAGGTCCAACTGCAACCCAGGGACTTCTGCAGGAGGGGTTCCAGACCACAATTTACAGAAACAGGGCAAGGCTGGCAACCTAGGTCAAAGTAGGCCTGAGACAGCAAACTCTAAGGGAGCAGAGCAAATCACAGGAGCGCTGAGCTATCTCCAAGAGCAGAGTAACCAGCAGGGTAACTAGAATTGTGACACTGACTGTACCACGAGGAACAACCATCTGAGCTTTGGATTCACTGGAACCTAGAAGATTATACAACAGAATCTCAGACAGCTCCAACCACACCTATTAGCGAAAAGATGAGTAGAAAAGGTAAGAACATACGCAACATAGCAAAGAGAAACACAACACCAGTAAAACCTAAAAACCCTACAACAGCAATACCTGAACAACCAAATATGGATGAAGAAAAAAATGACCTAAAAATAACTTCAAGAGATTGTTTGAAACTCGGGAGAAATTCCCTTAAAGAAATGGAGGAAAAGACAAACAAAAAATTGGAAGACATCAGCAAATCACTTAAAGAAAACCAAGAAAAAGAAATCAAACATATGAAAGAAACTTTTCAGGACTTGAAAACCAAAATAGAGGCAATAAAGAAAACACAAACCGAGGGAATTATAGAAACAGAAATCATGAGAAAACGATCAGGAACCACAAACGCAAGCATGAACAGAATACAAGAAATGGAAGAGAGAATCTCAAGCGCTGAAGATACAAGAGGAAATAGACTCATCAGTTAAAGAAAACATTAAATCTAACAAGAGCTTAACCCAAAATATCCAGGAAATATGGGACACCATGAAAAGGCCAAATATAATAGGTATAGAAGAAGTTCAACTCAAAGGCACAGAAAATAAATTTAACAAAATCATAGAAGAAAACTTTTCCAACCTAAGGAGAGATATATCTATGAAAATACAAGAAGCTTACAGAACACCAAATAGACTGGATCCAAATAAAAAGTCCTCTTGCCACATAATAATCAAAACACTAAACATACAGAGTAAAAAAAGAATAATAAAAGCTACAAAGGAAAAAGGTCAAGTAACATATAAAGGTAAACCTATCAGAATTACACCTGACTTCTCATTGGAGACATGAAATCCAGAAGGTCATGGTCAAGCGTTATGCAGATGTTAAGAGACCACGGATGCCAGCCCAGACTGTTATACCCAGCAAAACTGACAATCACCACAGAAGGTCAAAACAAGATATTCCATGACAAATCTAGATTTCACCAATACCTAGCCACAAACCCAGCAATACACAAAATAAAGAAAACTCCAACCCAAGAAAGATGGCTACACCAACAAGAACAGATATTGATGGTCTCAAAGCAGCAAATCCCAAAGAAGGAAAAAACGCACTAATTAAAATCACCAACAATGAAAACTAAACAGGAGATAGCAATCACTGGTGATTAATATCCCTTAATATAAATGGAATCAATTCACCTATAAAAAGGCACAGGCTAACAGACTGGATAAGAAAATAGAATCCATCCTTCTGCGTACAAGAAACATCTCAACCTCAAAGACAGACATCATCTCAGAGTAAAGGGCTGGGAAAAAAATAAACCAATGGACCTAAGAATCAAGCGGGTATAGCTATCCTAATATCTAACAAAATAGACTTCAGTCTTAAAGCAGTCAAAGGAGACAAGGAATGTCATTTTATATTAGTAACAGAAAAAATCCATCAAGAGGAAATCTCAATACTGAACATCTATGCCCCAAATACAAGGGCACCTTTATATGTCAAAGAAACACTTCTAAAGCTTAAATCATACATTAAACCCCACAGGGTGGATATGGGAGCAGGGAAGCATATATCTTAATTTAGGGAGCCATCTGAGGGTTGTCAAGAGACTTGACTCTAGAGGGGTTCCCGGGTTTCCAGGGAGACGCCCCCAGCTAGTTCTTTGGGCAGCTGAGGAGAGGGAGCCTGAAAAGGCCAGTTCCTATAGCCATACTGATGAATTTCTTGCATTTCACCATAGAACCTCCACCTGGCGATAGATGAAGAAAATGACTGAGCCCCACATTGGAGCACCAGACTGAGCTCCCAAGGTCCTGATGAGGAGCAGAAGGAGAGAGAACATGAGAAAGAAAGTCAGGACCGTGAGGGGTGCGTTCACCCATGGAGACGGTGGGACAGAACTAACGGGAGATCACCAACTCCAGTTGGAATGGGACTGATGGAACATGAGACCAAACCGGACTCTCTAAATGTGGCCGACGGTGGAGGCTGACTGAGAAGCCAAGGACAAAGGCGCTGGGCTTTGATTCTTCTGCATGGACGGGCTCTGTGGGAGCCTTCTCAGCTTGGTTGATCACCTTCCTGGACCTGGGGGGAGTTGGGAGGACCTTGGTCTTAACATAGAGTAGGGAACCCCGAAGGCTCCTTGGCCTGGAGAAGGAGGGAGGGGGGGTATGGGTGAAGGGGAGGGGAGGGAAGGGGGAGGAGAAGGGGAGGAGATGGAAATTTTTAAATATAAAAAAATAAACCATAAAAAAGACAAAAAAAACCCCACACACTTCAACACTCCCCCTCTCACCACTGGATAGGTGAATCAGACAAAAAATGAACAGAGAAATAAGAAAACTAACAGATGTTATGACTCAAATGGACTTAACAGACATCTATAGAATATTCCATCCAAACAGAAAAGAATATACCTTCTTTTCAACACCTCATGGAACCTTCTCAAAAACTGACCACATATTCGGTAACAAAACAAACCTCAACAAACACACAAAAAAAAATTGGAATAACCCAATGTACCTTATCATATATATCATCATGGTATAAAACTATAAGTCAAAAGCAATACTAATTCCAGAAAACCCAAAAACACATGGAAAATAAACAATGCTCACCTGAATCATCAACGGGACAAGAAAGAAATAAAGCGAGAAATTAAAGACTTCCTAAAATTCAATGAAAATGACCACACACATACCCAAATTTATGGGACACAATGAAAGCAGTGTTAAGAGAAAAGTTCATAGAACTAAATGCCAACATAAAGAAGCTGGAAAAATCCCACACTAGTGAATTAACAGAACATTTGAAAACTTTAGAACAAAAAGAAGCAAACTCACCTAAGAGAACTAGACTGAAGGAAATAAAGTGAGAGCTGAAATGAACAAAATAGAAACAAAGAAAACAATACAAAGAATCAATGAGACAAAGAGTTGGTTCTTCAAGAAAATCAACAAAATAGACAAACCTTTATCCAAACTAACCAAAAGGCAGAAAGAGAATATCCAAATTAACAAAATCAGAAATGAGAAGGGGGACATAGCAAAAGGCACGGAAATCCAGAGAATTATTCGGTCATATTTCAAAAACCTGTACTCCACAAAATTAGAAAACTTAAAGGAAAGGACAACTTTCTGGATAAATATCACTTACCAAAGTTAAATCAAGACCAGATAAGCAAATTAAACAGACCTATAACTGCTGAAGAAATAAAAACAGTCATCAAAAGTCTCCCAACCAAAAAAAAAAAAAAGCCCAGGACCAGATAGATGGTTTCAGCTCAGAATTCTACAAGACTTTCAATGAAGAACTAATACCAATAGTCCTCAAATTATTCCACACAATAGAAACAGAAGGAACATTGCCAAACTCTTTTTTATGAGGCTACAATCACCCTGACACCCAAACCACAGAAAGACATAACTAAGAAAGAGAATTACAGACCAATCTCACTCATGAATATTGATGCAAAAATACTAAATAAATACTGGCAAATTGAATCCAAGAACACATCAGAACCATCATCCACCATGATCAAGTCAGCTTCATCCCAGAGATGCAGGGATGGTTCAACATATGAAAATCTGTCAACGTAATCCACCATATAAACAAACTGAAAAATAAAACCAGATGATCATCTCATTAGATGACGAAAAAGCTTTCAACAAAATACAACATCCCTTCATGATAAAGGTCTTGGAGAGAGCAGGGATACAAGGAACATACCTAAACATAATAAAGGCAATATACAGCAAGCCAACAGCCAACATCAAACTAAAAGGAGAGAAACTCCCAGTGATTCCACTGAAATCAGGAACAAGACAAGGTTGTCCACTCTCTCTATATCTAATCAATATAGTTCTTGAGGTCTTAGCTAGAGCAATAAGACACCAAAAGGAGATCATAGTGGATACAAATTGGAAAAGAAGTCAAATTCTGTTTGCTGATGATATGATAGTTTACATCAGCGACCCCAAAAATTCTACCAAGGAACTTCTACAACTCATAAACACTTTCAGTATTGTAGCAGGATACAAGATTAACTCAAAAAAAAAAAAAACATCAGTAGACCAGGGTTGGAGAGATGGCTCAGCGGTTAAGAGCACTGCCTGTTCTTCCAAAGGTCCTGAGTTCAATTCCCAGCAACCACATGGTGGCTCACAATCATCTGTAATGAGATCTGGTGTCCTCTTCTGGCCTGCAGGCATACATGCAGACAAGAATACTGAGAATACTGTACACATAATAAATAAATAAATCTTTAAAAAAAATCAGTAGCCCTCCTGTACACAGATGTTAAAGGGCTGGGGAAATAAATCAGAGAACCAACACCCCTCACAATAGCCACAAATAGCATACAATATCTCGGAGTAACTGTAACCAAACAAGTGGAAGACTTGTATGACAAGAACATTAAATGTTTGAAGAAAGAAATTGAAGGAGACACCAGAAAATGGAAAGATCTCGCATGCTCTTGGGTAGGCAGAATTAACATAGTAAAAATGGCAATCTTACCAAAAGCAATCTATAGCTTCAACGCAATGCCCATCAAAATCCCAGCAAAATTCTTCAAAGACCTCGAAAGAACAGTATTCAACTTCATATGGAAAAGCCAAAAACCCAGGAAAGCCAAAACAATCCTGTACAATAAAAGAACTTCTGAAGGCATCACAATCCCTGACTTCAAACTCTACTATGGAGCTACATTACTGAAAACAGCCTGGTACTGGCATAAGAACAGACAGGAGGACCAATGGAACTGAACAGAAGACCCGGATATCAATCCACACATC
This sequence comes from Arvicola amphibius, assembly GCF_903992535.2. Classification (NCBI taxonomy): domain Eukaryota; kingdom Metazoa; phylum Chordata; class Mammalia; order Rodentia; family Cricetidae; genus Arvicola; species Arvicola amphibius. The sequence goes on along the minus strand of NC_052065.1, from coordinate 86,300,301 downwards.
TTTGAACACCTGATTCTTGACAAAGAAGCAAAAAATATCAAATGGAAAAAAGAAGGCATATTTAACAAGTGGTGCTGGCATAACTGGATATCAACATGTAGAAGAATGAAAATAGACCAATATCTATCACCATGCACAAAACTCAAGTCCAAATGGACCTTAGACCTCAACATAAAGCCAGCCACACTGAACCTTACAGAAGAGAAAGTGGGAAATACACTTGAACGCATTGGCACTGGAGACTACCTCCTAAATATAACCCCAGCAGCACAGACACTGAGATAAACAATTAATAAATGGGACCTCCTGAAACTGAAAAGCTTCTGTAAAGCAAAGGACATAGTCAATAAGACAAAACGACAGCCTACAGAATAGGGAAAAATCTTCACGAACCTCACATCAGAGGTCTGATCTCTAAAATATAAAAAGAACTCAAGAAATTGGTCATCAAAAGAACACATAATCCAATAAAAAAAGAAAAAGGAGTACAGACCTAAACAGAGAACTCTCAACAGAGGAATCTAAAATGGCTGAAAGACACTTAAGGAAATGTTCAACATCCTTAGTCATCAGAGAAATACAAATCAAAATAACTCTGAGATTCCATCTTACACCTGTAAGAATGGCCAAGATCAAAAACACTGATGACAACTTATGCTGTTATGTTATGTTATGAGGTTGTGGGGAAAAGGGAACACTTCTGCACTGCTAGTGGGAGTGCAAGCTGGTACAACCCCTTTGGATGTCAGTGTTGCAATTTCCCAGAAAATTAGGAAACAACCTTCCTCAAGACCCAGTAATACCACTTCTGGGTATATATCCAAAGGATGCTCAATCAAGCCACAAGGACATATGCTCAACTATGTTCATAGCAGCTTTGTTTGTCATAGCCAGAACCTGGAAATAACCTAAATGTCCCTCGACCAAAGAATGGGTAAGGAAAATGTGGTACATTTACACAATGGAGTACTACACAGCAGAAAAAAATAACAGCTTGAATTTTGCAGGAAAATGGATGGAACTAGAAAACATTATTTTGAGTTAGGTAACCCAGACCCAGAAAGACAATTATCACATGTACTCACTCATAGGTAGTTTTTAAATATAAAGCAAAGAAGCCTACAAACCCCGTCCGACAGAGAATTTAGACAACCATGAGGACACTAAGAGAGACTTACATAGACTTAATCTACATTGGAAGTAGGAAGTAGAAAAAGACAAGATCTCCTGAGTAAATTGGGATCATGGGGACCTTGGGGAAGGGGTAAAGGGGGGAGGGGAGAGGCATGGAGGGTAGGAGAGAAAAATGTAGAGCTCAATAAAAATTAAAAGGGGGGGAAGAATTGTTCGTGCTTGTGAGTATGGCTTTTTAATTTCTTCACATGCTTAAAAAATGTATTTACTCACCTAAAAAACCCAAAAATGTGGACGGTATAATAAAATGATGTTGTAAAAATGAAAAAAGTTAAACATTTCTGTCAAAAAAATATTAAATGGGTCAATGCAGCTGATGAACTTTGCATGAAAGAGAGTTATGAATGAAACAGCCTACTACATAAAGTCTATGATTAGAAAAAACATGACAAAGATTAATGAGCCAACACGGTAATCAACATTAAACAAAGGAGGCGGGAAAGCAAAAAGCACCATCTCAAACATCTCTTGTCACCATTACAAATGCACAAACGAACAAGGATTCCAGACAAAGGAAGACAAATTTGGTCACAAATGAAAACATTATTGTTTCCTATGCTAGGTACTGAAGGAAATTATTTTTTAATCTCATTTCATTGTAATCTTTGTATCAATAGATCCTTGAAACAGTTTCAAAATGCAAGTCAGTTCCTTTTGCTAATTCTTTCCAGAAAGATGGGGCTAAATTACAGTAGGAAGATGTCTCATAGAAATATGTGTTAAGCGGCTGAGGAATTCACTGAGACTAATGGTCTAGGAAGAGGGAGAGATTTAATGGAAGCCTAAGCCCTTTTCACTACTGCAAAGGTACTTTGGGTTAGATACAGCACGTAATGACAGCAATAGGATGGAAGTACACAGCAGCACAGAAGCATGGGATACTTTAGAGGGAAGAGGAGCTATTTGGCAGAAGTTTGTCTTGTTGCCATTTATCTGATGAGACATATTTAGACTCTTGATTTCAAACACCAATCCCTCTGTATAAACCATGGCCTATATATCTTAATATTTTGCTTTTGAAGTGGTTTCTCTTTTAAGAAATCCACTAAAAAGAAAAATATTAAGTTCCTCTGTTCTTGTTCAAAGCAATCACAGGAGGAACCTTATGAGTAAGCTCAGTATTTTAAAAATTAATTCTGAAATTAACACAGGCAGTACAGAATGATGGGAAGAGGGCAAATTTTGTTATTATTTTTTTTTGGTTTTCCAAGACAGGGTTTCTCTGTCTAAAAGCCCTGGGTGTCTTGAAACTCGCTTTGTAGACTTGGCTGGCCTTGAACTCACATAAATCTGCCTCCTCCAGAGTGCTGGGTATGTCACCACCACCTGGTAAGGGCAGATTTTGGATTTAAAGATTTTAATTTTTAAGTCAAAAGAGAAGAACACCAGACCATTTTCAGAGGTATGAGTATGTACTTACCGTATCCCACTGAGAAAACTCCTGTGCTTCCATTTCTTTACCTGTAAAACTGAGGCACTGCCACCTACCTTAACAAGGTTGTCCATGGAAACGAAGTGACTGAGTATTTACAGTATATATTCAGTTTCCTTTTTTCTATTGTCTGTTGTTTTGAACTGAACTACTGTACTTTCTTTTCCTTCAGACTCCAATAATATGAGGAAAGAATGCAAAGATTCTGGAAGGGCTACTATTCTTATATATACAGTGTTTCTTTGCCACAGTACAGGAAAAACTGCAACTATGCTTTATAGACCTCTACTTTGCTCCCAGTTTGCTACAGGGATTACATCTTGACATCTACAGTCCTGGTCATATACTATATTCTCACTAGTAAATCTTCTTACAAAGTCAACAGCTATTCACAGATTGAGAACATGCCAGTGGATTTGTCAGACTGTCAGGAAACAAAGGATGCATTTGCTGTATCACCAATTCCTATAGAGATAGGCTCTGAATATCCCCTATGGAAAGTCTGGACCAATAGAAGTTTTGTTGACCATTGAAACATTCTATATCTGCAATGTCCAGTGTGGTCTTCATTAGCACGTGTGGCTACTAAGTACTTGGCTACTGAACACTTGGAATGCAATTATTGTTCCCAGGAAATAAGACCGTTAGGTGTTACTTAATTTAAACTTGATTTTAATTAACTTAATCTTTAAATTGCCACTGGTGGTTAGTGGCTAAACATTAGACAGTGCAGATATAGAACATTTCCATGTTCAGTATATATACAACAGATATTTAATATTTAACCTTGTCCTCTTTCCATGGGCACTGGTCCACCTCCTTGCATTCCCACTTGGGCTTGCATGACTCCTAGAAAATAAAGAGCAAGGGAAAACATATTTGGTCTGTAGAAAAAAAAATAGTGGCTGAGTTTACAAATGTCATCATTTTTTCCCACAAAGGAAAAGCATATGATGGAAGATGATAACTATCATCCAACCATGCAGAGAAACAGAAGATGAAGTCTATCAGTATATCACACTTCAGTGACAAATGAGCTCAGAAGGAATTATTTCATCTCAATTACCAAAATTGTGGAAGAAAGCCTTTTAATGGAGAAAAACAATGCCTATTACCCAAAAGCCTCCTCTCATGGGAGGCAGTATCACTCTTAGGGTATTTTATAAATGTGTGGCTATATTACTTAGTTCTGACAAAGCTCTTTAGGGGCATGGTTAACCCTGAATGAGATGGTACCAGGGATACTAGGCGGCCTACAAAGTATGAGGAAATCCCACAAAATCAAGGCTGATTTGGTGTCTGAAAAACCTTTCAAATGATTCACTGAACATTCATACAAAGGAAAAGCTATCTGTTGCCATCTCAACCTAGAATCTGAATCTGTTTTATTTGTAAACATAAGTTATATGTACTGTTTGAGTATATATACACTGACTTTTCTAGAAATGCAATTTCTTAGTAAATTATGGAGACTGCAATTAGTAGCATGATTCCTCACTATTTAGTAAAAACCACATCAATAGTCCTTGTGGTATTTGAATTACCAAAGCAAACATTACTATAACAAAGAGTAATCAATGCACCATAAATCCTTGTCTGATCCCTTCCACATAGCAATAACTCTCTTTTCCTCAAAGGAACAAGATATGCTCTTGAGTGGGGACAAAAGGCAAGCTGATTTGTTTGCAGTTAATTAATACTTCCTTAAAATAGAAAGTATACATCACACTGTCCCTATTTCACTGACCTTGCTAAGCACTAAAAAATTTAGGGATTAAGTACCCAGAGAACTGGGTGCTAGTCTAGCTCTTGCTACTAAGTAACTGGAATTCTGAACAAGTGCCTCAATAAAATTACTACATTCCCGACTTCCTCATCTGTAAAATGAACAGGCTGTTCCAGACAAGCCACATCACTACCAACAAAAAAAATACAAACACTGGAAATTTTCAGGTTCTGCACCTCAGATTTATTAAATTATAGTTGGCAAAAGGGACCATCAACCTGCATTTTATAGGCCCTTCAGGTGATTCTAATACACAGTAAAGTCCGAAACCACTGATCTAAAATGATTTGAAAGCTTCCTTCCAGCCATAACGTTCCATTCCATTGAATTCAGACCAATTACCAACACAACACAACGGTTTAGAATATGAGAGAAAGATAGCAGAAGGCATTGAGCATAATTTCTCACATAAAGAAATCATACGTAACACCTTAATTTGTACAGGCTTTGTACAAATTAATTTGTATGGTGTAACTGGTGGTCAGAATGTAGGAATCTTTCGTGTTATACTAATTGCTTAAAAGGTTGAAAACCTTCCTATTTCTATCAATGATGTATGAGTACAAATTTCTTTACAAATATTGTCCTGTTCTTTGAAACTTGGCACTGATGAGTGTTAAGTGACATTTTATTTTTACATTATTTGTAACCCCAAACCATAAAGGAGGCTGTTTTTGTTAGCCATCTGGCTTTGCTCTTTTACAAAGCTCTTAAACAGTTTCTTCCTGCACTTTTCTATAAGTTGTTTTTTCTCTCCTTAGGAATTTTCAAGGAGTTCTGTAGGATAGCTAAAAAAATTCCCAAGACATTTTAATGAATTCATATATGTACACACACACACACACACACACACACACACACTATAAACTCAACATCCCCTGAAAGTTAATTATTTTAATTTTATGGATACACTCAGTTTTGGTTTTAGGTTCTTTTTTGGGGGGGTGTTTTTATTGCTAAGAAATTTTTTGTGCCTGGTGCTAGGGACTGAACATGAGATTTTGGACATGGCAGACAAGTGCTTTACCACTAATCTACATCCCCATCTTCATTCATTTCATCTTCTTGGTGTCTTGTGGTTTATTATTTTTCTAATTAATTAGTAGCAGTATGGAATTTAATTCATTGGTTAGTAACATGGGTATTTAGAATATTCATTTCCTTTAGCCACCACCTTTACTATTTTTCATATGTATTTGTATGGAATATAAACATAATACTTTTTGTTTTAATTTATACTATTTATGATTTTTATTTCCTCTTTAAATAGCTATAGTATTTTTCTTAATTTTCCAAGTCAAAACTTCTTCCCACTCACCTTTTAATTATTTCTAATTTTATTGGTTTAAAACCAAACTATGTGATCTGTAAAAATCTCTACTGCCTCAGATTTGTTAAATTGTATTTATGGCTAAGTACTTGGTCTTTTTAGAAGGGTTCAATGATCATTTGGAGTAGGGGAGTATACACTGCAGCCAAGAGATGCAAGGCTATCTCTAAATATTAAATGGAGCTTGTTGATCCCAATAATTACCTATTGAATATGTACAGCTATTTTTTTATCCAATAGGACAAGGTTACTCAACTTGTCTAGAAAAGGTACTGATATAGCCTATGCTAACATTTCATGACAAGGTAAGTACAGAAATGGAGAGCAGATAGAAATTTCTATGAATTTGACACTATTGTGACACCCAAGTGTGTGGCCAGCACACCTGCCTTACTTAAGATTTCATTTAGCTGGTGGTGACATGTGCCTCTGATCCCAGTACTTGGGCATCTGAATTAGGGGATTGCCAAGTTCGAGGCCAGCCCAGCTACACAGCAAGAGTTTTTCTTCCAAATAATACAAAGTCTTCAACCTAGAACACATGTTATAATTACACATATATTTTATGTATTTTATATCAAGATCCTATTATTAAATAAGTAACTATACCTCAGCAGTTACTACTATAAATCCTCAGCAAAGAAATAAAATAGTAAAGACTCTAACTGAAAGTTACCTGCAGGGGCTAAAGTTCCAGGGCCTGCTACAGCTGCAGTCATTTGCACTGGGGCAGGTACTCCACCTGGCATAGAAGCCTGCATCAGAGGTGCACCATTGACATGCATCCCGCCCTGACCAAGAGAAAAACAAGTGTGAGCAAGTCTCTGCAGCCTCAGCATTAGGTTTATCACATACTCTGAATTCCACAGAAGCAAACTGAAGTACGTGGCTTGAGCCTGGTTATGTGAATGCAGTTAAAATGAAGCATATGACTACTATAGAGGCTAGTGTAGTCTTTTTTTTTTTTTTTTTTGTTTTGGTTTTTCGAGACAGGGTTTCTCTGCAGCTTTTTTAGAGCCTGTCCTGGAACTAGCTCTTGTAGACCAGGCTGGCCTCGAACTCACAGAGATCTGTCTGCCTCTGCCTCCCGAGTGCTGGGATTAAAGGTGTGCGCCACCACCGCCCGGCGAGGCTAGTGTAGTCTTATCCATGTGGCAAGGCAGCAAATAACAACCCATCCTTGACATCACTGACTGGTGCCTAAAAATAAGTTAAAAATATACCTTATGTTTAAGACAAAAAAGGTATTGAGACTTCAAAAATATTCTGCTGGTACTGTATTTTCATGAAGAAAATTATTTATGAAAAAAATTTTCAAGCTTTAATAATTTCTGTCCTTGGATGTAACTTTCTTGAATATGTATATAATTTGTAAATGATACATTAAATTGCCTGAGAGAAAGGGAATGTAATCTTTTCATGAGGCATTCCGTAGAGAACTATGCACATCTTTGGAATGTAAAGAACTGCAAAGTTTTTAAAAAATCAAATATATGAACACCAAAAAGAAGAAAGTTTGGAGTCTGAGTTCAGTACTATCCTACCCTTTCTGCATGTCTCTGCAGTCTGTTTATAGTACAACAGTTTAGTAATAAAGTGACAAATTAGATTCAGAGTAGAGATGCTTTTCATATCAGCCGCTTCTTAAACCAACAGCAGTAGTTTACCTATTGGATAAAGTCCAAAACAGCATGGATCCCAATAGCTCATGATTGGTTCACATGTTCACCCCGACCTTATCATTGTGAGTGGTGATGGTAGAGGGGAGTGAAATGTACTGGCACTCTTGTTTTCTTCAGATACATTTCAAGACCTCCAGTGGATGTTCAAAGCCTTATATATTTTTTAACTTGTCTGTATATATCACTGCTTTTCTCTATGGTTCATTTTAGAGGTTTACAACAATAACTAAAAATAGAACTCCTCCCCCAAGACATGGTTTCTCTATGTAACAGTATTGGCTGTCCCGAACACTGGGTAGACCAGGCAGGCCTCGAACACAGAGATCCACCTGCCTTTGCCTCCCGATTTCTGCAATTAAAGGTGTGCGCCGCCACCACCACACAGCTCTCTGCCTCTCAAGTGCTAGGATTAATGGTATGTATCACCAAATTTGGCTAAACTGTTAACCAGTTAAATTTTTTTCAAGCCAGGAATAGTGGTCCATGCCTTTAATCCCAGCATTCAGGAGGCAGAGGCAGGTGGATCTTTGTGAGTTACGAAGTCAGCCTGGTCTACAAAGGGATTTCTAGGAGTGTCCCAAAGCCATATAGAGAGACCCTGTCATTCATATATATATATATTTTTTTCCACCATTTTTTTGTGTCCACATATACACCCCAGCACGCATGTGGAGGTCAGAGATCAGAAGACAACTTGCGTAAGTTTTTTTTTTCCACTATATGACTCCTGGGGATTGAACTAAGGTTGTCAGGTGTGGCAATAAGCTCCTCTATCTATTGAGCCATCTTGTCATCCATCCATCCATCCATCCATCCATCCATCCAGTGTGTGTATATACTATGGCACACTCGAGGACAATTTGCAGGGATACATTGTCTCCTTCCACAATGGGTCTCCCAGTGATTGAACTCAGGTTGTCAGGCCTGATAGTAAGCACCTTTATTTTCTGAACCATTTTGCAGTCCCCCAGTCTTGGTTTCTTTTTTTGGAGGCAGGGTCTCAAATATCCCAGAGAGGCTTCAGTTTTGCTAGGTAGCCAAGGATGACCCTGAATCCTGATCTACCTGCCTTTATCTTACAAGTGCTAAGATTACAGGCACCACCAATGCCTGTTCCTATCAGGGGCTTTATAAGTAAGACTTTCCTGGAATACAATCAGATACGTTTACATATTAGCTCACATTACAGAGACGATACAGCTTTTAAAGGCAACGATATTTACTGAGTTTCTTAAGAAAATGTTTATAAATTTTTGCCATATACCATCATCGGATTCATCCACATTTACCTCTGCCCACCCAGTAGGTGAAAATTTGTGGCTTATTTTAGTTTATATTTTTAGACTGAATACTTAATTTCAGTTTTGTGAACTGTTTATGCTTACAACTTATTTTGGTATTTTTAAAAATAATGTATAGGCTTTTTTGCTTATGAAAAAGAGATATAGCCGGGTGGTGGTGGTGCACACCTTTAATCCCAGCACTTGGGAGGCAGAAAGAACTCTGAGTTCGAGGCCAGCCTTGTCTACAAAGGGAGTTCCAGGACAGATAGGACTGTTAAACAGAGAAACCCTGTCTCAAAAAACCAAAAGAAAGAAGAAAAATAGAGATATAAAGATATAAACAACATAACCTCCTATGTGGCTTTCATCTACACCTCATATTTCTACTCCTTAAGTAACTACTCAGAATTCTCATACACATTTAAAGATGTTTATATTTGGGCTTGAAAGATGTTTCAATGCTTATAAACACTTGTTTCGCTTGCAGAGGACTTGGGTTCTGTTCCCAGGATCCACATGGAAGCTCAAAATAGTCTGTATCTCTAATTCTAGGAACGCTGACATCCTCTTCTGGCCTCCTTGGACACTTCATGCACAGTGTACTTACATATAGGCATAAAAACAGATACACATAACATATATCTTTAAAACATACTTATAAATATTGAACTATTTTTGCATTTCACTTAAAAGTTTGAGAATTTATGCTAATACATATATCCATATGGAGAATGTTTCCATATTTACTTAATGTTACTTTCTGTAGGCCATTATATTTTTGAGTTATCTGTGCTGATACCACATATTCTTGCCCACCTTAATATTATATGGCATTAGGTTTCTAAAGGTCATTTCTATTCATACAGGTAGTTTACTTAACTGTTTATAAAGTTTTCCATTGGATAAATACCAAATTTTCTCCACTTTTCACTAATGAACATTTCATGTGTTTGTAATATTTGCTACTATTATATGGCAATAGACATCTTTGAGCATGACCACTCTAAATTCTAAATACTCTTTATTTAGAATTAATCTTCTGCCCATCATATGTGTGACAAATCCTTTTCCCATTTCGTCTTTAGTGTTTAGTTCCTTTTCTTTTTAAATGTCAACCTTTAGATGTATTAAACTTTTATGTCTATAGGGTTACAATCATGCTTTTGAACATGGTCCTTTGTTATTGCTGAGAATGGAGGCAGTAAAAATGCTTGCCTCATTTTGCTGCTATGCAGATTAAATGAGATAACAAGGAATACTAAAGTGATAACCACAGTGGCAGGTATACACACCCACAAAAATTAGCTTACTAGAAAAGGGTTTACAGGAAGGATCTCTTTTTTATTTATTTTATTAACTTGGAATGGAATCTACACTCTTTCAGGTAGCATGTGCTCTGCAATCTGGAAATTTCTCTTATGCCTAAAAATTTTAATTCCCATCTTTGATTCCTGCTGTTTCTTCTCTCAATATTCTCCTGGAAAGAAAATAACATTTTAAGACAGATAAAAAAAATACTGTAGAATAAAACCCTACCAAAGATTGAGGGGCCTGAGGATTCTGCTGGTTCATTGAAACATTGGGTCCTGAGCCAGGCCCAGCAACATGGACTGGCTGAGGGTTGCCTGAAATCAGCGTTGGGATATTTGTTTGGCGATGCAGAATTTTCTAAAAAGTGAAAAGATACATCTATGAGCTCTCTGTTTAACAAGCCAATCAGGCAGTTTTTATCCCACTCAAAAGAATATCCTACTATTTCCACATAAGAATCAGAAGCACTCACCAGGGCAATCTCAGGATCCACAATTCTCATCACTACCTGTGCTTGTAGCAAAGCATACGCCAGCTGAGGATTCTGAAGCAACATGTTTCGTGCTTCCTGGGGACTATTCTGGACACAGAGCTGAGAAGATTAGAAAATTCACCTTCAGGTTCAATACTAAGAATCTGATAATTATTTGAGCCATTTCATTTCATAAATGTAATATTCAAGACAATCTGAGTTACTATTGATTTTCTTTATGAGACAGTGTTTCACGTATCTCATTTTGGTATTGAACTCACTGTGACCCTTCTGCCTCAGCATCCCAAGTGGTGAGACTAAGGCACACAACACCATGTGATATGGCACAACACCTGGTGATTTAGCACTGATTTTGACATTGAACAAAAAAATCTTGGCCATGGCAGGCAAGAAAAAGTACTTATAGTATGGTAATATTATCACTTATGGGCAAAGCTACAATTTAACATCTACGGGGGCACGGAAACAATGCTGGACAGTTTGGGCAGGACTGTTTGTGTACAAAAACAGCTCTGTGTATAAAATGTGGAAGAACTAGTGTCTACAGACTCAATTACTTAAGCCCAGGGAATTATGTCCATTAACTCCTTGAAAAGCTGATGTAAATTGTTTTGTTTATAATCTAATGCCTCCTCCCACCTTCATCTGTTTCATCAGTTCAAACATCTGTTCTGGTGGAAGACTAGCAACTGCTTTGCTAATAGATTCAGGGGCATCCTCGGGGTTGATGCTCTCTCCATAAGGTGACTCGATGACAGGTGCGCCAGTGCCAAGGCCTGATTAGGAAGAAAGCAAACAACAAAGTCAGGAAGGCAAAATAACACCCTAAGTCATTTCAAGTGTCTATTTCCCAGGGTTTCTGTGAGCACCATCCGTAACTTGAAACTCTGGAACTGAAAAGTAAGCCACCAAACAATTTCATTTCAGCGAAGGAAAATGACAGTATCCCTTCTGCTCTGAGAGGATAGCTGACACAATGATAATGCCATTATTGATTTCGTCGCCAAGTCATTTCCGAAGAAAAGCACTTAAACAGACAGAGACATTAATTTCAAGGATTTGTGCAACTGCCTTTAGGCTTGGTGGACCTGAATTCCCCTTAAACTGGAAACCAATTCCTAAGGAAAAGAAGGATTTCTAAAGGCAAGTTACTTAAACGTCACTCAGGGGCCTCGGGTTCTAAAAGGTCTGTTCACTCGGCTACCACCCTCAGCATCTTCTAAAGCACAATCCCAAATGGAACTCGCACTGCTTCATCGTCAGTAACTTGGAATGGATATGGCTTGGATTGACTCACTTTTGAGTTCCTCTTTGTTCTTTTCACTGGCAGCATTATCCACTCGAAGAGCTCGCCCGCTGAATTCGCGACCGTTCAGGTTCCGCATGGCACTAAGGGCCGTCTCTTGGTCTTGGTATTCACAGAAGCCATAACCCTTCGGTTTTCCTGTCTCCCTATCATACACCAATCTGAAGAGCAAAACCAAGTATCAGGAACAAATGCTACATACGTACAGACTGACATCCTGCTAACATTGGCATGTTCAAATTTAGCCCACTGTAAGATACCCTTGTAGCAGACAGGTTTTTATAAGTTTGAGGCCAGCCTGGCTAAAGAGTGAGTTCCAAGGCTGGGCGGTGGTGGCACACACCTTTAATCCCAGCACTCGGGAGGCAGAGGCAGGTGGGTCTCTGTGAGTTCGAAGCCAGCCTAGTCTACAAGAGCTAGTTCCAGGACAGGCTCCAGAGCTACAGAGAAACCCTGTCTCAAAAATTCAAAAAAACAAAATAACAATAAAAAAATACCCTTCTAAATTGCTTTTCTGTTTTTGAAACATTTTTAATGAAAGAAGTCTTTCAGCTAAGACTGGATCTGAATAATAAAGCATGTATATTTATCACAAAATCTGTGGTGATTTTTAAGGATCTCCCATGAATAGCTTAAAAGAGGATCTCACCTGAAACTAACAACAGGCCCAACCTCAGAGAAGATGTCCTTCAGCTGTTCTTCAGTAGCTTCATAAGGAATGTTTCCCACTAAGGAACAGATAATACATTAAAATGCTGGGACAGTAAGGAGCTTTTTTGGTGAGCAAATAAACAGTAGGCTGTCTAGTTTTACCAATAAATATGTAACAACTGACTCAATGTTCTCCAAAACCCCGCTTCCACTATATCTTTTCAGACCTCAGAACAGAGCCAGAGATTAAATAAAAAAGATGTCTTCCAAACAGTTCTCAGACAGATATGACAACTAGCATGTTTCCCCTAACTCTGATGAAAATCAGTGTTTAAGCACTGGTATTTATCCATAGAACTATGAGTTCAACCAGTGACTACCAAAAACAGAATAAACGGGGTAGGCTCACGTCTTTATTTCTATGCATAAACATACTTGTGGAGGGGTAGCCATGAATATAGAGGAGGCCGTTTAAAAAGCACTCAGAACGGCTTTGGCACGTTTATTTCAAACAGTGCTTCTGGTTCTTTTTGAGAGTCTTATATGTAGCTCTGGCTCATCTTGTTATGTAGTTCTAGGCTGGCCTGGAATTCGAGGCAATTCTACAGCCCCCCAAACGTGCTTAAAAGCAAGACACATATTTTAGAAGTAACTCGTTTAAATCCTAAAAATTGCTTAGTTTCGCTTCTCTAAAATCGCCCTGGGCTTTAATCATTCATTCATTCATTCATTCATTCATTCGCAACCCACCTCAAGATGCCAGGTGGCCGCTACCACTATGGTTGGATGAAACGTTACAAGTAAAAAGCAAGCGATATTACGCGTTTATGAGAGGGCGGAAAGTGGATATAGGGTCGATGGCTTCAGAATAAAATCTGTATTTTGGGCTAAGAGAAGCAGCACGGAACAGGGACGCTCTGTTTTCACGCACCTTTTCTCCTAAAAAATAACTGAGAATCATGAAGGGGAAAACGCAGAGAAGACAAACGCTAGAGTCTAGCTCCCTGAACGACACTGCGGAAAATCTCCAATACCTTGGAGCCGAGGTGTTGGGGGGGGGGGGGGGGGGCTGTTTGCCCACGAGTACACCAGGCTGCCGCGTCAAAGGACAGCGGCGAAGCGGCACGCCCGCCCCGACACCCGCTCCAGCTGGGGACCGCAGGGGACGTCCCTCCCTGACCGGAGAGGCGCCACCGAAATCCTCTCACCGAATACAGAACGCAGAGAACGATCCACCGCAGGGTCTCTAACGGGCAAACCCGCCATGGCTCACCCCCTGAGGTGGCTTCCGGTGCGCCTAAACACACTTCCGTGGGAGAACGAGCCCGGGGCCGAGCGCGCCTCCGTCCGGTGGGAGCCGGAAGCACCTGGACGGAGCCGCGGCGGATCACGCTCCCCGCGTTGTGGGTTCCCGCCTAGCTTTTGGTCCGGGGGCGGGCCAACAGGCTAGTGGGAAGGGCTAAGGCCCGGGGAAAGGGGCGTTGACCAAGCGTCGCGGAGCGTGGCTATGCTAATTTGAAGCCTTTGCGTTTGCCGTCTTTCCCTCTCTGTCATTTTCGCTGGCTTTCACCCCAGCCTTTAAAAGCCGCGCTGTAGCGGCGTTACAAAAGGGAAGTCATTTGCTAACAGCTCCGGCACTCTCATCTCAGGTCTATCCTACTAGAAATGCGGAGGCCTTCACCGGTAGCATACATCCTATTATTTTGTTGAGACTTAGCTCTACCGAGGGAGAGCTGAGACACGCTACAGAATGAGAGGACTCGCAAAGTCTAGTACCAGCAATTAATAAGAGCGCATAGGGAGAACGGACTGTGCTCTCTCATATAGCCCCTGGGTTCCAGATTCTTATTGCTGGTGCAGTGTGGCACTGGGTATTAGCAGGGAAGCTTTGAAACGATGGAAAATGCCATTGGCTGTGGTTGTGCACGCTCCAGGGATACTGCAAGAACAGTTGCTAACCTGCCACTGGAGTTGGAGGAAATCCAGAGTAGGTATCCTACGGAGAATAGGATTAAAGGAAGAACAGTGAAGTCAATAGCACTGCCACATGAGAAAATCTACTATCTGGAAAAGGAAGTCCAAAATAGTACAATAAGCACAGAATTGGAGGCATGGGCTTAAAAATATTAATTCCATGGGCTGGGTATGCGGCCCATCGGTAGAGTGCTTACAAACCATGCATGAAACCCTAGATTAAGTCCCCAGGGTGAAAAATACCTCCTGTATTGGCAGAGTCTGTGCTTTAAATGTGACGAATAGAATACACACACACACACCGTGGAGCATGTCTCAAGGAGTAATTCTAGTAAAGAGAGGGAAGTTTGGGAGTATCACCAATTCAACTTACAATCACTATGTGAGCCATAGGATATCTTAAATAATAGACTTGTTCAAAGCTTGGTATTTATAGCTCTGTAAAAGGCACAGATTCAGAATTTTGGTGCATCGCAGTTCAGTGTAGTGAGTTTTCACTAACTGAATGTATAGCTAAGTAGATTTCTCACCTAATGTTTTCAAACTGCAAAAGATTTACTTAGGCTACTCAACTAAGAAAAGAGGTGCTTGGACCCCCACTCCAATCTATATAAAGGGTGAGATTTTACACAAGGAACTGGAGAGTCATATTTAGTGAGTGCCTCTGGTGGTTCTCAGGGCTATGCAATTTGGCAAACATTGTAGTCAATGAAGTAGTTTTATGACATTTGGTACAGCCACACATTCTTTTTATTGGCAAATTTTTGTTAAGGAATAGCTGGACAGCTCCCACAGTAGTAGGCCTAGAAATTCTTTGTTCAGCTCTCCCCCTTGTGAGAGAGGATGTTTAGAAACACACAGGAGTGGTTTTGGATGTATGTGTTTTGTTGGATTGCTAGTGAAAGACCCCCAACCCTAATTTCCATCTTAAGATGTTTTTGTGATGTTTTTGTGATCATCTAAGGAAAAACAGGATACCTATGAGTAGCAGAAGCAGCCTTGAGACCAGCTGCACCTGCCAAGGGGGCAAAACAGGATATCTGTGGGCATCAGGAGCCAGTCTTGAGAAAAACACCCAGTCCTTTGTGTATCAAAGCTCAGGAGGCAGAAACTGGCTAAAAACTGGCTTAATTTAGACTTGTTTTTGTTCTTAAGGTTCTGAAAACTTGGTAACAGCTTTAAGTGCACAATCTATACAGTTAATATAGGTTATAAGATATACTGAACCAGATAATACTGACAGTTTACTGTACAATAGCCTTATCAGTGAGTGCTGTGGACCATTTCTACCAAAAGGAAATGTACTTGTCTTTATCCTGTTAGACTTGTTTTTATCCTGTTAGAGTTGTTTTCATCCTGTTAAACTTGTTTTTATCCTGTTGGACTTGTTTTCATCCTGATGCTGACCCTCCCCCATAAGTTAATTTGAGTTGACCAATGATGTTGCTGTTGCTATGTTTCCCTATTATGTAACCCTGAGACCCTATAAATGCTTGCTGGAAGAATACCATGGGGGCTCATTCTCACTGGAGTATTGAGTTCCCCGTTGGCGCCTTCAACATTAAAGAATCCTCTTGCTGTTTGCATCCATTGGTGTGGCTTATTGAGTCTGGGGGATCCTTCCCTGAACCCTAGAAATTAGGGTCTTTCACTAGAAGATCTGGAAACAGTAACACATTGACACATCCAGAGTTCCACTTGATGAACTCCGCACTCCACCAGATGCCCAGTTTTGACAGATAGGAACACTATCTGTCAGCTATACAGGAAAAAGCAGACCCTGGCCTAACAGCCATGTTGTGTGGTCTGTTTTGCATGGATATCTTCTGCTTTAGCTCTCTCATAAATACGATGCTAGTTCCCACAAAAGCTGGCATGTTCAGGTATTGGCTCCATCCTCCGCAGTTTTAATTTTCGTGGAAGGTACAGAAGTCCTTCTGCTGACAGATAAGTACTAGAGGGACCAGGAATATTAAACACACAGTGTTGTCTCTTCAAGAGAAGAGATGTACAACCAGTTTCCTGCCCACAAGGCTGGGAGCTGACCTGGTTGATTGATAGCCTGGTGACTTTTGTACTATCTGTGTGGTCGAGTCAACACCGGATCCTCCCCCAGACCCTTTTCATGAGCTTGTTTTTTTCAGTTAATCTATAGAGCCTATCTTTATGGAAGAAGTCACATGTACTTTACAGAGAGTTTCAGCGTCTTCATATCTTAAGCTTTGTTGTACACACAAGACTGAATTATTTATCACCAGGGATTTTTTCCCAAATTGCACTGTGCTTAAATCTATTTAAAATAAACTGCTCAGTGTCAGATTCTCTAAGTTTGAACCAACACCAACTATTGAATCATGTTGAACTTTCTTGCCTCCCATGGATCATTACTCTGCTGCCCACCGTAGTCTCGCAGTGACCCCCATAAATACTATTGCTGTACAGTATCTTTCCAGAGAACAATAGTTTGTGACAATGTTAATTTGTTAGTTCACAGTTCTGAAGCTCAGAAGTCTAATCTGACTGGATATGGCTGGATTCTCCCATTTAATTTTTCACAAGAATGGAATCAATGTGTTAGGCTTTCTGTGGCTTGTCTATCAGACAACCAGCTTTTAATCTCACTTTATTGTTAGCAACAATTGTTTCTTTGTGGCCATAGACTGTGGTTCTTCATTTCTTGCTGCCTATTTTTCTAGGGTTGTTAGCTTTAGCTCGTGGATGGAAAAGCTTCTCACTGGTCCGTGCATGGGGTAACTACATCTCAGAGCACTCTGGTAGGTTTCTGCATCTTCCAGGCAGCTGGGCTGGCCTCAGGGTCTTTGCAGCCTGGCTCATCTGAGAGTCTGTTTTGCACCTTGGGCTTGTCTGACAGGGTACTCAGCAGTTTGTCTTGTTTACTTTTGGAGGAAGGGGACTAGTGAATTTGGTCAATTTCAGGGACTCCTGAAACTATTTTGAGTGGTTTACTTCTCTGCTTAAGGAAATAGCTCTCAGGGTGGAATCTTGGAAGAAAGGGCTACGTACACAACACTAACAGTACCCGAATGAAAAATTGTGCTCCCAATCTCAGTTTTGCAATCGTAACTTGGAGAATATGCTGCTTGTACAGGCTCACTGAGATATTTTCTCCATATCAAGATCAACTATGTTGGGGCTGGAGAAATGATTGAGCAGTTAAGAGCACTTGTTATTCTTGCTCTGGCAGAGAACCCAGGTTCCATTTTCAGCATCCATCCACATAGCAGCTCAAAAGGGTCAGGAATTCCAGATCTGTGGGAACACATGCCCTTTTCTGACCTCCATGGGCATCAGGCACACACGTGGCATGCAAATATATAGCTAAACAATAATTTATACACAAAAATACAACTAATCATTTTTGTAAGAGGATCGGCTATGTTGTACAACAAATTAGAATCATGAAAATAAAAGTCTTTAAGAATTAGCAGGCAAATAATCAAGGCCTTGGGGAAGAATCTTAGGGTCCATAGTAGATTACTGCCTATTGTGCCCATTTTGTGGATAGTCATGTCTAAGTAGCCAGGTGTGGTTACACATGATGGTAATCCCAACACCCGGGAGCCTGAATCATGAGGATTGTGGATTTGAACCTAACTTGAGCTACACACTAAGACATTGTCTCAAAACAAAACAAAACAAAACAAAAGCAAAAAAAAAACCCACTTGAGTAACTTGCTTTAGGTCCCACAATAAGAAGCTGTAGCATGGTGTCTCTGGTGCCAGAGACTGTTCAAATGCTGTTTTTATTCCCTCCTAATATAACTGAGAAAATTTAGATGGCTCAATATGTTTCATTACCATTTTAGGGAAATTACGTAAAGCATATGATCTTTTAATGCTGAGTAGATGGCTCATAGAATGAAACCACCAAGAAAAGATTGAGGCACTTAGCCAGAATTTGTTCTGCTTCACCAGCCATCTGCGGAAAATGTCCTATAAATACTATCATATCAGCAGCTACACTGACTGTATTGCTTATACACAAGGAGGTGTGTGCAAGGGGTGCATCCTAAGTGCGGTTTTATCTTTGGATTTAATGTATAGGCTGTGAAGTAGTTACTCTTACCTCAGTGCCTGCTTATTGAGAATCTTCCCTTCATTAACATTTCCCGTGTGACACTTCCTTTGTCATCAGTTTATAGCAAAGACACAAAGTGGAGTGTCTGATCCTCTTGTAGCTGTGGCGCCCACGTGGATAACTGAATCCACAGAAAGCTTGAGATAGCTTGGGAAAGAATAGAGTAAAGCATGTTTTCTTGATGCAGCAATTTCTCAGGTCTGCTCTGCTTGCTAGAGGCAAGCAAGTGCTCTCAAATAAGAGAGGCTTCCTGACTCAGCTTTAGCTACAAAACCCTGCAGCTCTTTTAAGAGGTCCTGCCACGAAACACTTAAACGGTGTTGATGAAAAGCTGAATGCATGCTTTTTGGGTTTTAGCTGTAGCAGAAAAAAAGCTGTGCCATTTTAAAATGCCGGCTTTCTGGGCCGTCCTGCCAGAGCAAACTCTGACTCTTTCAAGCAGGTGGTCCTGACTATGGAGCTTTTGACTGTTGTTTAACACTGTTGCAGCTTGCTTGCTGGCAGGGACCTTGAACTGCCACAGAGTTCTGGCGATAAACACGGCTACAGCCGGTACCTCTGCCATGAGGCTGGAAAGCTAAGGAATGGGCTGGATCTAGCTGTCAAAGCCACGGCTTTAATCCTCTCCTTAAAGACTCATGTGGTCACAAAAAGAGAGATATACAGTAAAAGAAAGATTCAAAGTCGAAGAAAATGTCTAAATGGTTTACTATGTGTTAAAAATATATGCAGGCTAAAGGTTAAACTTCTTAAAAGTAAAAAAAGAAAAAAGGAGTAGTTGGGTGTGGTAGTACACACCTTTAATCCCAACACTTGGGAGGTAGAGGTAGATTGACCTCTGTGACTTGAAGGTGTGGTAACATACACCTTTAATCCCAATGCCTGGGAGGCAGAGACAGGAGGATCTCTGAGTTCAAGTACAGCATGGTCTACAGAGTTATTCCAGGACAAAGATATACAGAGAACCTGTCTCAAAAAGTAAAAGTAAAAATAAAAGAAATAGAGGTCAAAATAAAGCTGCATAAAGATGGAAAATACACAGAGAATCTTGATACTGTATGCTATTATGTTCTCTTTGAATTGTTTGAATGCTGAGGAAGGAGCAACAGATGCTAAATGATATTTGTTTATAAATGCTGCTGAACTAATCCAACATAGATATTTTGAAAATACCTTGACTTCAGAATTTGGATCTAAGGATATGATACTTTGGAAAAGAGATTCTTCTTTTGTTTTCATAGAGGATGAATCCCTGTGGATTGCTTCTATCCCAATATGGTATGATAGACCACACCCTCCTGAAAGGTTGCTGTGAACACCTTCAGAAAATTACTTCACCCAACTGATGACTGAGATGAACCTGGCACACAGGTTACACCATGAAAGATCTGATTAACAGTGTCCCCATTCAGCAAGAAGCAGTTTGGAGAGAAATAACTATGTCCATATTCCCAAATATTGTTTATAAATGTTCTTTTACATTTAAAGGGGGAAATGATATACATATGAATAATTTACATTGGTATAAATTTTACTCTATTGATATAAATTTAAGATCAATTTTGTTATATGTATATGTATTTCTGTTACTGATTAAGGTATTGTGATTATGTAGTTCATTTAAAAATGTAATGTATATAGGTTGTTAATGAATAATTATCGATAATAGTCAAGCTTGTAGTCATGTTAGACTTTCTAGATCTATAGAGCTATATTTCAGTTAAACAGGAATTCCTAATATCTTTCAAAGACTACAGAATATGCCATTTAATGTTTTAATAACTTAGGATTTTTCATGACAATGAGACACGTCTGCTCCTGGCAGCACCAATCTACTTCAAGAGGAAGATGGGCATCGAAGAGGCTCCTTATGGAGTTTGATAGCCATTTGGGCAAGAAACTGCTCTTGCCTGTACTATTGCATAAACTGGACACAGAGAACCCTCAGAGAGAGAACTGTTGAACTTGCCTAAAGGTGAGATGATCTTTCGGGGTTCCTGATTCATGAAAGAGTCTACGAGACATTCTGCAGGACACAGCAGATACTGATGAACTGCCCTTGAAATTTCCTGCTTCATGGAAATGTCTGCTGGAAACTTTGGGCCTGTAGGCCGAAGATGGATGCTCCAACCGTGCAGAGGAACTTTGGGTGACTGTCCAGGCAGCGAGATGTCTCTGTGATTTCTAGAGTTTCATAAGTTGCTTACTTCTCATTTACTTAGATAATATTATATCCTTCTGGAGTCTTTGATGGAGTTGAAGAATAAATAGATAGTTATAGTTTTCCTTAGTTATGATAAAAGATAAAGTAGATATAAATATTGTAACTGTAATTCTTGCTTGATAACTGTTTTGTTATATGTAATTTTACTATGTTAAAGTGAAATCCTTTCTTTTTTGTTTAAACAGAAAAAGGGGAAATGATGTAGGTGTGTCTTCTAGCTATCTGATGATTTCATTGGTTAATTAATAAAGAAACAGTTTGGCCTAATAGGTTAGAACATAGGTGGGTGGAGTAGACAGAACAGAATGCTGGGAAGTGAAGCAGATGCCTCGGGCAATTGCCATGCCTCTCCTCTCTGAGCCAGTCGCCATGAAGCCAGCCACCAGGTCAGACATGCTGAATCCTTCCCAGTAATATGGGTTAAAGCAAGATATGTGAGAATTAGCTAATAAGAGGCTGAAACTAATGGGCCAGGCAGTGATTAAATGAATACAGTTTGTGTGTTGTTATTTTGGGGTATAAGCTAGCCAGGTGACCCGAGCCAGGCAGGACAAAAAGCAGGCTTGCTCACCCTCTTCACTACATAGCTGTTTTGATTGAAGGCTAAATTAGCAACAATATAGGTGTGATATTAAGAATTATGAAGAAAAAAGCATTTTTACACCAATGGAATTAAACACATAGGAAATATGTCACTTGGGGGCTTTAGAAAGTTAAAAATACCACTAATGGAGAATCAAAGAATTTGGGAGTTGTGGTGGTTTGAATGAGATTCTTCTCCATAGGTGCCAATGTTTGAACACTTGGTGCACAGTTCATGAAACTGTTTGGATAGGTTTGAGAGATGTGACCTTCCTGGAGGAAGTATGTCACTGGGCACAAGTTTTGAGGTTTCAAAATCCTCATGCTGTTTCAAAATCCTCTTGCTTCTGGTTCAAGATGTAAGAACTCATCTTCTACCCTCCGCATCCAGTGCCTGGTGCCTGCTATCTCTGTACCACAACCATGGATTCTAAACCCCTGAAACAAGAAGCCCAAATAAGCTCTTCCTTCGCTGCCTGGGCTTAGCAACAGAAAAGTAACTAATATAGGAACTTGTAATTAAAATTTATGGGAATGAAAATTTTGTAAGAAAATCCTGAGTTCTTAGCCAATCTTGTAGGTGACATCACAAATTTTAGGTGGGGTATACTTAAATGAAGAAAGCAATAATATTCAAAGCTATTAGGGTACATAGACTGTGAATTTTTTCCCTGATTATAGAAGTTCAAATTTCCAACACTAATTCATGTTTAATCTATGTTTTAATCTCCTAAAATTCATTAATTTCATATGTGAATAAAAATCACATTCACAGACACTGACTGTAGAAAGTGGACTTGGTGGCTCATGTCTGTAATTCCAACAATCCATGAGGTAAGAGAAATCTCTTGTTTGCCTTGCAGAGAATAGATTGAAAAGCAGCCACTCTTGTATAGATACCATGGTATGTACTCTAGATTCTAAAAGATTCTAGATGAGACTGACAGTGAGGAAACTGTTCAGTGAACATTGCCTGCAAGAAATAAGGAAAGATGTGACTCCTCCTCCTTCAGAGAAGGTTCTAGGCTCTTATTCCATACCTTTGCCTTCAACCTGTGTGTGTCTTGAGAAGTGACATTTCTTCTATGTAACTCTATACTTGGTCTTGCTTTTTAATCCATTGTGCTATTCTATGTGTATCAATTGGAAATTTTATGTCTAAAGAAACTATTGATAGTTTGTAGGCAGAGTGTTTTGTTGAAGCTTCTGGCTCCCAAATAACCACACAGCGAGACTTATTATTAATTATAACTACTCAGCTTATACATTAAGCTTATCTTCAGCTTAAATTAACCCATATTTCTTATCTATTCTGTACCAGGTGGTGGTACCTTTTTCAGCACAGCATGCTCATCATCTGGTTCCTCTGTATCTGGTGACTCCGCCCTCTTCTTCCCTGCCTTCTCTCAATCTCAGCTCTCCTGCCTAACCTATTCCTGCTTAGCCATTGATCAGTTGGTTCTTTAGAAAACCAATGAGAGCAATACATACTCACAGTGTATAAAAGGATGACTCCACAGCAATATGTATGGTTTTTATCAGCACCCTTTTGCAACTTGTTTCCTGGTTTTACTGTAGCTCGTCTTTCCCTTTCTTACAGTCTCTCGTTGTGACTGACTTCCTAAATTATACACATTTTGATTCCTCGCTTTTTTCTTAGATTTATTTTATTTGTATGAGTGTTTTTCCTGCATGTATGTATATGCACCGTATGTGTGCTTGCTTTCCACGGAGGTTAAAAGAAGGCGTTGGACCCCTTCAAAGTAGAGTACAGATGGTTGTGAGCCACCATGGGAACTGAACCTGGGTCCTCTGCAAAGCAGCAAGTGTTCTTAACAGCAATCTCTGCAGTCCCACTTACAGATTTTTGTTTTGTGGTTATCACAATGCTTACCGAAAATCCATTTTAATTAGAACAAGGTATTTTGAAATTATTGTAATGTAACATGATCATAAAGATAAGCAAGAGAGAAAATATATTAAAAGGCTATATTTACATCCATTCCTTTCTCCACTTTGATTTTTTTAAAATTTCTTTTTATTTATTGTATCTTTCACATAATGCATCTCAATCCCATTCATTTCCCCGTCCCTTCATATCTGCTCTCTGCCCTTGCAACCTCCCTCCATAATAAAATAAAATTTAAGAGAAAAGAAGAAGAAAGGGGGAAAATCTCATCATGGAAGCTGCAGTGTGACGCTGTGAGCCACGCAGTAAGCCCTTTTGTCCATATATCTTGCAAGTGCTCACTGCAATGAATCACTGGTCTGGTTTGAGGCCTCTGGTTTCTACTACACTTTTTTACTCATTGGGACTCCTCTTGGACATCCTGTAGTTTGCTGTGTCATGGAGATTCTGGAGCTTTGGGTTTGTAGGACCGGCTCCTTCATGGGCTCCAGCAGATCATAGACGGTGTAGATGTTGGGGTGGGTCAACTCATAACCCTGGTTCTGGACCTGCACAGTTGCAAAGTTAGTCAGCCCACCAGCTCCTCCCCCATCCTCCCCTCTAGTGTGAGCTCTCCAGCATTACCCTGGCTAGTTCACACTTTGCAGTGACGAGCAAGAGGTGGGGCCAGTTCTCCTGCTTTCACACACTCAGGGTCCGCTTGACCACACCTGTTCATTCAGGGCCAGCTCTACTGTGTTGCCCAGGTGAGGTGTAGCAGCCATTCTCCTGAGTGCTGCAGCTGATGAGGGGCAGGGATCGCTTTCCTGCTCTATGACCGCAGGGCCAGCTCTCTCACCTGACACAGGTGGCGAGGTAGGGAGGGTATCTCTTTCCTATCCACACCACCACATGGCAGATAAAGAAGGGGCCAGATCTCCCACACTGACGTTCTCCTTCTAGGTCACCCTCATCCCTGTCAATAGGTTCTACTCTACTGTGCTCTCCAGGTGAGGTGCAGTGCCCACTTTCCCAAGTACTGCAGCTGGTGTGAGGGACGGTCAACTCCCTCACCATCACAGGTGGCAGGAGCAAGGGGGAGGGCATCTCTCCCTCACCCTCCCCATCACATGGCAGATGATGGGGATGTGGCTAGTTATCCCACCTGTACACCCTCAGGGCCAGCTCAGCTGTGTCTGCGCCAACAGGGGCAGCTCTATTGTGCTCCACAGGTGAGGAGCAGGGCCTGCTCTCCTGCGTGCTGCAGCTGGTTAGGGGGAGCATCTGCTCCCTCATCTGTTGCAGGTGGTGAGGGGTGAGGACAGGCATCTTTCCCCCAGCCCATGCCTCCACATGACAGATGAGTTGTGGGGACAGCTCTCCCATGCTCACAAATTTGAGGCTGGCTCATTCACACATCCACCAACAGGGTCGGCTCTACTGTATTGCCCAGGTCAAGAGCAGGGTCTGCTCTCCTGAGTGCTGCAGCTGGGGAGGGACAGGGGAAGGGGCAGCTCTCCCAATCTTAAGACCTCAGAGCCAGCTCTCCCATACTCCTCAGGAGTAGTGGTGAAGGAGGGCATGATGGGGGGAGGGCATCTCTCCCCCACCATGCCACCATAAGGCAGATGAGGGGCGGGGTCAGATCTCCCACAGTCATGTTTTTGGACTGGCTCACCTTGATGCACTCCCCAACAAGGTCAGCTCTGCTGTGCATCCCAGATGAGGTACAGGGCCTGCTTTCCCAAGTGTTGCAAATGGTAAAGGGAAGGGTCAGCTTAAAGAAGTCTAACTGGAGGCAGTAGGGGCAAGTGGGAAGGGCATCTCCAGCCCACCATACCGCAGACATGGAGGAGGTACCGGCTATACCCCTTTCACATCCTCAGGGCTGGCTCGCCCACTGTCTACAGGGTTGACTCTACTTGTGCAAGAGACAAGGTCCCTCAACTGGTGAGGGGCAAGGAGAGGACGGCATCTTTCCCTCACCCATGCTACCATATGGCACACGAGAGGGGTGTGACTTGCTCTCCCATTCTCATACCCTCAGGGCCAGCTCGCCCATGTCCCTATGAACAGGGTCAGCTCTACTGTGCAAGCCCTGGTGAGGTGTAGGACCCTCTCTCCTAAGTGCTTAAGCCTGTGAGGAGCAGAAACAGTTCTCCCGAGTGTTGCAGCCATTGAGGGGTGGGGCCAATTCTGTACTGCCCTATTCTCTCTGCCTTCGGTGGTATCAGGAGCCATGGACATCAACACAGACTGAGGCTGTGTCAGGGACATGAACCCAGACATAGGCCCTGACAGCAGCCCAGGGCCAGATATCATCATGGCCCTGGGTAACAATCAAGTCACTCAGCCTTCTCCTCAGCGTTTTCACCTCTTCAGATCTGCCTCTGTGCACAGGACATGAATCATTCTGTCTCTTTCTCTCTCACATACCACACATAATAGTGGCCATCTCTGTGCACAGGACATGAATCATTCTGTCTCTTTCTCTCTCACATACCACACATAATAGTGGCCATCTCTGTGCACAGGACATGAATCATTCTGTCTCTTTCTCTCTCACATACCACACATAATAGTGGCCATCAGTTTGGCTCAAGACACAGCGAGGGCCTGTGTTTTCTCCTGGAGCCTGGGGTGGACTGCCCCAGGCCTGCATGTGGCCTCTTTGTCCTGCTCACTGCGGCAGGCTTCCTCCTTAGTGCCTGGGGGGGGGGGCGATCACCCTGGGGCCAGTGTGTGGATCTCCTTGTCCTGCTCAGTCCCTCATGTCTCTTTGATTTTTTTTTAAAAACAATACTGACACACTTGAACCCAGAGTTTTACACATACTAGACAAATGCTCTGTTGTACTTCTCATCCTTGAATCTTATTGTTTTTTTTTTTTTAAATTTTGGACACAATGACTCATTATGTGGCCCAGGTTGGACTCAGATTCATGATTCCATTTCACCTTCCCAATTATAGGAGCTAAAGTCATGAGTCACTGTGCCTGGATAATTTTCTAATGTTTTATTAGTATACACTAATTATACATAAGCATGGGTTCATCATAATATTTATATGTATATATATATATGATGTATTTCAGTTATATTTACTCCAATTGCCCTCTTTTATCCCCTCCCCACTCTTATTAAGCCCTTTCCTCTTCACAACTAGACCACCTCTACTTTCATGTCTTTTTTTTTTTTTGGTGACCTGTAGCATGAATTCTAATTGATCTTAATAATAAAAACCCAGAGTCAGGTATTAGGGGGTGAAAGCCAGCCATTAGAGTTTGTACCTCTATAAAATCCTCAGACTGCATATTGAGAGATCCTGTCTCCACCTGTCTTATATTCCACCTCCCTAGTGCTGGGATTAAAGGCATATGCCCCCCAGGACTGGGATCAAAGGTGTGTGCCACCGCTGCCTGGCTTCTCTGGTTAAATTGTGGCTATCTCCACACTCTGATCTCCAGGCAAGCTTCATTTTTTGTAGCACCATAGTGACCCAATGGGGCTCATTAGGATTGTTTACAGTGTAGGTAAAAGTTTGTTTACGGGATCACGAGCACTGTGCCAGTGGCTATACCCTTGAGGAAACTGTCTCGCTTTCCTCTATTAACTGTTTATCAGCCTATAAATCTGCTTGGGGGCGGGGCCCATGACCTAGTCCTTCTTCTCTGACAGGGAGTCGATGGGCAACAATCTTGTGCAGATAACTGCAGCTTCTGCAAGTTGAAGAATGTAATAGTCACATGGTGCCCAGAAGCCAATGTTCCACACTTGTCCCCCTCCTTTCTCCAATCACTGTAGTTCCCACTCTTTCTGCAATCTTCCCCGAGTTTTAGATGGAATGCTATAGATGCCTTCTTTGTGGTTGGGCATTCAACAGTTAGCTCCTCTCTGTACTTTGACTAATTCTAACTCTGCAGTCACTGCGACCACTACAAGAGGAGCTTCTCTGGCAGAAGCTGACAACAGCACTATGCTGTGGAGATAAATATATATACACATATACACATACATGTATATAAAATTTAGAAGGCAATTTAGTAGGCACATCATGTCCATTTAGCAACATGACAGCAGTAGCTTCTCCATTAAACATGTGACCTCCCCAGCGACTCCTGTGGAGTGAGACTCAATTCTATTTGGAAAGTAATTTTATATTTTGGAATCTCATAAATGTATACAATAGAGAACATCATGGACTGCTGTGGGATAATGGTCTTGTACCCTGTAAAGATTTGTCTCTTGTACTTGTTTGATAAAATGCTGATTGGCCAGTAGCCAGACAGGAAGTATAGGCGGGGTGAGCAGGCAGGAAGTATAGATGGAGCAACCAGAACAGGAGAATTCTGGGAAGAGGAAAGGCAGAGTCCACAGTCATCATCCAGACACAGAGGAAGCAAGATAAGAAAGCCTCATGGCAGTATGGATAACATAGACAAGAACAATGGGCTATTTAAGATGTGAGAATTAGTTAATAAGAAGCCTGAGCTAATAGGCCAACCAGTTTATGATTAATGTAGGCCACTGTGTGTTTCTTTGAGATGGAACGGCTGCGGGACTGAGTGGGACAGAAACCTCTGTCAACAATGGACTATTCCCATTTTACCCTTTCAGCTACCTCCATTTTCCCTCAACATGCCAGTCCCAACTTCATGCTTTTTTTATGAGATAGGGTCTCATTATGTAGCCCTGTTTGACCTGTAACTATGCAGACCTTTCTGGCCTGGAACTCACAGTGATCTACCTGCCACTTCTGAGTGCTGGATTACAGACATTTGTCACCATGCCTGGCCTCATTCTTATTTAATATTTACAACCCATTAAGTCCCCTCCGTGCTGCCTGTATGTGCATGGGCAATGGGGCCATGCATGGGAGAATGGGAAATCTACAAGTGGCCATATCTGCAAAAAGAATGGCTATGCCTCTCTCTTTCAGCAGCTACCACTCTCAAATGCTTCTTGTAACAGGGTTCAAGAATTGAGTCCTGTGAGGAGATTTCTCAGTGCTTGTGAGAAAACTCCAAGAAACCAAGAGAGGAGTCTTATGATGTCAGGTTCTTAAAAAACACAAACACGGAATCTTTCTTGCATTATGTTTTTGTTCCCCTCTCGGGTGTAACAGATACCAGTGAGTTTACTTCTGGCTATTCATTATAACTGGCTCTTGTTATTTGTTTATATGCCTTTTTGAATGAACCTGTTTTTGCCATCTGCAGCTTACCCTTCTGATTGGACACTTTTCTCATATGACTCCTCTGCGCCCTCAGAGTATATATTGTCTGATGCTCTGAGAAAAGCTGGCTGTTGTATGAGATTTTAGTCTGTCTCACTTAATTGGCTCCATTCTCCCAGGTCCCACCACCTATAGAACAGTACACAGTCCATCAATAAGGGATAAGACCTAGATAGCATTTACCCCATCTATGCCAGGATTTGGGTTAGCTTGATCTTTTGCCTATTTGTTACACATTAATCATACTATTATTTTTTAATTTTTATTTTTTCACACTGACCTTTTTTTTCTTAAAAAATGTACTTCTGACAGTAGTTGCACTGAATTTAAAAGATCACTTGGGTACATTGACAACAAATTTAAGTCTTTGGACTCTTTAACATGGAATACGTTTTCACTTATTTGTTTTATCTTTACATTTTTACAAATTTTCAAGTGAAATATTTTAGTGTACAAATGTCAGAATTCCTTGGTTAAATCTTTCATTTTTGATTTTTTTTAGGCAATTTCTCTGTGTAACCGTCTTGGCTGTCCTGGAACTCACTTTGTAGACCAGGCTGGCCTTGAACTCACAAGTGCTAGGATTAGAGCCATGTACCACCATCACTACCCAGCTTAAATTTATTATTTATTTACATTTTAAAAACTTTTTGTGTGTTTTTCTCTGTGTAGCTTTGGAGCCTGTCGTGGAACTTGCTTTGTAGACCAGTCTTGGCTTCAACTCACAGACATCTGTCTTCCTCTGTCTCCCAAGTATTGGGATTAAAGGCAGGCAACACCACTGCCCAGATAAACTTATTTTTAAATGTTTTTCTTTTTACTATGAATTTAATCAGTTAACTCCCTTTTTAGATTGTTTTCATCAATACAGACAGTTAATTGTTATGCATTGATTTCATAACCTGCAACATTGTCTTTGCATGTTTTGATATTTTTGAAGAAAACTGAGTGTTTGCAAGAAACCTTCCATTATTTTGGTTTGGTTTTATTGCTATAACATTTAAAGTGTTGATATATCAGATCATCTCTGTGCAGAAGAAATATTACTTTTTTCTTTCTAATTCAAGTGATTTTTGTTTCTTTATGTCTACTTGCTCTGGTAACACTGAATTTCCTTTATTTGGGAATGCCTCAATTTCTCCCTTGTTTCAGGAGAATAGTTTTTCCAGATGTAGAATTCTCTGCAGATGTAGAATTCTCGGTTATTCTCTAAAGATGCTACTCCAATCTTTCTGGCTTCCTTGGTTTCTATTGAGAAATCCACTCTGAATAACTTTCTTTTTGTTTGCTTTTTTTTTTTTTGAGTTGAAAAGAGCTCCATTTTATTATGGAAAGTTACAAAAAGAAACGAATCAGGCAATTAATAAAGGAGCAATAGGCGAGAAACGAGGCACCTCCTTTAGTTTCCCCCACGCTGCAATTCAATTCAATGTGAACCACGTGGAGGAATAGAATTAAATAATTCTCATGGGGTACAGAATTAGGACCCCTCAGCCTTCTCTCTTGGGAGAGACTGAGGCACAGTAATACTGAGCAAAGGTGAAGAAAGCCACATACCTCCCCAGGTCACTCTCAATAAAACAAGAGGAGGGTAGAGGATTCCTAGGGAGGCTGGGTAGGCAGAGCTTGTAAACCTGGGACTTTGGCAGGCGGGACTGGGAGCTGGTGGGTATGTAAACCAGGCTGTGATCAAGGGAGGAGGAGGAGGCTGTAAACAAAGGGGCAGTGACCTAGGAAAGGGGTGCTTGTGGATGGAGTGGGATCTAGACCTCCCAGGGAGGTGAATGCGTAAATCCTGAGTGTCCCCGGGAGTGGCAGGAAGTCAAAGGCTGTGGGGACAGTGTACCCTGTCATGGGGCTGGAGGTGCTCCATCCATCTCAATCCCAGGTGAATCCTGTGTTCCGCCCTAGGACCTGAAGCTCACTCTTAGCTCACCGAGGATGCTCCAGCCCACGTGACTACACCCACGGGGGACCTTGGGGTAGGAGTAAATTTAGGCTACTGGCTCTGCCCCAGAAACAGGATGGGAGAAGCAAGTTGGAATGTGCTCACTGCCCCTCCCTCGTCTGTTGGCTCTG
Source organism: Arvicola amphibius (assembly GCF_903992535.2). Lineage (NCBI taxonomy): Eukaryota > Metazoa > Chordata > Mammalia > Rodentia > Cricetidae > Arvicola > Arvicola amphibius. The sequence continues at coordinate 86,269,752 of NC_052065.1, read as the reverse complement.
AATCTTCCGGACTCCAGGATCTTCAGGTATGGGAAGCGGGGAGGTACAGGCCCAGACTGGAAGATGGTCACCGCCGGCAGGACTCATCCACGATTAGGGCCTTGGTGTGCAGCCCGCCCTGGAGCCCCGGCTGCAGTAGCAACTCCTCTTCCTCCTCCTCATCGTCGTCGTCAGGCTGTGTTGCCAATGGGGTGGGCGCACTGGGGGTCTCAGGCTCCGGGCCCAGATCCTCCAGTACCGAGCTCTCGGAAAGGTATTGGTACGTGGTCTCCAGGGCCGTCTCACTGAAGGAGATCTTGAGCTGTTTGTGATGTCTTTCAGGGGACCCCTTGACAAGGCAGCTGCGGCTGAGTCGGAGGCAGCCCCCCAGCACCAAGATCTCCTCAGCAGTTGGGTACCGCTTCTTCCCGGATCCAGGCCCTGCAGCATTAGCTGTGGCTGGGGTGGCCAGTGGGGCTGGGCTGGCAGGGGGCACACACCTCCGTGGGTTGACAGTGAAGGTGTGTCCGCTACGGCGGGGGGCCCCCACCCCCGGTCCTGCCTTCACCCCATAGAACAGAAGGCTCATGAGGGGATCCCCAGGGGGCTGGGGGGCAGCTGGGGCTGGGGGTGGGGGAGACAGAGGGGCTGTCGTTGGGGGCCGGGGTTCTGCTGCTTCCTCCTTGTTTGCTTTTTTAAATGTTTCTCTCTATAGCTCTGGTTGGTCTGAAACTTGCCATCTAGAGTAGATTGACTTTGAACTTGCCCTCAGTATGGGACTACAGGTAGACAGCACCACTCCTGAGCTTTTACAAGCTTATTGAGGGTCCCTTTCATGTGATGAATTTATTTTCTTGCTGCTTTCAAGATTCCCAATTTGTTTTTATCCTCTGATAGATTATAATATGCCATGGTTTCTATCTCTTTCAGTTGAGCCTACATAGATGTCACTGAAGTTCTTGTATTTGTAAGTGAATGTCTACTGTAATATTGAATTGGAAGTGTCACTCCCAGCCTTCCAAGTGCTTTGCGCTTGGATTCCAACTCCCAGCCTGCCAAGCGCTGACCCCACAGGGTATTTAAGCTTGCGCTGAAAAGAGAAACACACGGTTTTGCGTTTGCATGTGTGCTTCCTCTGTCTTTCCCTTGCCATGCTCTCCCGGCCACTCAGGAGTGTGCCATCTATTAAACATGGGCATTTAATTTGATTTGATTTGGTCTGATTAAACTTCTTTTGTGTCGGCAGAGTGGCTTGTCTTAAGATTTTTCTTAACAGATGAGGTTTCCACCAAAAGGGTTCTTTTTTCCCACAGGCCCAGGGCACAGGGCTATGCTGAAAAATGCCCTTCCCGCACATGCCCTCCACCAGGCAAGATTGACTCCGGGTGAGTTTCTCTTTTAAAGTGCATGCTTGATAGGGTTTAGAGTGACCCATTCGCTTTTCAGGTTCTCCGATGAAGCTGTGGGCCCACACCAGAAACCTGACCCACGCGGTGAAAGTCAGACACTTTTGAGTCATCTGGGATGCCAGACATTCAATTTTTCACAGTCCCATCTGTAATGGAAAAATTAAAAATGCTGCAGACCCTCAGCAGTGGCAGACAGCAGAAACGTAGGTCCCCAAGTGGTGGCAGTGGGCTGTGTGGCAGCAGGCAGCTGGCCCTGAGAGAAGCCAATCCCAGGCAGGGATGGCTGCATGGTGTAGGAGGTTCTTCTGTCTATGTGTTAATTTCATTGGTTGAATAAAGAAAACTGCCTTGGCCTTTTGATAGGGTAGCCCTTAGGTGGGTGGAATAGAAAGAACAGAATGTTAGGAAGAAGGGAAGTGTGGCAGATGCCTTGCTTCTCCTGCCCAAGATGGATGCTGGTAAGACACAGTCAAGTGGCGATACACTTTAATGGAGATGGGTTAAATTAATATGTGAGAGTTAGCCAATAAGGGTCTGGAGATAATGGGCCAGGCAGTGTTTTGATTAATAAAATTTCCACATGGTTACTAAGTTAGGTGGGCAGCAGGACTAAAAGCAGGCCCACTCCTTGCTCTCCTTACTATAGCTGCAGATCCCCGAGTGGTGGCTGGTCCAGGGCACGGAGGCCCGTGGTGGCAGGCAAGAGACAGAGACATGGATAGGCGCATGCAGAGTAAGGTTGCATATTTATTCAGTGGGTTATGGAGGGGGAAGGGAGAAGGGGAGAAAAAGAGAGAGAGAGAAAGAGGAAGAGGGGGAGAGAGGGAGGGAGAGAGAGGGAAAGAAAAGGGAGAGACAGAAGCTGCCTCTTCGAAAGGGAGATGGAAAAGGGAAGGAACTCAGGCTGGAAGCTGAAGATCAGCCTGCCTCAGTGGACAGCGGAAGGAGTAGGCGTGGCTTGTCTCTTAAAGAGATAGAACAGATCATTACACCATTTTCGACTCAAGAATTGTCTCAGCAGATGCACTGTGACACACTTGAGCCACACAGGCATGTGCTAAAATGGGTTTCTTATGATTCTAGGCCGATTCCTGAGAGCCCTCTTACAAAATATTTCTTTAAATTGGGGCTAATTTAAAGCAAACATCGCTCCAAAAGACTGTGGTTCCCAGATGCGGTTCCTAGATGTGCACTCCTGTCCTGCTCCCCCCTTTCCCTGCTTCTTTAAGCTATCTACTGTGCTTTTCTGGCCTTTGTCCCTACCTCCTCTTACAGTGTTTGCTCTAAAAGTGCTTTATTTGTCTGTCTGTTAAAACGATGTGGCCACAATATATCTGTGTGAGTATGTGGATTTATGTTTCTGTGTGCATGTGTGCTTCCAGATTGCAGCAGCTCTGGAAAAGCGCAGACACATGGATAGCCACTATTTTGACCTCACCACCATCTTTGGTGAGGGCAACCACATGTGTTAACTACTATTTTAACCTCACCGCCATCTTTGGTAAGGGCAACCATGTGTGCTAGTTGCCATTTTGGTAAGGGTAACCACAAGTGCTAGTATTCTACAAGCATTGATAAACTGTAACTAATTTAATAATATACACATCTAAATTTAGCTTATAGTTTAAAATAATAGGCAGTTTAAAATAGTGCCCAGTTTAAAATAATAGGCAATAGTACTTGGTTCCCAAATGCCTTTACAGATCTGAGGGCATGACATTTTAACAAGAGCTTCTAACACAGACATAAAGCTTCCACAGCATCCTTTAGCTCCTCCAAGAAGACTTAAGACCTTCCTCCTCCACACCTTGCCTTTGGGTTTGGCACAACCTACACAGCAGCAAAAAGCAGCCTTTTACCTCAACACTCCGGCTTTCTAGATGCTTCACCCAGGAGTCGATCTTCTCATCCTGCCAAGCCAGGTAGACTAAATCTTCCCCTCACAGGAAAAATCTTTGGGCCTCTGGTACTCAACAGCTAATGGTAAGCATTGCTTCTAGGCTGGTGCTCTCCAAAGATTAAGGAGAGGATTTGGGATTGCCTGCATAGCTAAAAAGCTGTCTCATTTTTGCTCATTTATCCCTCCCAGATCTGTCTAAGGGCATTTGACAACTTAAGGTACTATTCTTTAACAGGTTTCATAGTCCAGAATTAACAGGTTTCAGGTGTATCTTCAGAAGTTCAGAGTTCCCAATTTAATTGTATTCTAAAATGCTCATACCTTTTAACCTAAAGTAATAGCATTTTGCTATGATGTAAATCAGTTCCAGTTCTCTTACAGATTCCTAGAAAAGTTTTACTGCTGTATCAAAATCAGGTCTGGTAAAAATCTAACAGTCTCCAGAGCCTTTTGCTAACCCCAGACCTTTTCAAGCATATTTTACAGGTCACTTCTGCTGCCTGGGCCAAAACCAACTTACAAAGTGCTCTCCAGATAATGCCAAGCACCTGCACCAGCTCCTGGGACTTCACCATTGGTACCAACTCTCCTGGATCAAGGACACTGCCACCTAAAATCTGGCTCTTCTGGATCAAGGATCCTGCGTGCCATCTTAGATAAGTTCATATGTGCCACACCAACTCCAGTGTCGTCTGTGTGACATGACATATGTCATTATGCCGGATGGAAGCTACGTGTCCCATGGGACTAGGCTTCCTGGAGGTCAATGGCAGACAGCCCAGTATTGGCTGCCCTTGGGGCATAGACAAGTTTCTTGATTAGCTGGCTATGCGGGATATGAGCTTTGCACAATTTCTTTCATAATAATGATAGTCTTTATATATACAAGACAAGGATCATTCTCTTCAGGAATAGCTTTGAGATAGGGAAGCACAGTATGGGAATGCATGAGACTACAGCAGAACCTTTGTCATACACAGGGAGTATGATGAGCAAGGGAATAGATGGGTTAATGTTGATGGACAAAGACTGTTATATTATACTTTGAACTTTATGAATAGGCTTGCTAGATCCCAACCCCCATGGTGTCTCCTGCATAAGAAGGTACTAAAAAGTATATCTCCACAGGTGCAGAGAACTGATTAGGCATATTTGGTCACTAGATGATATGAAGAAAGGGTTAGAAAGAGGAAAGGCCATGATAGCGATAATGAGACAGAAACTTTCTATTCTTAAGATGAAACCACTTGACTGAGGTTTACGTTCCCAAGGACAAGATTTCCTTTTCTAAGGATGTTTTATGTCTAACACCTGTCCCTGATAATGTGACTAAGAGAAGCTTTCGTACTGTGCCAACTAATGACACATGACTTTCTGATTTGTTCTTTGTTTGAATACTATATAATGAAAACTTGAATTTAGTAAAATTGCAGCAGATTCCAAGCACTCTCTTGTGTGTTGTGTCTGTCTGTCATTTGCCGAACTTGTGCCTTCCTGTTACCAAGACCCTGCTTCTCCCACAGTCTGAGTGACTCCCCTCAGCTGGTCCGTGGCACATATGTTTGTAATAGTTAATGAACTATTATTGACATATAATCATAGGTGAAGTTCATTCCTTGTTCAAGTTTCCTTAACTTTTATCTGGTATATTTTTCTTACTAGGATCAAGCCCAAGATGCAACATTCTACTTTATCATTGTCTCCTTCATCTCCTCTTGACAACATTTTCTCATGCTTTCCTTGTTTTGATAATGTCAATGGTACTGACAGAAAAGTGCCTTTGGAATGAGAAGATTTAATTGTATGTCTTGCCACAGTTCTTTCTCTAAGAAATTCTGATAGAGGAGGATGATTAGTCCAAGACCAGCCTGGGCTATATAGTGAGACCCACCCCCTAACTAAAAAACAAATCTGTGAGACTGCGAAAGATTCTGTTATGCTGTATTTGAGCCAGTGGCAACCTGTTTGGAGGAGTACGTGAGTACAGGCATGGTCAATAGAGCAAAAATTAGAGGAATATGGGAAAGGCCATAATCCTTTTGTCTCCTGAATAAAAGCACAAGGTAAAAGACAGATACCATAAGATCAAACCCCACTTTATAGCTGTGTGGTTTTGAAGAGGGTCTATGCTATTAATGGTAGTAGCTTCAATTCTTGTCTAAGCTAGCTACTATAATGTTACTAGCACTGTGTGTACTCATTTGTTTTGTTTGATCTTTGCTCCCTTTTCTTTTTGTTGCTCAACTGGTCTTTATTGCTTTCCTTTCCCATAAGCATAACTTTGATATAACCTCACAAATGTTTTCTTTTGTAGTCTTCACTGAGAGTCTGGAAGCTGTATCATTACTTTACATTGGAGAAGTGTAGGCAGGGTCAGGGGTGGAGAGAGGACTCTTCATGCAGATTACATTTGTAGGAACCAGTGGCTTGAAGTAGATTCACTTTCCCTATACTCTCATTTAGGTTTAGTCCTACTTGAATCCTTACTAGTCCTGTTGTTCTAGTCCATAAGAAAACTGTTTTTTTTTCAAGACAGGGTTTCTCTGTAGCTTTGGAGCCTGTCTTGGAGCTAGCTCTTGTAGACCAGGCTGGCCTCGAACTCACAGAGATCTGCCTGCCTCTGCCTCCTGATCGCTGGGATTAAAGGCGTGCACCACCACTGCCCGGCAAAGCAAACTGTTTTGTTGGATATATTCAAATCTGCATTAGGCAGCATTCTCTAGAAGAACAGATCTAGTAGACATATATTATATTAGATTGGTTAGCAGGGTAAAGGCTGGTATTCCAATAATGGCTCTCTGCATGCAGGAGAGGGAAATGACCTGGTGATTACTTAGTCTCTGAAGCTAAATGCCTCAGTCTCAAAGCAGTGCCAGAAGCTTGGAGCTCCCTGCTGAGTTGCTGGTGTTCAGTCTATCTTAGAAGGCAGAAAAATGCAGTTTACTCTCAGGGGGACAGCTGCAACTTCAGATGTGTGTCAACCATCACAATGAACAGCCCAAGGAATATTATAAATTCTCTTTCAAAAACGCAACTGGAAATTTACAGGTAAATGGAGAGAACTTGAAATAATCATCTCGAGTGAGGTAAACCAGACCCAGAAAGACAAATATCTAATGTTTTCTCTCATACATAAATGTTAGCTTTTCAGCTTTAGTTATGTGTATTTTTTTTATTTCTGTTGTGCCCAGATTACGACCCCCAGAGAGAGACCACCAGAGAAGCCCAGACTGTAATAAGCAAGGTTTAATCAGTATAGTATAAACATGTTTGGGACCTCAGTCTACTGTCCCCGATACAGCGAGGTAGAGAGAAGTTGTATCTCCTCTGTGGAGTAAGCTTTTAAAGGCATAACTAAAAGGGGCTTTTGAAGCTGCTTTGGCATGGGTACAAGAACTTTTGCTCCCTCCCATCTGCTAAGTCAGCTTTCTCCTTGTTCTTAGAGCAAGGCCACTGTTCCTGAGTTAGGCCATCTTTATCAGCTTGTACCAGGTGGCTGGCTGGGCTGAGCCAAGTGTGCTTGTGCTCAGAATCTCCCAGGTGGGAGAGGGGAAGGCCACTATCTTCCTGGGAAAACATTTCATCCCTTTGAGAATAACGGGCGAGGGTCCCACAATTTCATATACCAATATACAGGTTAGGGAATTAGTAAGGGGCCATGGGGAGGAAGGGAATCTTTCAAGGAATGGGGAATAGAATATAGTGTTATAGAGGGGGAAAAGATTGGGCTGATGGCACACACCCTTAATCCCAGTACTCAGGAGGCAGAGATTTGAGGATCTCTGTGAGTTTGAAGCCAGCCTAGTCTACATAGCCAGTTCCAGGACAGCCAAAGCTACATATAGTGATATTTTCCATACCCCCGTCTCTCTCTCTCTCTCTCTCTCTCTCTCTCTCTCTCTCTCTCTCTCTCTCTCTTCTCTCTCTCTCTCTCTCTATATATATATATATATATAATAAATATATATATGAAAATGGAACTGGAAGTATTAATTTGTAGAGGAGTGGAGGGCATATGAGAGAAAGGACTATGGGGAGTGATAACAACTTATGCCAAAGGCCCTTTGAAAAAGCCATATGGAAACCTACTACTGCAGAAGCTTCCTAAAATATGTGCATATACAAATACATATAAAAAAGAGTTTAAATGTTGTTGGTATATAACAAGAGGAAAATACTTCAACTAGACACCACATGCTTCCAAAAAACCTCTCATTTCCAAGGAATGGGTTACCTTTTCTGAGTTGTTAGATAGTGGGGTCCCATAGACCCTGCAAACATTACAGGCTATAGCCATTGATATTGGTTACCTACCAGAACTTGCTGTTAACTCTACTGCTGAAAAAAACCACATAATTGAGTCATAGAACACTGATAAATATACCTAAAAAATTCATAAATCTCTCCAAGCTATGACCCCATCAAGTTGTAATAATGACCTGCCTGGCAAGATATATCTGGTGGTGCAATAGTGGCACAAATGTTATGGGAGTAAGTAATAACTTTCTGATTTGATTTCAGGTCTGCTCCACAAGACAGAACCGAAACTTGGCATTGTCAATGAGGACAAGCACCTGTAGCTACGTAGATCATAAGTGTTAGGGAAGAGCTTACTATAGTTTATCTGCTAAATGTACATAGCATTAAATCATAGTTTTAAATCAGACTGCACATCTTCCCTCAATCTGACATTCCTCTAACTATGTCAAGCTGGCTTCAGCTAGCAATACTTCATTAAATCCAAAAGAAAAAAAATAGTTTTAATTTTGAGGGAGAAAATGTCCAGTTATGAGAACAATTAACTTTAGTCTTACTTAAAACAAAATGAGGGTTGTTTGTGCTGTTTTTCTTGTTTGTTTGCTTTTCAAGACAGGGTTTCTCTGTGAAATAGTCCTGGCTGTCCTGGAACTTGCTCTGTAGCCCAGGCTGATGTCGAACTCACAGAGATCTGCCTGTCTCTACCTTCCAAGTGTGGGGATTAAAGGTTTGTGCCACCACCACTGGTTTGTGCTGCTTTATCTTCCCTTCTCACACAGAATCAGGAAGTGTCTGTCTATCTCAAGCAGACACTAATACTAATGGACACTTGCATGCACATACCCTCACAAGAGCACGTGTGCTCCCACACAAATGCACACATACATCAAAATTCTGAGCATGTCAAATGGTAAAAGTTTTGCTGGTATTGATCAAAGCTCTTGAAGTCAACAGTCATTCTAAACTTGGAGGGTAAGAATCTATGTTAAAGAAATCTATTGTCATGCTCTGAAACAAGAGAATTTGGGTTGTATCTTTTTTTTTTTTACTTTAAAATTCTCGAGACTATGTCAAAAAGCATCATTTTTCATTTTCTGGGATGAGGCAGGAAGGACTCCACACATCTGCATTTAGTTAAAACCAGAACAATTTCAGCAACAGTAAAGAGACAGCTCACAAAGCTGCCAGTGTTTGAGGTATCATCAATGAGATGTCAACCATCCTATTGACCTAGATGAAACTAACAAAGCAGGAAGCTTATGGCCCTGCACAATAAATTTCTACTGGGACAAGATGATTCTAGGCCTGCATTTAGGGTTTGGGTAGCAGGACACTGTCAAGTGTGGAACATTTAGGTGAAGAGGGTGCCAGAGTCCCTGGGGATGCCCCCTCAACTTGCTTTGTCTTTAGAGCCTGGTCAACTTCCTTCTGCAAATAAGGAAAACACAGAAAATGAACCAAACAAACAAAACAGAAACCAAACAACCAGTTTTAATCATGAGGGTTGAGAGATGCAGGAATCCATAGGTATGGACAGTTTATTATTATATCCATTTACCAGGATAATAGTATTAGGTTCTTCCCTAGGGCCTATGATCCATCTAGGGATTTTTGGCCTAGTAAATACTTTCAGTCATGGGTTCTTTCTTATAGAGAGGGCTTTAAATCCAAGAAGAAGGTGGTTGTTTTATTCCAGTACATGTGCCACCATTGCACAAGTGAACATATTTTGCCAGGCTAGCCATTACTGTAGCTCACCAGAGTCACAGCTGGCTTGAACTACTGTTTATTTTTCTCCCTTGGTAGCATGCATAACACCTTATAAAAGGTAACTAATAGCAATGAAGCTTCCAGGTCGTCAGTACCAGCTTGAGTTTCCCAAGTCCTATGACAGAAGTATGTGGTTTCCTCAGCAATAGGCTCTTACCATCAACTTCTGGATGGTTAAAGCAAGAACTGTGGCAATATCCCATATTGTTTGGGATGGTCTATGGGACTCCACTGCACACTTGAGCTCACAGAGGCTGGAACAGCACTCACAAGACTGAACACAATCAAGTCAGACCGAACCTCAACCCAAATGAGGGATGGCCTCATGATGTTCCACTCTCTAGCTGAAGAGTCCCTGGGAATGAACACCTGCTGGGTTAGTGTCAGCTTCCTCAGGGATACAGCCCCTGAGAGGCTACCTGTTCTCTAGCAGGTGACCCTACACCCATGTACATGCTGACAGCATTAAGTTGGGAGGGAAAAGTTAAGGTGTGTTTGGGGAGAGGGAAGGAAATGAAGGAGTGAAAGGGATGAAAGGGTTTGATCAAAACACTTTACATGAATGTATACAATTCTCAAATAATAAAAAATTAGAACCTTTATTCATGAATGACAGTGTGAGACCATAACTGACTAGTTATTGACATGGATCATGCCAGAGGAGCCCAGAGTTGCCATTGAAGTTCCAGGTGTTAGTGCACCGGAAGGGAATCCTCTGATGGCTCAGTCTCGTTTAGGTAAGGCAACAGGACTGCAGACCCTTGGTGTAGGAGGTCCTTCTGTCTGTGTGTTGCTTTCATTGGTTAATAAAGAAACTGCCTTGGCCCGTTGATAGGGCAGAACTTATGTAAGCAGGGAAAACTAAATGGATTCTGGGAGGAAGAAGGCAGAATCAGGGAGACACCATAGATTGCTGCCAGAGATAGATGTGCTGGAACTTTGCTGGTAGGCCATGACCTCGTGGTGATGCACAGATCAATAGAAATGGGTTAAAGTAAGATGTTAAATTGGTCAATAAGAAGTTAGAGCTAATGGGCCAAGCAGTGACTTAAATAATACAGTATCTGTGTGATTATTTTTGGTTCTGGGCAGCCGGGACAAAAAAGTGGACTTCCTCCCACAGACCCTGGAATGTCTTTTGCTTCTGCTGTGCCTTTACATGTTTGCTGCAGCTCTCTTTTTCTGGTATCTAGCATAGTGTGAGTGGTCGTGGAGAGATCTCCACTGCCTGTGATATAATGTGTTTATCTCTTGGAAACATCCCATTATACTTGGCAATTTTACCTGTGGATTGTCAAGAAAATGACCCCTCCCTAACCTGTACTGTCTAATTTAATAACAGTAACAATAGCTTATACAGAGTTTTGAAGAATAAAAAAAAACACAAGGATATGTTTCACAGCCAGGGTCTTGAGTCTCACCTAAAGAGCTGCATGGATTGTAACTCAAGTTAATGGCTAACAGTTGAGTCCCAATAGCCCAGCTAGTTTAAATTCTTTTAACCTTAATGTTGGGAGATGTGTTCACAGGTCTCAGAGTGCATCACAGCTGAAATAAAGCTTTGAAAATAACAAAGTTAGAATAAGGTGTTTCTGTTAAATAACTTCGAGGTGAAAAATCCAAGAAGACAATCTAAAGTTTTAGAAAGGCACACAGTTAAATGCAGAACTCTTTAAGGCCAGGAACAAGAACAAAGCAGCCCAATTATTACTGGCTGATGTACTCTCCTTACTAGGTTTGGTTGATAACCAATAGTGATGATTAATTACTTATACCCATTTACATCCTAAATCTTCTGATGTAAAAAACTATTAATGAACAGATATATACCCTAAAGATTTAAAGTAGCGCTGACTGATTCTTTTCAATATATAAAAGTTTAGGTTTGTGGTTTCTTTTAATATTTATTTACTTATTATGTATACAATAGTCTGTCTGCATGTATGCCTGCAGGCCAGAAGAGGGCACCAGACCTCATTACAGATGGTTGTGAGCCAACATGTGGTTGCCGGGAATTGAACTCAGGACCTTTGTAAGAGCAGGCAATGCTCTTAACCGCTGAGCCATCTCTCCAGCCCCGGTTTGTGATTTCTTTAAGATTCCTTATAAGATTACCTTTCAAGATAAGTAATAAAGTAATTGGCTCTTTCTTTGTAACTACAAAATTGCAGCCTGCCAGTGAAAGACCTGACAAGAACACCTTGCTTGCCACATGGTTAATCTATAACAAGTTGCTTGGGTATGGATGCATGTGGGTTCTTGGGATGATTTGTTTTTCACTTGTAATACATAAAGTATTTAATCATGTGGGGGAGATGAAAAACACGTTTTCCCTATAATCATCCACTTGAGAAATGGAGTGCAGCTGTTTTGACTCTTGTACGGCCTGGAAGATTCTGTTGGGGTATAAAACCTGTAAAACAACATGAGATAGAAGAGAGAGAATAAAGTGAGAGAATAAAAAAGAGAAGAAATAAAGAAGGAAAACATCAAGAGAGCTTGTGAATGCCTTTATCCGTAACCCTCAGATGGAAAAATTTAGTCTTGCCAACTCTGTGGATTCCTGTCAAAGCCCTGTGCTGCTGGAGGCCTGTCTCCAGACAGTAGCAATTCATTTGGCTATTTCTTGTTCTTGCTAGCATTTTTTTATCCATGCCTGTAATTAGAGTCTTCCTACTATAGCTGCACAGCACAAAAAGCATATCTATGAATAAACAGAGTTGTAGATTGGTGCCAAACATGCTTTAAAGCTACCAGAAAGGCGAGTACAAGGGAAATATATGTAAAGTAATATGCAACCATTCCTCTGTGCTACCAGCCTTTCAAAAAGGGCGTGGGGATAAGGTAGAATAATGGGAGAGACTTTTAGCAAAAACATTTTAAGTGTGTTGGAAACTGTGAGAGAATATATAATTTTAAAATGTCTTTTTCTCCCCCAAGCAAAACAAATCATATCATTTGCTTTCAGCATTTCATCATACAAAGTATTGCACTTTTACTGAATCATGTTATTCATTTGAGTGAAGTAATGTAGGAAGTCAATTGCATGTAGTAAGGTGAAACAGGGTATTAGATAAACCACCAAGGTCTAGAGTTAATGCAGAATGATAATTAAATGGCTGGAATAAAGCTTTGGTTTGAGGCAAGCCTGGTCTACAGAGTGACAGCCAGAGCCAGTGAAACCTTGTCTCAAAAAACCAAAACCAAAACCAAACAAAAACCTCTGGGCATTTAGTTTAGTTTTATTTTTTGTTGTTTGTTTTTTCCCAGCCGCTGTTTATTTACAGCCAGGTGGTTGCTATAGCAACAGGGCTGGAGAGGCTGCAGCAGGAGCGCAAAGGTGGAGAGGGGAGTCTGTGTGTCTGCAGTGACAGCTGAGTGGAGAGCGCAAGGAGGAGTGGGGGAGACAAAGCTACTGGGGAAGCCTCCCGGCCAAAGGTTATCTGGACCCTGTGCCCTAACCCATACCCGCTACTGTGGACTGACTCCAGGCCAGCGCTGGGAGTTCTCTGGGCAATTCTACAGGAACAAAGCACACGAAGATGTTGCTGCTCTTCTGTGATAAAGTCAGAGGGTATCCAATCGAGCATTCCTCCTTCGCCTCTGGCTCGGGTTAGGGCCATGTGATAGAGAACTAGGCTCTAGTCCATATTTCAGAGGCATTAGTTTTCCCTGGTGTCCCAGCCCACCAGCGCCACACTATGGCCAAGAGTGAACACTACAACCATTGCTGGTCTAGTGGATGGGATGGAGGAGGGGATGGGACGGAGTTAGAAGAGGGGCTCCAGAGGACCATCGAGGCACAGGCACTACACACATGGTGTTAGTGAAGCCGGAACCAGGGTGCCACCTGGTCAGCACAATAAGCACATCTTTCTTCTTGAAGAATCCTTGGGCCTTGCCAACATCCATGGCCAAGTCCACAGAGAGTTCTACATCCTCAGCCCAGGCATCTTGTGCTGCATCCTTACACAGCACAGACGGGCCTGGCGAGCTGTTTGGAGATTGCGTGTCACAGCAATGACAGGAGCGTGGCATGTGGGTGGTACCTGGCTGCCTGGTGAGCCCTCCTGCCAGACATGGTGAGCACGCTAATGGCCCCACTGCAGCCCTTGAAAGAAGCCTCCACAGCGCTTCTGTGGAGACAGAAAGAGGTAGCTTCTGCCTCATGGACAGTCAGGTGTGGCATGCAAACAGTCTCCAGAGGGTAGTCCCCCTTGGCTGGTTCTCCTGGCAACATGATGGAGTAAGATCCATCTAGGACTGCATTGGCCACATCACTGCCCTCAGCACGAATGGGGCGGGGTTTCCTGATCATGCTTTCTTGCATCTGTGTGGCGCAGATGACCAGCCTCCCAGCTCGGTTGCATCATCCTCTGAGCCAGGAAGACCTTCTCCGCAGTAATCTCAATGCCTAGGTCACCACAAGCTACCATAATTTCACCCCTGGCCTCCAAAATCTCATCAAACATGCGGACACCTTCACTGTTCTCAATTTTGCTGGTGATCTTGGTGTTCTTGTCCTTCTCTCCCGGGACCGCCCTAAACTCACACATATCAGCTTCCTTGCCAATGAGAGATGCAAACGCCATGTCTACCTCTTGCTCCGCTCCAAACTTCAGATCCTGGATGTTCTTTTCTGACACCTAAGGGAAGTCCTCAGAAGCTCCAGGGAGCTCCACCCCTTACCCAAGGAGCCACCATTCTCCACATCTGTCACCAGGAAGTCAGCACGTTTCTCCTTCATCTGCAGTGAAACAAGGCCCCCATCCACTTAGATCTTGCTGCCCACCTCTGCCACCTTACGATTGTTCTTACAGTCCAGCCACACTTCTCCACGTAGGCATTGTCTGGGGCAATCTTCAGAATGGCTCTCTTCTTCAGCTCCACTTAGTGCCATTGCCCTAGATGAGTTCAGTCCGGATTTCAGGTACCTTTGTGTCCAGAGCTACAGCAATGGACCAGTAGAGAATGGGGTCAGATGCGAAGCTTTCTGTGGCTGTATGCCCGCTCTTGATGGTTTCTGCATGGTACTCATGAATTCCATGAGAGAAATTCAGGCGAGCCACATTCATTTCAGACTTGTTCATCCCCATCAGCATCTCCACAGATCAGGAAGCAGGACCAGAGGTACAAATGATGCCAGTGTTGAGGGCTGTGATGGGTGCAGTCAATGCTCAGGGATGCACGTGTTCCAGGAAGGTGTCAGCGTGGCTGCGTGGGGCTGCTGGGTCTGAAAGAAGGCAGCTCCTGCTTTGCTGTGTGGTTTCATCATGGTTCCTAAGGTCCTCTGGCTTACTCTGGGTCTTGCTGCAATACCTAAATTGGATGTCATGGCGCATCAAGTTTAAAGTAAGCACTGAGGTCACAGAGACACAAATGGAGGCAAAGTTCTTGCTGTGTATTCCTCAATTTCTTACTTCTCCATACCTGGACCATTATCAGGCTGCAGCTCAAAGATATTCCTAATCTGAGCATTTGCATACCTACCCAGGAGCTGAGCTGGAGCTTGATGTGGGAGGGTTTTCTATCTATCTGTTGCTTTCATTGGTTAATTAACAAAACTGCTTGGCCTGATACATCAGAACATAGGTAGGCAGAGTAGACAGAACAGAATTGTGGGACAAAGAAAGCAGAGTCAGGCAGACATCTCAGGCAGTCGCCATGCCTCCTCTCTTCAAGACAGATACAGGTTAAGATCTCTCCTGGTAAGCCATCCCTCGTGGTGCTACACAGATTACTAAATATGGGTTAAAGCAAGATGTGAGAATTAGTCAATAAGAGTCTAGAAACTAATGGGCCAGGCAGTGTTTAAATGAATACAATTTGTGTGTTGTTATTTCGGGTGTAAAGCTAGCCATGCGGGGGCTGGGCGGGAACCCAGCCGGCTGTTCCTACTACAGGAGCTAGCTCTGAGTTCCCAGTTTATTCTAAAGCCTTCTTGCAGCCTAGAAGTCTGTTCCCAGGCCACCACGGTCTGGCCAACATGGCAGAGTCACTGAAGTTGAAAGACACCTGCAAAGAAGCGAAGGCTCCATGGACGGTGGTAGGGTGAAGTTTAGCTGCCCTGGTATCATTTTAATGAACAGGAAGACTGCAGTTGATGAAACCCCAGGCTGAGATGGAATGATCTAGTGTTGTGTAGTGGAGGCAGTATCATACTTAAACTGCCAACAAAAAATTGCCATTTGCAGGTCTACAGTGATGGCTCAGTGGTTATGAGTACTGGCTGCTTTTCCAGATGATCCAGGTTTTTATTCTCATCCACAAGGTAGCTAACAACCATCTGTAACTCCACTTCTAGTGGATCTGATGCTCTCTTCTGGCCTTCATTGGCAATGCATGCGTGTGGTTCTCAGAAATACATTCAAGCAAAACACACAGGCACATAAAAATAAAAATAAATCTTTAAAAAAGAGTTGCCATTTCTACAAGTATGATAGCTTTTGAGAAATTCTTAATGTACTTTAAAAACTCAACCCCTTTTACTTATCTAAGGACGTGTGTGTGTGTGTGTGTGTGTGTGTGTGTGTGTGTGTGTGTGTGTGTGAATAGGAAACAATGAAGTTTGGTTGACAGCAGGTCTCTTTTCACACTGGTAACCAACAAATATGTGAGATGTCCCTTAACAATGTCCTAATGTACCACAGGAAAGAGTGAAGAGACGTTATAACACACTAGAATAGAGGCATAGGAACCTTCCTCACGAGAATGTGCTCCCATGTCTCTCCCACCCAGGAGCATGGTGTGGCCTTCACTGGACCTTTTGCCTAAAATGCGCTGAAGTGGTTGCAGTTCAAGCTACTAGAGATGCCATCCACATCTTCTGACATCTTCAATGTCAGACATACTGTGGCTATTGCGATATTCAGATCTATCTCCCATTTCTGAACTTCTGTGGTTAGGCTGTTCGCTACAAGATGGCTTACAGCATGGTACTGTTTCTCAGCAGGATTAGCACCAAATATTCCCCTGATCAGTTTGGATTCACCCAGAACACAGGGCCAAACCCATTACAGCGTTCTGTCCTCCTCTTCTCTAAAGAGAAAAGCTTTCTTTTTACATTGGTGAGCAGTCAGTCTTTGAAGATGAGGTAGAGAAATCCTGCAAGGGGTAGCTCACAAAGCTGGAGAAAAGCTTGATGTCATCGAGTGAGTTATGAAAGATTAATTATCACTGACTCTACACTGAGAAAAACTATAGGGAAATATTCTGAACAAATTTAACCTAGTAAATTAGACAGTCTACACGAACTAGACAAATTCCTAGAAAAATATGTGCTACCAAAAACTACTTTGAAAAAAAATGAGAATCTTAATTGACCTATAATAATAATAATAATAATAATAATAATAATAATAATAATATTGCATTGGTAATCACTGCCCTTTCACAAGGAACAAGGGCTCACATGGCTTCCCTGATCAATTATAGCAGACACTTAAGGAACTAACATTGATAGCATTCCTCTTAGACATTAGAAGAAGGAATGCTCGCCAGGCAGTAGTGGCACACGCCTTTAATCCCAGCACTTGGGAGGCAGAGGTAGACAGATCTCTGTGTATTCCAGGCCAGCCTTGTTTATAAGAGCTAGTTCCAGCACAACCAGGGCTGTTACACAGAGAAACCCTGCCTTGAAAAACCCCCCAAAAAGAGGAATGCTCCCCAATTCATTATATAAGGCAGTGTTGCACTAATATCAAAACAAAGATATGCAAGAAAAATCTTACAAGCCCCTTATGAAGATAGACACAAAATTCCACAGCAAAATACTCTCAAATGGAGTACAGCAAAAGATTATACACATGAAAATTGGTGTTAGTGTCAGGAGTGTAGTTAATTACATGTATCAACTACTCTAATGTTCTAATAAATTATAAAACAATATGATTGTTTTAATAGATGGGGAAAAGATACTTCAAAAGCTCCAAATACAATTTTATGGTCAGAATAACGAACTAGGTACAGGAAAGGAATTTCCTCAGTTTGATAAGGAACATGTGGGAAAACCCCATGAGTATTCCACGTACAGTAGTGAGTAATAGAAATCTGTCCGCGAGCAGGAAGAAATAAGGATGTCTGTTTTACCATTTCTATTCAGCTTTGTGCTGGAGGGTCAAGCCAGGGCAATCAGGCTAGACGAAGAAACAAAAACACCCAGATTGGAAGGAAATAAACACAGCTATCTCTACTTACAGATTTGGTACAGTCCCTATTAAAATTCTATATGCCTTCCTACTTCTCCATTTTGACAACACAATTCTAAATCATATGGAAATTTAAGAGAACCAAAATAGCCAAAATAACTTTGAAAAGGAGCAACAAAGTTTTAGTCCTAATGTTCCTGATTTAGTTACACACTAGAAACCTGTAGTCATCAAGACAGTGTGGTACTGCAATAAAGACAGTACATAATGGGTGGGGGTGTGTCAAGACAATTTGTTAAAACTGTCAAAGTGAAATGATGACCCACAGAATGGGGGAAAATACAGAATGGGGGATGTACTATTAGGAGGAATAGTGGTCTCATACCTAGAAACAAACAGACAAATAACTTCATTTATTTGGAGAGGGTCTCATGTAGATCCGACTGGCTGTGAACTCACTTTTAGCAAAAGATGACTGTAACTGGCTTTCTTTTGGGCCACCAAGCAGCCCCCAAATCACTACATGGAGACTTATTATTAGTTATGAATGCTAGGCCTTAGTTTAGGCTTGTCCCTCCAGCTCTTACAACTTATTTTAACCAATTTTTCTCCATCTACATTTGGCCTCAGAACTTTTTAACCTTTGTTTGATTCTGTCATATAAATGGAAACACAGGCTGTATGGTCCCTTGGGACTGACTTTTTGATATAGCATTTCCCTTTCTTTCTCCCTTGTTCTCTCTTCTCTCTCAAGCCTAGATTCCTCCTCCTACTTCTTCTCTCTGCCCGACAGCCCTGCCTATCCCTTTACTCCCAGATATTGGCCATTCAGCTTTTTATTAGACCAATCAGGTGCCTTAGTCAGGCAAAGCAACACATCTATATATCATTGAACAAATGCAGCATAAACAAATGTAATGCACTACATAGTTAAAGTAATATCCCACAACAGATGGCCTTGAACTCCTAACCCTCCTGCCTCCACCTCACAAGTTCTGTGACTACAGGCATGTCCTGTCACA
Source organism: Arvicola amphibius (assembly GCF_903992535.2). Lineage (NCBI taxonomy): Eukaryota > Metazoa > Chordata > Mammalia > Rodentia > Cricetidae > Arvicola > Arvicola amphibius. The sequence goes on along the minus strand of NC_052065.1, from coordinate 86,251,268 downwards.
CCCAACTCAAGAGCCAACTTAAAAATAAAGGGTTTTTAACAAACATTCTCAAAGCAAAATATACAGATTATCAATGAGCACTTGAAAAAAATGCTAAGCACCACCAGTTTGAGAGAAAAATGAAAACCACAATGAGATACAAATTCTCACACTTTAGTATGGCTATAATAATAATTATAGAAAGATTACCACCTGCATGTTTAAGTGTTGTAAGGAGGGGGAGAAACTGGAACCTTCACACATTGTTGGTGGAGATGTAAAAATGGTGCATAATGACACAAAACCATAAAATATTAAACATAAATGTGATATCCTCACTCAGCTATAATAAAAAATTGAAAGTATTTATTCACATGAAACTTGTAGGAGAATGTTTATCACAGCCCTCACAATAACCCAAAAGAGGAAATGACCTAAATGTCTATCAACTGATAGTTGAAGAAATGTGACGTATCTACACAAAGGAATAGTATTCAGTTATTAAAGGCAGTGGAGCCCTGATCTACAACACTGATACATTTATCAACATCATTTTACATGAAAAAGTCAGTCCCGAGGGACCATATAGCCAGTTTCCACTTACATGAAACATTCACCATAAACAAATACCCAGAGAGAGAAAAGCTTATCAGTTAAAAGGCTCAGAGAATGGTTAGGGTGGGCAAGGGAACAACTGCCAGATGGTATGGATTCTCTTTCAGATGTAAGGAATATGTTCTAAAATTGGTTGTGGTGATGACTACATAATTCCATTTCATTACCAGTTCACAATACTATAAGATTGTGCATTTATTTTATATGAATTGTATCTAAATAAACATAAATCTGTTATTAGAAATCCAGGACCAGATCACTTATCAGATGATTTAATTATTTAGTTATTCTAATTCTTTAAATAATTACAATTATTTAAAGAAGAATTGAGATCAACTTTACATAAGCCATTCCTAAATATACAACATGAGGAAAAGTTTCCTCTTTGTTTTATGAGACTAATATTATTTTAACATCTAAATCACCAACTAATAGGATCAAAATATATTATGTGAAAATTTTTAATAAGAAAATTGGAAACCACTAAATACCTTACAAAACAAACTAAAGACTAATATTCATTATGAATGTAGATGAAAAATCCTTAACAAGATAATAGTTCCCTTCTGTTTCTAGCTTTTTGACATTTGTCAAAACCATCCAATAATCACGTATTAAATTGTCAAGTATTTTTAGTGTGAATTGATAGCATGAGGGTTTTTCCATTAGTCTGTCAGTATAAAATGGACTATATTGGTTGATTTTCAAATATTGAACCAATCCAGCAATTAGAAAGGGTTTGGCCTATGTAAAATTCTTTTAATACAGTACTGAGTTCAAGTTGCTGTTATTTCACCGAATATTGTTTTATATAATTACATGAGACAATGGTAGGCTTTATTTCTATGTATGTAGTATGATTATAAGATGTAGTATTATTTGGCTATAAAAAGACGATCTGATACATAACACAGCGTATATGAACCTTCAAAGCATGATGCTAATCAAAGCCAGTAAAAAAAAAATGTATTATGTAATTTCAATCATGAAATGACCTGAAAAGAGAAATGACGTATAAACATGGCGTCAAGTACTGGTTGTTAGGTGTTGAGAGGATGGAAGTGATAAGAGAATAAGACATGACACAGGGCTTCTGTTTCAAGAGATGAAAATGCCCCAAAATTGACTGTGGTGCTAGTTGCACATACCTGTGAATATGTCAAAATACATCAAAAGCCATTGACATGAAAACTTTAAGGGATGAATTATGTGATATTTGAATTGCAGAATAAATAAAACGAGTAAAATAGAGAAAGCAGCCAGGTGTGAAGGCACACACCTGTACTCCCAGGATTTGAGAAGGGGAGTTCACCTGCCCTTGGGTACATAGCAAATCCCGGGTCAGTGTGACATATATATATATATATATATATATATATATATATATATATATATATATATATGAATGAGAGACCTGGTGGTACAGGAGAGGGGTGTGGGGAGGAAGAGAGAGAAAGTATTTTACAGGCCTGACATTAGGAAGACGGCAGACTAGGAAACCCCAGGCACTAGTTTCCCCATGGAGACATTGACTTAACAGCAATGCATGACCAAGTTGCCTTGTAAGAAAGCCACAAAATAGATAAGAGGTTGCTGCCAATGGGAAGACAGATACATCGAAGGCTGGTAGGAAAATCTGCAATACTCCTAAGAGCCCCACCTCTTAGAATAGAAGGTGCAGTTAGGAACTCTCAGCTGTTTAGTTCTAAGTAGGCAAAGGGACTGGAAGAGGCATCCAATATTCTTGTTTTTGGAGGAGCTGCCTAAGACAGTGATTTCTAAAGCTAAAGTGCTAATAACAATTAAGTGCCAAGTCAGAGGCTGCAGAAGATGTTCACACTATGGTATGCAGTACCACAGATAGATACTAGGTGGCACTCTAGTACCATGTGTTACTAGAGCACGTGGCAAGATGCACTACTACAGACAGACACAAGGGGGAAATGGTGAGCAGAAAACACAAAGATTATACACAGGAGATCAGGAAAAAAACAAACAAATCCCTAGGGAAAAAGTTGAGAGGTCTTTAATCTCTAGTTAGACATACTGAAGAAAGCCCTCCATTCATGAAACCAGACTAGAAAGACTAGGAATGGAACTTGCTTATTTATTTATTTATTTATTTATTTATTTATTTATTTTAATGCTAAAGCCTCAGAAAGACATGCAAAAAGATAGAGAGGATGACTCTCTGAGAACAAGTTAAATATCTGAAAACAGACCATAAAAAACAATATGCATGAATTTCAAAACTATTGTCATAAACTAAACAGAAAAAAAACCCACTATAGGCTTCCAATATCAGTCTTCACTGGGCATAGAAAAGAATCAATGAACTTGAAGATAGGATCTTCTTCTTCTTCTTCTTCTTCTTCTTCTTCTTCTTCTTCTTCTTCTTCTTCTTCTTCTTCTTCTTCTTCTTCTTCTCCTTCTTTCAAGACAAGGTTTCTCTGTGTAACTCTGGCTGTTCTGGAACTCAACTCAAGTTGGCCTTGGACTCTCAGAGATCCACTTGCCTCTGCCTCCTGAGTGCTGGGATTAAAAGCGTGCACCACCACCACCCAGCCTGAAGATCTGAAATTCTAAATTGCCTAGGCAGAAGAGAAAAGAAAAGTAAAATAATTAAGAAAAGTGAACCTAGGGGACTAATCATGCAGCAATGAATACATATAATGTATACATTACATGCACACATTCCATGTATACATTCCATGTACACATTTAATGTACACATTACATGCATACTTATACATTATGTAAGAAATAGAAAGAGAAGAAAAAAAGAGTTGGCAACGGAGAGGTTCTTTGAAGATAGCTGAAAACTATCTTAAGTCTGAACACACACACATATTCAGGAATCTCAAGCAATTTCTACTCGGATATGCACACTGAGGCATCATAATCACACCTTCAAAAGTCACAGAGAATCTTGAAAGCAGTAAGAGAAAAATGACTGATTACATACAATTGAGTTACCATTAGGTCATTAGCAGTTTTCTCAAGAGAAGCAGTATAGAAGCAGTATAGAAGGTAGTAATAAATGATAAGAGAAAGACAAGCTGCGATAGGATATAAGTGTTTTGGGTGTATGTCAAGGAATGGAATAGTTGGGTCACATGGTAGTTCTATTTCTAGTTTGCTGAGAAATCTCCAGAATTGTTGCAAGTTTACACTTCCATCATCAGTGTATAAATATTATCCTTTTCCTACATGCACATCAGTACTTTTTTGGGAATTTATATTCCTGATTTTGGCCATTCTGATTTGTAGTCGGAGACTGCTTTTTCATTTCGCCAGCTGCCCAGACCCCTATGTTAATCACAACACTGTTTGGCCTATTAGCTCAGGATTCTTATTTACTAACTCTTACATCTTAGATTAATCCATTTCTGTTATTCCATGTTTTAACACAAGGCTCGTGGCTTTTTTATCTCTTGCTTTGTAGGCTGCTACGTGGTGTCTCTCTGACTCCACCTACTCTCTCTCTCTCTCTCTCTCTCTCTCTCTCTCTCTCTCTCTCTCTGTTCTGATTTCCCACCAGGCTTTACATTGCTAAGCCATTGGCAAAAACAGCTTTATTTATTAACCAATAAAAGCACCACATATACAAAAGGACTTCCCATATCACTCATTTGAGTGGGATGGAATCTTAAAATAGTTTTATTCTGTACTTCCCTGAGAGCCCAAATGAGGGTGAACACTTTCTAAAGTGTTCACTAGCCATTTGCCTTTCTTGTTTTGAGATTTTTTTGTTCAGTTCCATAGCCCATTTTACAACTGAGTTGTTTGCTTTCTTTATGTTTAGATTTATATGTGTTTTTTTGTATTCTAGACACTAATCTACTGTAAGATGTATAGATGGAAAAGATCTTCACCCATTCTTTATGCAGTCTCTTTTCTTAATTGACAGCTCCATCTGTGGTACAGCAGCTTTTCATGTCTTAGTCCTTACCCACACCTATAAGTTAAAGCAAATTCCCAGTTCAGATTTGTTTTTGTTTTGATTTATGGAATATAGGGTTTTAAATATTATATCTAGTTGAATTTCCTAATTTTATTGCCATATGTTGTAATGCTTCTGTTTTCATTTCTAATTGTATTCATTTGGGTCTTCTCTCACTTTTGGTTAAGTTGGCCTAAGGATTTTTGTCAATATTGTTTATCTTTCAAAAGAACCAGCTCTTAGTTCCATTGATTCTTGTTATTATTTTACATTTGTTTGTTCTATCTAGTTCATTAATCTATGCCTTGATTTTGATAATGTCTTCCAATCTACTGTTTGGGGGTTTGGTTTGTCTCAAAGCACATTAAGGTGTATTATTACTTTATTATTTTGATATCTCTTATATTTTTGGATCTAAGAATTAAGCCCTATGAACATTTCTCTATACTATATTCCACAGATTAGGGTATATTGTGTTTTTATTTGTATTCAATTTTAGGAACTGACATTTAGTTTGGTTCCATTGTTTTCAGAATACAGGATGCAATTTCTTTCTTTCTTTTTGGTTTTTTTGAGACAGGGTTTCTCTGTAGCTTTGAAGCCTGTCCTGGAACTCTCCCTGTAGACCTGGCTGGTCTCGAACTCACAGAGATCTGCCTCCCAAGTGCTGGGATTAAAGGCATATACCACTCCCGCCTGGCTCCAGGATGCAATTTCAATTTTCTTATATTTATCGATACCTGTGTCCCAATATGTGATCAGTTCTGGAGAAAGTTTCATGAGCTGCTGAGAAGAAGAATGTGTGTTTTGTAGTTTTTGTGTGGAATGTTCTGTAGATGTCCATTTTATTATGATTTTATTTAACCGTGTTAGTTAGGCTTCTTATTGCTATGAAGAGATAGCATTTAACTGGAGCTGGCTTACAGTTCAGAGATTTAGTTTATTATTGTCATGGTGGGAATCATGGTGACATGCAGGCAGACATGGTGCTGGAGAAGGAGCTGAGGATTCTTCATCTTGACCCACAGAAAGCAGGAGACTGTGTGCTACACTGGGCATGGCTTGAGCATAGAAGACCTCAAAGCCTGTGCCTCAAAGTGATACACCTACTCCAACAAGGCCATACCTCCTAATAGTGCTAGTCTCTATGTGCCAAGAATTAAAACACATGAGTCTGTGGGGGGCATCCCTATTCAAACTACCACAAACTCCACTGATACTCTGTTTAGTTTTTTCCAGATGATTTGTCTATTGGTCAGAATGGGCTAGTGAATTCATCTGCCCTCAATGTATTGGGATTAAACTATAATTTTAGATGTAGTGGTATTGCTTTTATGAAATGTGCACGGTAAATATTTGTTTAGAATTGTAATGTTCTCTTTGTGAATTGTTCCCCTAATGAGGGTGGAGTGATCCTCTTTATCTCTTTTGAATAATTTTATCAATACTAAAATGCCTGCCTGCTTTTGGTGACATTTGCTCGTTTTTCATTCTTTTACCTTCAGGTGGTACATACCTTTTAGTGGTAACGTATATTTTTTGTAGGCAGCAGAAAGATGGCTTCTGTCTTCTAATCCAATCTGCTAGGAGATGTCTCTTTAATGAAGAATAAATGTTGTTTACATAATTTTTAAAACAGAAAATACCCCAAATGACAGAAATTAATAGATATTTTTCAATAATAACTTTTAATAGCAATGGAGTAATAGCAATTACTATTAAAAGTTATTATTGAAAAATATCTATTAATTTCTGTCATTTGGGGTATTTTCTGTTTTAAAAATTATGTAAACAACATTTATTAATTAATTTTACATACTGACCACAGTTTCCCACACTCCTCTCCTCCAAGTGCCCTGCCCACCCCTGCTTCACTTCTCCTTCCACCCCTCTTCCGATCTCCAGTCTCCATTTAGAAAGGGGCAGACCTCTCGTGGGCTTGAGCAAAGTGGCATCTCGAGTTGAGGCAGGACCAAACTCCCCCTGTGTCAAGGTTGGGCGAGGTAATCCAGCATGGGGAACAGATTCCCCAAAGCCAGCTAAGTGCCAGGGACAGGTCCTGATCTCACTGCTAGGAGTCTTACAAAGAGACCAAGCTATACAGCTATCATATACATGAAAAAGGCCATGGAGACTCACTAGACGTTGGTCCATAGTCCATGAACTCCCACGAGCTCAGGTAAGCTGTCTCTGTGGATTCCCCATCATGAATTCCCTGGTTCATACAATCTCTCCTCCCTTGCTTTAATAAGATTCCAAGAGCTTAGCCCTGTACTTGGCTGTGATTCCCCACCCCTGGTTTACTCAGGAGATCTCTTATATTTTTCCTTCCCAGGGAAATCCATGCATCTCTCTTTGGTCCCTCCTTGTTATCTAGCCTTTCTGGGGCTGTGGATTGTAAATTGGTTATCCTGTACTTTACTCCTAATATCCACTTATGAGTGAGTACAAACCACTCTGGGTCTTTCTGGGTCTGGGTTACCTCATTCAGGATGATCTTCCTAATTCCTTCCATTTGCATGCAAATTTCATGATGTCCTTGTTTTTTTACTGCTGAGTAGTACTCCATTGTGTAAATGTACCACATTTTCCTTATCTATTCATCAGTTGATGGGGCATCTAGGTTGTTTACAGGTTCTAGCTAATATGAATAAAGCTGCTATGAACATAGTTGAACAAGTGTCCTTGTGGTATGACTGAACATTCTTTGGTTATAAGCCCAAGATTGGTATAGTTGTGTCTTGAGGTAGATTGATTCCCAATTTTCTGAGAAACTGCCATATTAATTTCTAAAGTGGCTGTACAGGTTTGAACTCCCACCAGCAGGGCAGGAGTGTTTTGGGGGTATTTTCTTAAACCTCTCTCAACTGTCTTGGCATTGTTTATTTATTTCCTGTGTCCTCTTGGGTGTGTTTATCCTTCTCTTTAGATTAAAGTTTTCCTTCCAGTAGCCTATGTAGAGCTGGCTTGCTGACCATAAATTCGTTTAGTCTGTTTTTATCATGAAAAAAAAAACTTTTCTCTTTTTCCTTTAATGTTAGTGGATGACTTTGCTGGGTATAGTAGTCTAGATTGACAGTTGTGGTCGTTCTGACTTTTGACTACATCTATCTAGGCCCTTCTTGCTTTAAACATTTCTGTAAAAAACAAAAAAGTCATGTAGAACTTTAAGACAACTCTGAGGCCATTACTGAGGCCTCTCAGCAGTAGTGTTCCCCCCTCCCCTGGGAACCAAGGACCTAACAACTATACATGCATTTACTGTAATGTTGGGAACTTTCCATCTCCCTGAGTCCTTGTGAGTGTTCTCCAAAAAGAACTCAGTTATTGGAATAGGGGCAAGATAACCCTTAGGTGTTGACTCAGTTCCTGATGTTTTGACTCAGTCCCTGGGAAGGGGTCAAAGTAACCCACAGATGTTCCCCCTTACCCTGTCTGATCTGGCAACCACTCTCCTGCCCTTGTAGTGTGGAGCTGCGGGCCGGCTTTTCGTCCTGCCTGGATCCCACATGGTTAGCTTATGCCCCGAAATAACAACACACAAATTGTATTCTTTTAAAGACTGCCTGGCCCATTATTTTCAGCCTCTTACTCACATCTTGATTAACCCATATCTAATAATCTGTGTAGCACCACGAAGTGGTGCCTTACCGTTTAGTTTCTAGCATATGTCCATCTTGGGCTGGAGCTTCATCGCATCTGGCATCTCTCTGAGGAGAGGCATGGCGGTCTGCCTAACTTAAGAGAGGCATGGCATCTTACTGATCCTTCTACCTCACTTCCTCTTCCTGTTCTGTCTACTCCACCCACCTAAGGGGCGGTCAATCAAATGGGCCAGGCAGTTTCTTTATTAGCCAATGAAATCAACTCAAACAGAAGACTCTCCCACATCATTTCCCCTTTTTCTGTTTAAACAATAAAAGAAAGGCTTTAACTTTAACATAGTAAAATTACATATAACAAAATAGCTATCAAGTAAGAATTAGTTACAATATTATATCCATTTTATCTTTTATCATAACAAAGGAAAACTTTATCTATCCATTCTTCAACTCCATCAAAGACTCCAGAAGGATATAATATTACCTAAGTAAATAAGAACTAAGCAACTTACAAAACTCTAGAAATGACAGAGACATCTCGCTGCCTGGACAGTCACCCAAAGTTCCTTTGTACTGTTGGGGCATCCATCTTCAGCCTTCAGGCCCATAGTATCCAGAGACATTTCCATGAAGCAGGAAATTTTGAAGGCAGTTCAGTCACTTTCTGCTGTGTCCTGCAGAATGTCTCACAGACTCTTTCATGAATCAGGAACCCCGAAAGATCATCTCACTTTTAGGCAACTTCAGCAGTCCTCTCTCTGAGGGTTCTTTGTGTCCAGTTTATGCCAATAGTCCAGGCAAGAGCAGTTTCTTGTCAAAATGGCTATCAAACTCCATAAGGAGCCTCTTTGATGCCCATCATCTTCTTGAAATAGATGGTGCTGCCAGGAGCAGACAAGTCTCATTGTCATGAAAAGCCCTAAGTTATTAAAACATTTAAATGCTATATTCTGTAGTCTTTGGAAGATATGAAGAATGCCTATCTAACTGAAATATATCTCTATATATCTAGAAAATCTAACTAACATGACTATAAGCTTTACTATTAATGACTATCCATTAACAACCTATATACATTACATTTTTAAAATGAACTACACAATCACAATACCTTAATCAGTATCAGAAATACATATACATAAAACAAAATTGACCTTAAGTTTAAATCACCAAAGCAAAATCCATATCAATGCAAATTATTAATCTCCATATCATGCCCTGGCTCAGTCCAGTAGCCCTTTGAATAAGTCAATAATAATAGTTAAAAAAATAACCCCCAGATTCCCCCCCCCCCCCCATTTCCCCTTCTATTTCTATAAAAATAGCCTGTACCAGCTATTTAGGGTCTTTTGGCTTCTCGAATGCTGAAGGACCCTGATATGACAGAATTAAAATCCTCATGCTTTTACATCAACTCCATGTGAGAGTGTTTTCTTGGGGCAACTCCTCCTCTGTAATTGGACTCTAAGCTCCAACAGTCAGGCTCACCCTCCCAGATAGGCTTGCCTTATAAGTGACTTGTCCCTTCTCTTCCGCAATTTCCGATGTCTTTTTAAAAATTAAAAACTTACTTTTCATAAAATATATTTTGTTCATATTTTGCATCCCAAGATCCCCACACAACTTCATTTTCTTTATCTCTCTCTTAAAAAAACAAAAATTAAAAACAAAACAAACAAAAACCCAATAACAAAACAAGCAAACAAAAATAACCAAACCCACACAAAACACATAGAGTCTTTTTGTTAGCCCACTACTCCTGGGCAGGGCACCTGCCTTGGAGTATGGCCAACCCAGTGCCACTGTACTGGAGAAAGCAGATTGTCTCTATTTTAGTAGGTATAAATTATAGTTTCTTGGTAAGGGGTGGTGCTTTGTGTTCACTTCTGCTTCTCCATGCAGGGACTTGGTCTGGTTTGACTCATGTAGGTCTTGTGTATGCTGTCACAGTCTCTGTGTGTTTCATATGTGCATCAATCCTGTTGTGTCTGGAATATGTCCATGGATGGAGTCATCTACCACCTCTGGCTCTTCAAGGTGTTTTTTTTTTTTTCGCCTCCTCTTCCTTGTAGATCCCCGAGACTTGAAAGGAAGGGGTTTGACAAAGACTGTCCTGTTTAGGGCTGAGTGCTCCAAAGTCTCTTAGAGTCTGCATCTTGTCCACTTGTGTGTCCCTGTGTTTGTTGCCATCTGTTGCAAGAGACAGCTTCTCTGAGGAGGGCTGAGTGCTGCACTAATCTGAGTCCTAGCCAAGTGTGGCAGCTGTTTTTAATACTTTAAAATATTTCTTTTATTTTTTAGGGATTATAATATAATTACACAATTCCCCCTTTCCTATTTCCAAACTCTCCCATATACCTTTCTTTGCTCTCTTTCAAACTTATGGCCTATTTTTCAATAATTCATTATTCTACATTTTTAATGTTTTAATTATAATATATCATGGAGAATTTTTCTTCTGGTCTTGTCTATTTGGTGTTCTGTAGGGATCATATCTAGATGGGCATCTTTTTCTCTAGATTTGGGTAATTTTCTTTTATGATTTTCCTGAAAAAAATTCTCTGTGACTTTGCTACCATATTCTTCTCCTCCTATGCAAATAATTTAGAGGTTAGATCTTTTTATAGTGTCTTCAAACCATGCCCCACACATATACATATATTTCTCATATACTTTTGCTGAGTGGTCCAACTTCTCTGCTTTGTCTTTAGCCTTAACACTCTGTTTTCTGCATGATCCTTTCTATTGGTGAGGTTTTCCATTAAGGTAATTATTTGGCTTATTGAGGCTTTCATTTCCAGCTTCACCTCAATGTTGCTTTTCCTCAGCTAGTCTATCCCTTTGTTGAATTCAATTTTCTTGTCCTGGATTGACTTCCTTACTTCATTCATGCCATTGTGTTTGCTCTTTTGGAGCATATTCATGTCTTCTTTGAGGCTTTTGAGCACATAATTATAATCATTCTTCATCTGGAAGTTCTCCCAGGTCATTTTCATTAGTGGATATTACTATGAAATTACTAATTTTTCAAGGAGACGTGTCCTGGTTTTTCTTATTGCTTCTTTTTCTATGCTGGGATTGCACATCTGGAGTGAGTTGGTTAGCTTCCCCCCCCCTTCCTTTTTTGCGAAGCCACCTTTCTCATTTCAGTGGAGCCTCGTATAATGTTTGCAGGTGGACTAACTCATTCTGTGGATGAGATGTCCTTTCCTCGGGGGATCTGGTGTTGAGAGCTGCAAGTCCTATCCCAAGTCTTTTCTGATTATCTGCTACTGTCTGGACACTGCAGTGCCTGGAGCAAGTTTCCCCTGGTTTTGCGGACTGGTTTCTAGGCGGCTTGGGGCAGCTGCTGGGTTTCTGGCAGGTAGCCAGCAGAGCTTTGCGCGGGGGAGGGGCATTACAAGGCAGAGAAGAAAAGGAGTTGGTTTGTTAGCAGTGGGTCCAGGACAGGTAGCGGTGGGGAATTTAGGGATTCCTGAGTAAAAAGAGGCTGGGAGGAGAAGAGGCAAGGTCACACTACCTGGGTTTTCAGGTTTTTGCCTTAAGGGCAACAGGAGGGTCCTAGCCTAGCAGCAAGTTGGTCTTCAACGAATCCCCTTCAGAGAATGCTGGGAGAAGAGGCCCAGGGCACCCGGGGCCAGCACCAGGGACTTTAGGAGATCCCTAGGAGAGATGGGCAGGAAGGAAAAAGCACAGGATCCTGGAAGGACAGTGGGTGAAGCTTTGAGGAGTCCAGACCACAGACTAAAAGAGAGGACATTTGGAAGCAAGGTTCTAGGGACTCCCAGGAAGGCTGGGAGAAGGAGGCCTGAGTAGCCATCTGGGTCTTTCTTCCCTCACCATGGAGAGTTGCAGTTGGAGAGTCTCTGGCAAGTGGTTGGGGTTCCCCACATGGGCTTTTGGCAAGGACAGACAGCTGGAGGATCCCTGGTAAGCAGCTTGTAGGGCTTTGGAGAGTCACATTTTAGGTAATATACTGAAGTAAGTGCAGATACTGATTTCTTCTCCACATGTGTGGCTTGTTTTGTTTTCTTATTTATTTATATCGTCACTTGGCTAGGTTATGTTAGTAGAATATTTTTCCCTCTCCACTTGAAGCCTTTGTTGGCACTGTTTACAATTAGCCTCGAGCATGCTCACTGACTCTATAGAATGACTGTCTTCAACAGGGTTGTCTTTGGTCTTTTTTTCTCATCTGTCTGTTGAGTTGGCTACCTCTCTGGCCATCACACCCAGATGTTAGGCTCCTCTAATTGCTGGCTAATTGCTCTATTGTTTCAGAGAATGCCCTGTGGTTTAAATTGTTTCACAGCTGAATCCAATTAAATCTGAGCATCTTACAGGGATAATTTTGAGCCTCCTACTGGAGTTTTGGTTTGATGCCAGGAGGGTCTTAGCTTAGCTTTGTATTTCCCTGGTTCTCTGTTGGAAATTAGCTGGCCTACAATTTAGCTTGTTGCTCTCGTAGAGGTTTTAGCTTCCTTCAAATATATCCATTGTTTCCGAGAGTACCCTTAGGATTGAATTGACCCACAAAAAAGGTTTCAAATGATGTTAATTTTTACAGGAGAACTTCAGAGTTCTGTTCTTACAAGCTTCCCTTTTCCCCGAAAAAGATCCCTGAGATTTCTGACTATGTCTAGTAGCCCCCTATCTCCCCTAATATAAAGTGTTCATTTTTCAAATGACCAAGAGGAAGGCCATTTTGATGGTCCAGCTGGTATAGGGCCTCTGTCCTGGGAGCTAGCAGTAGGTGGAAAAGCAGGGAACTGCAATTTTTAGTAGGATTCATGAGGCATTTTGTTTCTTTAATCACAGGGGCATGGAAAAAAATGCTGCCTGGAATTTCCTAATAAGATATGGTAACCTTGATTTTAAGCTGGGGAGTGAGAGCAACCCTCCTCTTGACCCTACTCTTGGAATGGAGCTTTCCTCAAAGCCATCTGAGGAATGGGGAGGGACAGAATGAGTCCCGTTAAACCAGCCTAGACTCTTGCTGTGTTGGGTTTTGATAGGTTTTCTTGGAAAAAAATCTTATTTGCTGTTTCCTATTAAGGTTAACTTCCAGGGAGTCTAGTGGGTTGCTTTAAATGTAGTTTCATCATATTCCTATACTTCGTGTGATCAGTTTCATGTCTTGATGGATCAGGTATCATTCAGTTTGTGAAGGCAAACATGGGCTGTTTAGTTATTTTGCATGGATGACTAGGTGTTCAGACTCTACCAGGGCTCCCATAGTCAAACGGTAGTCGTGGTCTAATGAAGAATGGTTGTGAACAGATGAAAGTATGATCTTCCTCACAAGCCAGAGTAATCTTCACAGTGACTTTCTATTTTTCTGCTAGGACTTACCAGTGCTCTGTACTGTGTGCCTGATATTTTGACACTGAATATCCCGAGTCACAAGATTTAAGTGGCACACCAGACTGTTCTACTGACTCCTGCTCCAAAGCTATTGTTTCCACTGTGGGTTTCCTTAGAAGTAAAGCATTACAATATTCCCAGGAAATAGGTCAAAATAGCATTGAGATATACTTGTCTTCAAATCACGCCTGTTAAAGCCTTTCCTCCTAGGGTAGTGCTATTGGGAGGTGGTGGGGCCTTTAGGATTAGTAGAAGGTCCATGTTTCACTGGGAGTAGAGGAATCTGCCCTTGAAGGAGACGGTAGAAACTTTTCTCTCTTTTCCTTTGTTCTCCTATGTGTTTCTGTTGTGATTTGTTGCCTCACCACAGGCCTAAGCAATGAAGTCAATCGATCATGGATTAGATTCTATAAAATTGTGAGGCAAAGTAAATCTTTTACCTTTATAAGTTGATCATCTCCTATATTTTGCTATATGATGGAAAGTTGACTAACACACAGTATAGTCAAATCTGGTAAACATTACCTTTGAAATTTAAAGACTCCCATGAAGTAGTGTGACTGTTTTTGTAGATGACACAGATGTAGGGCTTAATCTCATTTTATAAAGAATTCCAGACATATACCATGCCATTGTATGCTGACACACTTCAATTTGGTAGACTCCTTAGCTTTGTCTATTCTCTCTCACATACATGTCTTAATAAGATATTTAGGCAAACATTCTGCCAAATAAGATCCGCCCTCAGCCCTTTTTTGGGTGAGCCACAAGAAAATTGTGTGGACCATTCAGAGGGAGCAACAGCAGCCGGCCATTTCACATTCCACACATATCAAATTGTTGTTTATTTTCTGACTCACCTTGTTGGTGTAATGCACCATCTGGCCTGCAAGCACTCTGTCAGGGCAACCAACTTCTGGCCCAGATGTGTTTTCTTTTCCTGTTCTTTTATTTTAAATGGGATTTTTAATGTTTAACTTAATTATTCTTTTTAGCTGACACCAGAAAGTTGTACACGTTAATGTGTGTGCTGGTTAATGTTTGCCAACTTGACATAAGCTAGAGTCACCTGGAAGGAGGGAATATCAATTAGGGAACTACTTCTATCAGATTGGCCTGTGGACATGTATATAGAACATTTTCTTTTCTTTCTTTTTTTTTAGTTGAAAGAAGTTTTAAATGTAATTATATCGTTTCCTCTGGGCATTTTCTTGATTGATAATTTATGTGGGAGGATTAGGCTACTTTGGATGGTTCTGGATTGTCTAAGAAGGCAAGCCTAGCAAGCCAAGGAGAACAAGCCACTAAGCATCACTCCTTCATGGCCTATGATTCAGTTCCCAACAGCAGATTCCTGCCTTCCATTCCTTCCCTGACTTCCCCCAGTGATGGATTGTAAGTTGTATGATGAACTAAACCCCTTTCCTCCCCAAGTCAGTTTGGTCAGTATTTATCACAGCAATAGAGAAAACTAACTTATTAGTTATTATTAGAAGAGGGAGGAAGACTATTCGAGAAAAGTACAAGGAACCAGACTATTAACTATTTACCTTAAAATTTCCTATAATACACATAATTCAGTGTATAAATATACATATATAATTAAAACTATATATGTATATTTCATTTAGACTGACATTGCTCCCTCCAAGAGCCAAAAACCATCTAGCAGAACCCCCCAATACCAAACATGAGAAGCTGTCTTTTGAGTTGTTGACCAGTGCTTCCCAAGAGACTCCTAGAACACACAGTCTATTGCTGTTGCCCTTGGTTACCCCCTCAGAGGTGGAAGGTAAGTACCTATTGCTGAAGATACCATATACTTCAGAAACAGGGCTCAGAGACCCCTGAGCTAGAACTGGTCTGAATGTACCCTCTCTGAGGACTAGCTTTCATGGTACAAGAAAGTACCATGCCATCTTCTAAAGGAGGGAGGGAGCCAACAGTCCTACCCAGCTATGACATCTATAAACCGCAAAGATATATTTAGAAGCCTGCATACTTGGTGGTAACCAACAGCTTGCTAATTGGACATAAGGCCCACTCATCAAGAGGGAAACCGTGCCTGGTTCTGGAAATGCAGCTAACTAATCAGTGCTAGTGAAGTCTTGGTTATTGGAGGAGACTCTACAATCACATCATAACTAAGACCAACCTATTTGCCTATCAAGTAATAAATCAATACAGAAATTATAGTACAGCATGCCACGAAAGAATTATGCTCTCAAAACTATAAAGTACGTATTAAAGAATTCTAGCATGGAGGGGAAAAGGGCTCTTGAGGTCCCAATCCTAGCTGAGGTGCTGTTGGCAGTGGATGGATGCTGGGGGAAAGTGACGGCTCAGGGAAAATCACCGAAGAGGGGACAGAAAGTGTCAAAGAGTCAGAGGGCCAGGATACCTGCTGTGAGGCAGTATCTTATGACTATGACAGGGAAGCTGCACCATTGGAATTTTAAAAAAAATATTACTGCCTTAAATAAGAGTTCCAAAATGACTGTACAGGTCAATGTGTCAATGTGGTCAGGAGACACTTCACATGGCCCCATCTCTGCCCTCAATCCATCAATGGCTGATGAGAAAGGGGAAAAAAAAGTTTTCTCCAGGAAAGCCATGGTACGTTATCTAATCATAGCTGGTCATCCCCAAACACACGGGCATGTGAGTAATACTAAATAGACTCAGTAGGTAGAAGTAGTGAATTTCAGAAGGGTGGTAGGGGATTAGTTGGAAGGGGGAGGGGAAAGGGTAGACACTGTGTAACTGCGGTGAATACTCATGTGTGAAATTCTCAAAAAATTTAAAAAATACTATAAAGAACTTTAAGGAGAGGACATGATGTTAGAAGGCAGCTGTGACTGTTAGTTCTGAAGGGAGCTGGATGGCGAAGTAAGGAGTGTCTGTGATCAGGATATATTATGTACATGTATGACATTTTCAAAGAGTAAATAACAGCTCTAAAAATTATTTTTTAAGTGTTGGCAATACCATCTATACTTATATACAATGCATGGTGATTGTTTTTCTGCAACTAGGCATTTGTCCAAGGATCTCTGGTTTCTTTTGGCAGAGAATGATATTTAGCAATCAAAATCTAGGTGCTAACTCTGACTGTTGTTACCAGGAAGCCATTTTTTTTCAAGCCCTCCCAGCAGACAGAGCTAGGATTCTATCTATCTATCTATCTATCTATCTATCTATCTATCTATCTATCTATCTATCATTTATCTATCTCATATATATGAGAATGTGGCTAAATTTTCTAAATGCCTATCTGTACATAAAACATTTAATACTCTGTATTATATTAAAAAATGTAAGTTTTCATTGATTCATCCATGTGATTCTAATTTAATACCACAAGATTATGCTTTTTCCCCTTAGCCTCTTGGTAGCTAGCTCCCTTCTCTGTCACTGAGAGTCCAAATTTCAGTTAACATTAATAATCTCATTAGGCTTCTTGTATGTAATTAATTAGAATTTCATCCAACACTCCATCATCTATGGAAATACTTCCAACCTACTTTCATTTTGACACATAATGTTAGAACCCCCCCCCCGACACATGGATGTTCTTGATGAGACCCCCCCCCCATTCTAGGCTATGTTTTGTGGAAATTCTTATTGAGTCCCACTCAGTTGATGATGATGCTGAGTTCTTATCTCAACACCTCCACTATGTGGTTATCCTTGTAACTACACATGGCTTCTGATACTTCATGCCGGGCTATCCGCCTGCAGAGATGTCTTCCTAACCTGTCCTTGCTTAGATCCTTCAAATGCCAGGCTGCCCTTCTTATGTGGGCTGTGAAACTTATACTAGAGAGTTTTTCTCTGAAGACCTCCTCACTGTGCTAGGATGCAAGCATTCTGTCTTAGGCTGCATGAAAATCATTTTCATACAGCTGCGCTCATCACACTCCACACCAGAAAGTCTTTCCCCTTCACTGGTACTCTTCTTAGTCTCCTCAGGCTTTGAAACTCGATTGTTCCCAATCCCCGCCCCCCCCGCCCCGCCCAATTCATGCCTTCTCTGCTCTGCTTGGGCTCTGACACCTTGCTCTACCTTCCTCTTTGGCTTCATGGATGCACCCTTCATCTTGCTCAGAATCTGATACCTAGCATGAGTCTGCTAACCCTTCGAATCCCACTTGGGCTCTGACATTTTATGTTGGGCCAAATCTCGGTGAGAATGCCTTTCTTACGTTGCACACCTCTAACTTTACACTCTAAGTTGTGTTCCAATATGGGAATGGCCCTAACTTCACTTTAGACCTCTCATCCTATTCTTAGGGTACATATTGTGGAGGGATACCCTCCTCACTTATCCCACCTGGAAATCCTTTCTACTGCACATAGATGCTTTCTCATTATCTTTGGACTCTAATATTACATGCTAAATTACCCCTCTTTGAGGGTATCCTCGTCCCTCAGCCTTGACTGTGAGTCCCCATGCAGAACTTTTCTGTTTTATGGATAGGTATTTTAACACTTCTTCAGTTCCAGTAGTCCATTCTAGACCAGTCCTCTGCATGAACTCCCTCCTTTCCCTGCTTGGATTTTGTTATTCCACACTGGGCTGTCCTGTTCCACACTCATACAGATACTGTCCATATTCTGTTTAAGCTCCATTAGCCTGTGCCATATCTTTCTTACTTGCTCTAGTCTGTAATGTCCTGCCCTCTAGATATTGCCTCTTTTGTCTTCTACCAAGTGACTTTCAGACTAATTTTCTCAGAAATTGCATGGAAGAAGTAGGACATTGATGCTTTTTTTTTTTGAGTGCTTTAGTGAATGTATCCTGGTGTGTTCCCAGGAAGCACTGTTAGGGTGATAGCTCAGTAGTTTGTACATACACCAACTCCATTATATCTATTTTCCCTGTACCTTTGGACTCACTCCATAGGATGCCAGAGAAGGTCAGATATATTGACTTCAGTAATTGCAGGTCATCATTGAGTAGAGGTTTTGATTAGCCAGAGCATTCAATTCCAAATTATGAATGAGTTCACCTGTGTCAATGAATTTATCCTTACCAACCCTTATTATCCAAATTGGACAATACCCTTAGAACATACTTCTATACATGCTTCCTGTGCTCTTGTCAAGAAGACTAATGATGTCTTATGATGCTTTTGAGGATAATGGCTCTCTTCTCTGGTCAGGTTTGTTACTCTTCACTTAGTGCAGTGGTGGATCTAACTTCTCTGTGGACTTGGACAAATGGGAATTATAGATCTTCAGGAGGTTTGACAATAATTCTTCTCATAACTGCTCCCAGGAGTACTTATTAAAAGGATTTTGTGCAGAGGAGAACTGGTTAATCTGTATGTAAAAGGGAGAGTTATAAGGAGGTTACTAACTAACTTCTCAGTACCTGGGAACTTTGACAATGATGCATATTTTACATTACTATACTATTTCTTATCCTTTCTAACTTTCTTGATAAATGGTCTTATGGTGGTTACTTTTGGGTCCAGACAGAAATGTAATTGAATTAACATATTGTTATCATCATCATCATTTATTATTTTCTGTGCATGATATATGCACATATATTGCGTGCATGTGTGTGAGCATGCGTGTGTGAGCATGTGTGTGTGTGTGTGTGTGTGTGTGTGTGTGTGCGTGTGTGTATGCCGGGGATGATGTTGGATGTTATCAGTCTCTGCCTTATTCCTTTGAAACAGGGTCTTTCCCTGAATCTGAAGCTATGCTGGTGACCAGAAAACTCAGCAACTCTTCCATCTCTCCTTTCTTTACAGCTCTGGGAATATAGACATGTATGGCCATGTCTGACATTTTTCTTGGGTACTGGGAACTTGAACTTCAGTGTTCATGTGTGTGCAGCAAGCATTTTTACCCACTAAACTGTTTCTTCAGTACCATATTCCTTTTGATGTAATGGCTTATAGAATTTTGTGCATTTTTTTACTGAAAATAAGAGCTTTTCTCTTGCACACAGAACAAGAATAGCTATTATTCTATGGTATTGGAGATGGAACCTAGGGTTTCATGCATTCTAGGCAAGCATTTTCCCTCCACTGAGCTGTATCCATGGCATGAAGATGTATTTTGAGCAACAAAAGTGGCATAAACCATGCATTCAATAAATAGTACTGGAAAAAGCACATGGACATGTTAAAAGATGTAAATCTACTATTTTAGAAGCTTCATATGAGCAGACACATACATTTTGCTTGAAAGAGTTACCTTACATAGGGAATAATGCTCTAACAAGAAGCCATAGAATGCTGAATAAAAAGCCAGTACCCCTTCCAAGTTATTGGAAAGGGATATCTCAGAGCCTCCCACAACATTATAGATTATCACCATTGTTTTTAGTTGTCCATCACAATTTGATGGTAAAACTCTATTGCTGAAGACATTATATACTTTGGTCACAGGACATGGAGAGATCAAATTGATACTGACTGGGAAGTTTCCTCTCTGCTGCCTAGCTTACATAGTACCAAATGGTGCTATGCAGTCTACCCTGGCAGGGAAATCATCAGCATTCTTACCCAACTGTGGACCCTATGAAATACAGTCATGACTGGTGTGCCAAGATATGCCAATTAGTATAATAGTGGCATGTTATGGGGGTAACTAACCATTTTCTTATTAGAATTTAAGGCCCAATGTCAAGGAGATAATACATATCTGGCACTGTAAATCTGATCAAGATCCTTTGAGTGGGAATCTCACAAGCCCTGAGGTGAACCTTCTACTATTACTTTTCTAAACATATAACATACCAAATTATTCTCTAAATTCGTATCTCTCTACCCATAGATTAGTGCAGCTCTAACGAGCCTCATTTCAGCTGAGAGGCTAATGGCAACTGATGGACTCTGGGGAAAGGACAATAGTTTTTCTTTATAGGTGTGGTACCTGGTAGGTCATCCATTCTCCAACGGATGGCCGCACACCCATAATTCTATAGGCAGAACAAATTAGACTAGATTTTTTTTAAGAGGACATGAAATTGGGAGGGGGTAAAGGAGTGGAAGATGGATCTTGGGGGAGTTAGGAGGAGGAGTGGGGGTAAATATTATCAAAATACATTATATGCATAGACATAATTCTCAATAAAATATTGTATTTAACTACAAAAGAATGTGATTGAATTATTATCCTATACCATACACAAAAAACAATTGAAAATAGATTAAACATTTGAACAGAAGACTTGATACTGTAAATATCACCAGAGAAAACACAGCAGAGTGATTTTTGACATTGATTTTCTGGCATCATTTCTTCTTGATTATAACACTAAATGTACAAGCAGCAAAACCAAACATAGACAAGTGGGCTTACATCAAGCTAAAATATATATCTACAACAAAGAAACAGTCAACAGAGTGAAAAGGAAGCCTATAGAATGGGAAAAATATTTTCAAACCATGTATCTGATGAATGGTTAATATCTACACTATGACAGAAACTCCTATAACAACCTAATTAAAATGTGAAGAAGAAATGAATAGACATTTCTCCAAATAAATTGCATGCATAACTAATAGGTACATGGAAAATGCTTGATCATGAACCATTAAGGAACTGTAAGTTAAAACAACAGGGAAAGCTAGGCATGGCAATGGCAATACATGTTTACCATTTCAGCATTCTGAGGGCAGAATCAGAAAAAATTAGAAACCCAAGGTCATTATGGGGTATCTAAAAAGGTCAAGACCTGCCTGGACTACATCCTATCTCAAAAAGGTACACACACACACACACACACACACACACACACACACACACACACACCAACCCCCTCCCCCAAACCCAAGGTATGTACTCTCTTACACAGTAAGAGTATAGACAGGCCCTATGAGATTGCTCAGTGGGTAAAGAGAGCTGCTGCCAAGCCTGAAGATTTGAATTTTGTCCCCGGCCCCAGATGATAGAAGAAGAGAACTGATTCCCAAAAATTGTCCGCTGACATCCACATGTGCTCTGCTGCATGCTCCCCTCTGCCTCATTGCCAATAAATAAACAAATACATAAAAGTGACTAATGGTAACAGGTGCTGGCAAGGCTGTGGAAAATAGGAGACTCTTGGATACTGTTGGGGAGAGTGTAAATTAGTACAGTCATCATAAAACTCAACACAGAGGATTCTCAAAAAATTAAAACCCAAAGTACCAGATACTCCTTACATTTACTTCTAGGGTATGTATCTAAAAGAAATACAATGAGTGTCTGACAGAGATACCTGCAGCAGCATGTTCATTGACGCATTATTAACAACAGTCAAGAGGTCAAAAAACCTAATCGTCGTTACTGAGACTTACAAAAGAAAAACTGTTCTTCCATTTACAACACATGGATGAACCTGGAGGACATTATGGCCAGTGATGTAATCTACACAGTAAAATGAACACTGTGAAATCGTGTCTAAATCTAAAGTAGTTAAACTCAAAGAAGCAGAAAGTTCTAACAGTGGTTTTCAGGGGTAAGGGGTGGGGGAAAGGAGAGAGTGTTAGTCAGAGGCACATGATTTAATTTATGCAAGATTACTTAGAGATATACTGTTAGCATAAGTCTTATTTAGAAATACTGCATTCTGTGTTTAAAGCTTTTGTTGTTAGGGGCTGAAGAGATGACTCAGTGGTTAAGAGCACTGGCTGCTCTTCCAGAGGACCTGAGTTCAATTCCCAGCACCCACATGGCAGCTACAACTGTCTGTAACTCCAGTTCCAGGGCATCTGATACCCTCACACAGAAATACAAGCAGGTAAAACACCAATGCATATAAAATAAAAATAAAAAAGTTGTTGCAAACAGAACTTATGATAACTTATGATAAGTGTTCTTATAAAATAATAATAATAAATAATGAGTGTGGGAAAAGATTTTCAGTAATGATGGGCATGCTTATAGCTTACAATACCAAGTGAGGAAAGTGTTTCCCAGTCAGTCATAATACCAGTTCCCATAAAACAATTACGTAAATGAGCTATAACTCTTTTCATAAAGCTTCTTTAAACAGGTCACCTTTATACTCCTATCAACCTTATACTCCTATCGGCCTTTGCATGTTTGTCTTCTGGTCTTAGGAACTAACTTCTCTACTTCCAACATTTTATACTCTTTCACAAAAGACTTTATGTTAGCAGCAGAGGACATCGCCAAATGACCTGTCCCTTTTGTCAATTTTTATCTTCACCACTTTGCCCCAAGAAATTTTAGATCATATGTATCCTTTAGATCTTTGACTTTTAAGATGTCTCTAAACTGAGGTAAATTCAACACACTTATTCTGAGATTTTTAATGTTAGGAAATCCGCATGAGTGTCTGTTGGTCTGCCAAACTTGCCATTATTTTGCATTAAAATATTTGTTTTAATGTCTTCAGTTTTCACGTTACTCATCTCGTTTCTTAACAGTGCATTAAGGATTTCCATACTGCTAGGATGAGTCCAGTGACTCCATCTTTTCTTTCTTAAGTTTATGCATACCAATGCGTTCTTCCTTTATCTTATTTCTTAGTGACTTTAAAATTTCTATCTTCTTGAGATGTGACCTAAGACTCTCCACTTTGTCGTTCCCATTTTGTTTTGGTTACTTAACCCAGCGATTGTTATTCACTGTATTCAGGGCTGGGGATCAAGTCCAGGTTTTTGGACATGTGAGACAAGCCCCTACCATTGAGCTTCATTGTCAGTACTGCCTACTGTTTTTATTCTTAAAATGGTGAGGGGAAATGTGAGACAACAAAGTAGGTAAAGCTTCTTGAACTTTCTATTTTGCAGCAATAATGTCATATGCAGAATGCACACTAAAGTGGCCCCCTTAACCACAGCATTTAGCATAACTCGATGGTATATTCAGTGGGTGAATATGTTGGTCATCTTAAAGCCAGTCCCATGCGGCTTGCATACAGCTACTTCATCCAGAGCGTTCTCTCGGTATTTGCAGCAGGCAGTCATTTCCTCCCCAGGGCAAACAGACTTCCTAGTTGTTTTCTTACAGTCCACAAGGTTGGCTGTCCCTTAGGAATAAGAGGTATGTTTGTACTGCATACAGCCATCTGTGGTTGTTCCACAGTGAGCTAGGCATCCTGCACCAGCTCAGACTTGCTCTTCTACTCTCCCACTTAAAACCGAAGATTCTGTTCTCATGTTGCTTTTAGAGTCCATTTCAGTAAAGACTCCTCAGGGAGCTAATGACACTTAATCACAAGATAAGGCAATGCTTTCATACTAAGCCCTCTGCTTTCAGTGGTTTCTACTTTTGCCCTTCCATGCTAGCTAACTTTTTGGTGAGCAAATGTCTTAGAGATATTTTCTGTTGTCACAGCATACCTTTCTTTATTGTGTGGCACTGAGACCCATAACCTGAACTATACTATATACTATACTATACTATACTATACTATACTATATACTATACTATACTATACTATACTATACTATACTATCCACTATCTAAAAGCCTGACAAGGCACTCTGTGCTACTTTCAGTTTCCTACTACAAATGGTGATAACAGAAACAATTGTGTTTTCATTACATTTTATTTTTCATCTCCTTACATATCGAAGAGCTAGTTCCTTGGGAGTTGGGTCTGCCCTGTCTCTGAATTCCACTGGTAGTGTACACTTTCTACAACTGAACACAGAACAGCTGAAATTCCATGTTGTGTGTGACCAGCATCAAAGTTTTCTCATCCCATACCATTTCATTGTTTTTCCTTCTCTAAACACACATTTCTGTGAGCTAGGACCATTCTAGAAAAATCCCATCTCAATACCAAATGAGTAAATAAATAAATAAATAAATAAATAAATAAATTCAAGCCTGCTGCCTCCTCTACTCAAATAATTATGAATTTGACACCAGAAACCAGAATTTCTTGTATGTATGTGTGTGTTGTGTGTATTCTCTCTCTCTCTCTCTCTCTCTCTCTCTCTGTGTGTGTGTGTGTATCTGTGTCTCCTTGTGTGGTAGGGGTATTCTTTTCTCAAAAGGCAAGGAATGAGGAAACAGCAGCTATCAGTTGGGTATACTCTAATCCAATTTCAGCCCAACACTACCTACCTGAAGATAACATCAGATCCCACAAACTTCACAGATTGGGAGCTCAATCCTTAAGACTCTCTTGGTTTTAGATGCCGGTTTCAAACCCTGAGGTCATTTTGCCTATGCTTCTAAGCACCTAGTTATGAACCAGGATTACTACAACCCTGAGAGGTCACTCTGTGGCATTAGGATGTAGCTTCGTGGTAGACTGCATAACTAGCCTGATTGAGGTCCTGGGTTTGACTCTAAGAACATAGAAAAGGAAAGACAAAAGAAAAAAATACTTCTCCAAACCTCCTTTTTAGATTTAGTTAATTATGCCCACAGAACTCAGGAAATACTTTGTTTGTTTTAAAGAATTTTGCATAAGATGCAGATGAACAGCCAGATGAAAACAATGTATAGGGTAAGCAAGAGAGAGGGGCATGGAGCACCATGCTCTCTCTGGGTGCAGCACCATCCAGTAACCTACATGTGTTCTTCTGTTTAGAAACTCCTGCAAGTCTATATGACATAGATTGTAGTGCAGATTTCATGGGTGTATACTTATCTACAAACTAATCTAGTTGTGTGTGTTAAATATATACATAATTTTATATGTCATCCTGCCACAATAAAGTGAGTGTTTCTAAGTCTAGAAGGAAAGACTGAGTTGGGTGAATTTTGTCCCATATTCTCACCCATTTTCTGCTCTTCTTAGTTCCTCTCTAGGTCTTACAAGGTTTACCCTTTGCCTTACTTACTTTCATTTCTATTGCTGAGATTAAATATCCTCACAAAATAGAACTTAGAGAAGAAAAGGTTTATTTTAGCTAAAAATTCCAGGTTTCAGTCCATTATTGTGGGGAAAATCAAGGCAGGAACTTGATGACACTAGTCATACCATAATCAAATGAGAGAGAATGAATGGATGCCTACATACTTGTGTTTAGCCTCCCCCTTTATTTACACAGTCTGGCATCCCCTGCCTAGGATTTGGTACCACTCACAGTTGGCTGGTTCTCCCCAACTTGACAAGAGCAGTCAAGACAATCTCCTGCATATTCACAATACAACCTGATCTAGACAATCCCTTATTGAGACTCTGTTCTCAGGTGATTCTAGATTATGTGAAGTTGACAAAACTACCTACCATACCCCATATACAATGTATATTATTGGCTCCTTTACCTCTTGACTTCTGGTAAAGTAATAGAAATAGTAGGAGGTCAGATGGTAGAAGACAGGGGTCAGGGGATTTCTATTTTACTTTCATTCTCCTATGGCAATAGTTGTGTTCCTGTACAATGAGAGGACCCCCAGGGCAACTACTCATCCATAGTGCCATCTCTCACTGGACCCTGGCATTTACATCCTTTCTTTCCTTGACCTCTCGGCTGTAGTAGTGGTAATGTGTTTCCATTCAAACATCACTAGTCCTTGTTTCTCCCCGTGACACTGACCACTCTCCGTAAGTGGTCTTTTCACAACCACTCTTCGTCTGGGTGGTTTGCAGTGAATAATTTTCCAGTGTTGACACTGTTGATGAAAGCTGTTCTTGTCTCCATCCGCTGTGGTTATTTGTAAACAATCATAATACTGAATAGAGAAACAGCCTCTCTTGTGCATTTTCCTGTACTCTCTCGGTTCTTCAGCAGTGCTGGGAGATAGAATGCTTGGGTAATAAAAGTAACCAGGTAGGAAGATCACCTTTCTAAAAGGAATTAAAAAGCAACAACAGCAAAAACTACAGAAACAACATATGACTCTGACAGAAAATTTAGGAAGCCACAAAGAGGAAAATAAAAAGTCTACTCCATGAAATAGCCATCATTTTACATTTTAATGAAGACCTCTTTGGAATTGCGTATATTTATGTTGTACACTAATTTTGAATCCCACAATTCCCGAGGAAGTGTCATCTTCAATTCTTGGTCTTTAGTAGTCTTCATTAATTGTCCCTATCTGTGTCCCTGTCTGTGCATGAATGTGTGGGAGAGCAATTGAGGAAAAATGAAGCACAGAAAAGAAGCCGCTCTGGGGTGTTTTCACAGTTCAGTTCCTTTCATAGACTGACTAGTTGATGCACTAGTTGGACCCCACCCATACCGAGTCCTGCTGCATTGGGCTGGGCTTGTGTGCTCTTTGGGAGGGACTGTGTTCTACAGCTCTCATACTCAGAGCAATCTATGCCAGAAGCATGGGCAAATAAGCCATTGTTGCACAGCTGGCTGCCCGGCACCAATCTCCTTTGGAACACATGGAAACCTCTAGAGCCTAAGGCAGCCCAGAGAGAGAAGTTAAGAACCAATTAATTCTCCAGCAGGCCTGAAAAGGTTAATCCCAAATTGACTGCTGAACACAAATGTGTTCCCACAGGGAAGAATCTAATCTTATTGTGGGTAATAACTTCAATCTTTAGAACTGGAGCTGATTTGGTAGATGCCAAGGTCATTTTGTTTTCCCTCAGAATCCAAAGAGCAAAAAATCCCTGCTATTTGATTACTGTGTCTCTCAAAAGAAATGGCACTCTTAGGAATGTGTGGAACATCTTGTCCCTCGGATTCTTTTTGTTTGTTTGTTTGTTTTTTTGTTTTTGTTTTTTGCTTTCCAGTATTATGCTGACCCCAAATAAGCAATCCTTTTGTCATTAAGTATACAAATAAGACTGGTAAAATAGACTGTGGAGGGAGGGATTTGGTACATGCAGGGACATATAGTGATACAGTGGGAGTGCAGTATTTCTTAGGGGAGAGGGTACACTCTTACCTGACTTTTTGCCTCACCGCTTCAGAGAAACGGAAACATCTACTTCCTACTACTTTTCTCTTCCAGGACAGCTAGAAATAGCAACAGAAGGATGGAATGTGGCACCATCCTTCTTCTTTGTCCTTTCAAGTATTATTATTATAGTGTCCTTTAAGCCCCAAATGTCACTGTAAAAAGATTTAGTTTATAAGTATGATATTTTAAAGATCTAAAGAAAGAGACACCATTGTGAAAATTTTATTATGGACCAATCAAAGTACATAAAGCACAGATGAACCCCAACTGTGTATTTTTTAAAAAAAAAAAAAAAGAAAGAGCAATTTTCATTTTAACTCTGCTAGTCAAATACCTTCGTTTTGGAAATCTCGTATATATATATTTTCCCCACACATTTATTTATTTATTGAGTGTGTGTGCATCTACATGACGTGGCCCCTGTGGAGGTCAGAGGATGACTTTGAGCATTTGGTTCTCTCCTTCCATAATGAGGTTTGGCGGGATCAAATTCTGATTGTCAAGCTTTGCAGCAAGTGTCCTTGTCCACTGAGCCATCTCTCTGGTGTTGCTTCACAAATCGTGTCGCACCTTTAAAGAACGTGCTAAGGTAAGATAGGTATACATTTATTAAGTTTCGAATAGGAAGGATCCGCACAGGATCAATTCTCAATACCCTTTTTGTTTGCTAAAAACGTGTACCACAGTTCAACAAATCGCCTGCAGCTTCCCAGTAGTCATCCACTTGCACAGCTAATTGAAATGTATTTATTTGTCAAGCTTCATTCCCACATACTATTGTAAGAACAGCTTCAATGTTGTCAAGAGTTCAGGATGAATCATAAGGGGAGTATTAGGTGTAGAAAGCAGGATTAAACTAATGTGGTTTTTTAGGACTGAGGCTATAATAGTTTGGTGTTAGAGTGCTTGAGACACACACACACACACACACACACACACACACAGAGAGAGAGAGAGAGAGAGAGAGAGAGAGAGAGAGAGAGAGAGAGAGAGAGAAGGGAGGAGGAGGGTTGAGATTTTCTTTGTGAGCTCAAAGAGGAAGTTTGAGCTGCTTTATCCAAAATAGAAAGAAAATAGTAAGGTAGAGAACACGACCTTGATCCTTGAAGATAAATCTTGGAATATTAATGTAGATATAAAGGGAGTAGAAGAAACTCTAGCAATGCAGGTTATGGTATAAAACAGTCAAAACATATGCTACAGTTTCAGCACAAAGCCTGGGCCAAATGATAACTAAGTGAAGCTTTATAAGACATTCACACTCTATCACAAACGGACACCCTTCCTATTACAGTCTGCAAGCTTCAAGAGAGCCGTCTTCAGTGCACTGTCAGGACCAGTAGAAATGGTATTATAGTCCATGTTTTCCTCTGATACTGGCCCATGTAATGAATCCCTTTTAGGGGAACAGTTTGGTAGTGTTGTAACAGATTTCCTCAAAAGGATCCCTGCGATTGTTTTCTGAAGTATTGATAGTATCCCACTATGTAGAATATAGAGGGGGAAGAATTAAAGAGAACTCTAAGGGGGTAGAGATGGTGGTAAAAGTTTTGAAAAGGAAGATAAGATGACATAGCACCAGAAACTTGTCATTTTTACCGTCCTACCCCTGAGTAAGAGTCTCATGTTGTCCAGGCTGACCCCAATCTCGCCATGCAGCTGAAGATAAAAGATGACCTCAAACTTCTGATCCTTTTGCCTCCACTTCCTGAGTTCTGGAATCTCTGGTGTATACCACCACATTCACTTTCCTAGGGAATTTTGGGCTAAGGAGTAGGACTGAACCTAAAAGGTGACCTTGAAGTTACATGTTAGAAGTCATATAGGTAGAATAAATCACATCTATTATATTCTATAGTTATCATACTCGAACCATATTATTTTGCAGACGAGAAACAAAGAATAATGAGATAATTGCCAGTCTTATTTTAAAGTATACACAATTTATTCAATGAGCTCATATCTTTTGATTCTCAGAGCAGGCATGATCTTATTGGCATGGAGTATCCCCAAATGGAAATATCTGAGTCTTATTAAATTGTGAAAAAGGCAAACAAAAGGTTAATGGGACTCAGTGCATGCCAACCTGCTTTTTATTTGTTTGTTTGTTTGTTTCCTGTGCTGGGGATTAAACCTAGGTCTTCATATATGTCAAGCAGGTTTTCTACCTAGGCCCTGTTTTTTCTTGTCTAAGTTTGGAAAACATTGGAAGTATTAGGATGCTTTTCTTGCCTTGAAAACTTGAGTTTGATGTTTTTTAAAATTGAGTCATCTTAGCCTGGTGTAATACACATTGAACTTAAACTTCCATTTCTTTATTTAGCATTGATGTGTTCTGAACGCCTGTGAGCCATAGTTTTGCTATGCTTGTTGTCTATTGCTACTATGAGCATGTAAAACTTTTTATATCTGGCTTGGCATGCAGCTTCCTTCTCTACTTGTTCTCTTTTCCTTATTTTGTTCTTAGTTTGAGCCAAGAATAGTGGCTCTAAAGTTTTTTTTTTTTTATGAATTTAGCTAAAACCATTTGGGCTATTTTTAAATGATCTATGTCTCTGTGAGTATTTCCCCAAATATGGGTTTTTAAATACATTCAAATGTATTTTGCTCATCCAACAAGACCAAATGAAACCCTAGCCCACAAAAACTATCTTTATGACTCACTTTTCCTCCTCTTCATTATCTTAGACTCCAGAAGACTGGACTGAATTTCTCAGGCAGCTATGCAATTCAAAATAAGGAAAAAAAAGAAAAAGAAAGCTCCAAAGCACATAGGGGTTGTGGGGTTTTGCTTAGCACCAGAAAGGGTTTCTTAGCTTCAATACTATGGATGTTTTGGGTTGGAAACTTCTTTGATCTGGTGAGTTATATAGAACATCACTCCTGGTCTCTATCTATGAGATAGTAGTAACACTTCTCCATGAGTGTGATAACTATAAATGTCTCTAAAAAATGCAAAATGACCCCCTGGGGATGGGGGCAGAATTATTCCCGGTTGGCAACTAGTCCCTGGATAAACTTATCAGTGAGCTCCTTGGCATACAAAAATAGAGGTAGACTAAGGTGAAATTTTGGTAGTGATTGGAAATTCCAATAGAAAGCTCAGGTGCTGGGTATGTAGCTCAATGGCATAGTGCTTACCCAGCATGCACAAGGCCTTGGGTTCTTCCCCCAGCACCAGCACCACAATAAGAAAAGCCATCAAGAAAAAAGATTTTGCATTGCAATAAACATTCTGTGGGTCTGGATGACTGGACAAAAGGGGTATACTGCGTGACACACCACAGCGTCTGATGACACTAGGATGAATGAAGAGGTGTTGGAAAGATGGAGGAGCAAGTTGTTTTTTTGGTTGTTTTGTTTTTAATTAATTTGAGAGGCATATTGCATGGATGAGAGGCAGATAGGGAGGGACTAGGAGGTGAGTGGGATTGGGGTGCATGATGTGAAATTTCCAAAGTATTGATAAAGAATTATGTTTAAAAAAGAAGAAGAAAAAGAGTTTGAAACAAAGGGCACTGTGGGATAACAGGAGACCTGAGTGTTGGCACCTACCCTAGCAGGAATCCAGAGAAGGCTTTTCATAGAAAGTCACTTCTGAGGTGAAGGCAGAGAAGGAAATTAGCCTAGACATGAATTAATAATGGCAGACGACACTGAGAGAATTAAGTGTTTGGGAGGAAATGTAAATCATTTAGTTTGGCTGGAAACCAAATGGTCAAGAACAAGGAATAGTAGAATACATGCAATGTAGGCAAGGGCCTTTCCAAGGCATGAAAACAAACAGATTGAGTTCTCAGCATTATGGAAGTAAGGTAACATTTTGAGGACTGATGTAGTCTAGATAAGGGATGGTTCTGGTCTGAGTAAATTGGTAATGTTACAGATGAATTCAGACTCCATATGGGTATAAGAAAACAAGATCTAGAGCCTACTTATGTGTGAGAACAATTTTGGACTTACACTATTAGACAGATAATAGTGCTGTACACTGGGCTGGAAAATATTGGGGACAAAAATAAAGATGAAGCTCAAGCTTGGAATAGCTGAATTTTAAGTAGCTAGTTGTGATCACTGAGGTGAGGATATGTACCTGAAGATTAGAACACAATGTAGAGTAGAGCTACGAGACTGAGAGTTACCAGGGGAAAGTGAAGCTGTAGGAAAGGATGCTATCCAAGGCAGAGCATATATAATAAACAAGGTATCAGGTTGAAAGAAATCCTTATGGCGGTGGTTTTCAATCTTCTAATGCTGCAACCCTTTAATATAGTTTCTTGTATTATGGTAATCCCCAGCCATAAACTGATTTGCATTGCTACTTCATAACTGTGATTTTACTACTGTTATGAATTGCAACATAAATATCTGATATTCAGGTTATCCTATATATGAGCTTTGTGAAAAGGTCATTTGACCCAAGGGTTTTTTATTTACAGGTTGAGAAATGATCTTCTTATGGTTTCTCTATTTGTGTTAACTCTTAGTGGAATTCTTTAATTCACTGCTGAGGATTGGATAGGGTTTGAGTGTATCTTCCAAAAATTTCTGTGTTGGAAACTAGGTTTTCAGTGTGATGATGATATTAAGAGGTGGTAGAATTTTTAAGAGATGAGACCTGGCAGAAGGTAATAATGTCATGCGGGTATTACCCTTAAAATGCATTAAGGCAGTTCTCTTGGAACTTTGGCTTAGTTTTCTGGAAAAAGAGTTAACCTGGCTTCGCCACTCACTCTGGTTTCTTTTTTTAAGATTAATTTTTTCTTTTTTTATTTTTCTTTTTTCCCAGTTTATTTTTTTTATTAAAAAATTGCCATCTCCTCCCCTCCTCCTCCCCCTTCCCTCCCCTCCCCTCCACTCATACCCCCACTCCCTCCCTCTCCAGGCCAAAGAGCTATCAGGGTTCTCTACACTATGTTGAGTCCAAGGTCCTCCCAACTCCCTCCAGGTCAAGGAAGGTGAGCAACCAAACTGACAAGGCTCACACAGAGTCCGTCCTTGTCATAGAGACCAAGCCCATCACCATTGTCCTTGGCTTCTCCATCAGCCTCCACCATCAGCCACTTTCAGAGAGTCTGATTTGGTCGGATGTTCCATCAGTCCCATTCCAACTGGACTTGGTGATCTCCCATTAGTTCTGTCCCACCGTCTCCATGAGTGAACGCACCCCTCACGGTTCTGACTTTCTTTCTTATGATCTCTCTCCTTCTGCTCCTCATCAGGACCTTGGGAGCTCAGTCTGGGGCTCCAATGTGGGGCTCTGTCTCTATCTCCATCCATTGCCAGGTGAAGGTTCTATGGTGATATGCAAGATATTCATGAGTATGGTTATAGTTTAAGATTAATTTTTATTTTATGTATATGAATGCTTTGCATGCATGTATGTCTGTGTATTATATGTATTCTAGCAGAGACCAGAAGAGGGTGTCAGATTCCCTGAAAATGGAGTTATAGACCGTTGTGAGTTAACACATTAGTGCTGGGAACTGAATCAGGGCCCTCTACAAGAGAAGCAAGGGCTTCTAACTACTGAGCCGTATATTCAGCCTCATCACTCTAGTCTCTTGGTTAATCTCTCTCTCTCTCTCTCTCTCTCTCTCTCTCTCTCTCTGTCTGTCACTATTTCTCTCTCTCTTTCATTCATGCTCTTGCTATTGTGATGTTATCTGCCATGAGGTCTATGTAAAAGCTGAGCAAATGTTGGCAACCTACCCTTGAGCCTGTAAGATTAAGTAGTCCTTTTTTTCTTTGAAAAGTACCCAACCGCAGATACTTCATTACAGCAATGGGAATAATAGATAGTATTATAGATAGAGAATATATAAAACATTTCCCCTATCAACCTCTACTAATTTATCTTTTTTTGTGAAACATCACCATCTACATTATTTTATTTATATAACTGATTATCTCTCGGTTACTCACACATTGTGTAATAGTTTAATTTGTAGATATTAAAAACTTTTAAAAAAAACCTCAAGCATTCAAAATTAAGAATTTTATCTTATATCCAATTCAAGCCTCCAGCTCCCCACCTCCGTTGCAACTTGTTGAGTGATCCCACAGATCCTCCAGAGAAGAAAAACTGGTTGGTCTTTTCTCTTGTTTTCTTTGATTCTCTTCCTTCGTTTTTGGCCTACTGCTCTGAAAAGTCCTGGTTGTGGGGAGGCCACGGTGAGTGTGGGCTGTAGCTTTTCCTTGTTGTGTCACAATACCTGGGAAAAGCAACCGAAAGGGGGAAAGATCTCTTTTGGATCATGGTGTTGGATATTTGTCCATGCTCACTTGGATCTTTTTTCATTGAGCCCATGTATGGTAAGGAAGAACATCATGGTGGTTGAAGAATATCATGGCTCACCTCATAGTGGACAGGAGGCCAAGAGAACAAAGCAAGAAGCTGCTAGGGACAAGATATGCTGTTGAAAGGCATACCCCAGTGTAACTGGAAGTTTTTTGTCTGCCTGGTCCTGCAGCTGCTTTTAAAATAACCACTCAGGGGCTTAATATTAATTATTTACTGTTTGGCCTATTAGCTTAGGCTTATTATCAACTAGCGCTTACAACTTAAATTAACCCATTTCTATTAGTATATATTTTACAATGATACTTCCCTGGCAGCTGCTGGCATCTCCCAGACTCCACCTTATTTCTCCATCTATTTAGTTTGGCTTTCCTTCTTACCTATATTCTGTCCTGTCACAGGCCAAAGCAGTTTCTTTATTAATCAATGGTGATAAAACATATTCATAGCATACAGAGTGCATCCTACATCACCCCAATGACTTATTTCCTACAACTAGGACACCTCCAAACAGCCCATTCAGTTGCTAACCTTTCAGTGGCTTAGCTAATAATCAAATTAGTGTTCTCCTGACCCAATGACCTTTTAACAGCACTACCAGTTTCAAACCAAGTGTTCCATTAATGAGCTCTCTGGGTGTGAGGTACTTCATATCCAAGTCACAACAGTGAAAAACTCAGTTGAATGGTGGTGGTATAATTAACCACCAATATACTGTGTGAGGTAAGCACTCCAAAACTACTGCCTTTTTGGGTCATGCTTTCATAGTTTGTTCAGAAATCCCTTCCCCAGTCCTTCATCACCTTAGGAGTATCTTTTCCTTATATAACCGTATTTTGTTCATGAGCTAACAAATAAAGCTTACCTGAAGATCAGAGTGCAAAACAGCCACACTTGTCAGCCATACAGACCAGACAGTGGTTGAATACACCTTTAATTCTAGCAGCCACACTAGTTAGCCATAAAGGCTGGGTGGTGGTGGTGCACGCCTTTAATACCAGCACTAGAGAGGAATATAATGCGGGGTGAGACAGAAACTCTCTTTTTCAGTCTCTAGTGGTTGACCGCTTTGCTTCTTGGATCTTTCAGTTTGACCCCAATATCTGTCTCTGAGTTTTTATTGGTCATGCTACATCTATGTATAAATTGACAGTTTTTCCTTTCAGGTCTTAACCACTTGGCTGTCTTCTCCTTGGATTTCCATTTTATGTTATAGCTCCCAGATATGCACAGAAAAAAACAAACAAAAATGAAAAACCAAGCCTGTCTGCCCTCTAGAAAGCATAATCCATCGGAACATTCTAACTCTCGTAGCCTCTATTTGACCCCACCATTGTGAGTTCCTCCGACTAGTGTTCTGCTCCAGGATTCTTCAGATAAAAGTCAAGTACACAATTTTTCTAAACACTGGATGAGTCATGTAAAGTTCTTCCAGGAACACTCTCTGCTTTGCTAGTAATACAGGTAGGACTAAAATCAATTTAGCAAAGAAACCTTTCTAAATTCCAACCTGGTATTAAGATTCCAGTTTCCTCCTTTGAAAGGTTTAACTGAGTTTTTATTATTTTTTTTGAGCAGAGAATCATAGGTGCTTCCCACTCCCCTCAAAAATCCTCTTTATTCTTCCAGTTGATCTCTAGAATTCTCTAGAATTCTCTCCCTCCCTCCCTCCCTCTCTCTCTCTCTCTCTCTCTCTCTCTCTCTCTCTCTCTCTCTCTCTCTCTCTCTCTCTCTCTCTCTCTCTCTGTGACGGTCTGCCCAGCATCTTTCTTTA
This sequence comes from Arvicola amphibius, assembly GCF_903992535.2. Lineage (NCBI taxonomy): Eukaryota > Metazoa > Chordata > Mammalia > Rodentia > Cricetidae > Arvicola > Arvicola amphibius. The sequence goes on along the minus strand of NC_052065.1, from coordinate 86,215,896 downwards.
GAATGGAGTGTTATTCTTTAAATGAATGTCCTCAGTTTTGAGCCCTTAGTCAAAACTTGTAGAAAGACAGAAAAAAGTACCACCATTAAACATCATTTTACTTATATGTGTAGCAACAGATCCATATGCGTAGACACAAATATACATTACTTATGCATGTCTGTGTATGTCAATATATGATATGTTTACTTATTACTAAATGGTAAGACAGTTAAGAATATGGAGTGTGAAGCCATAGCTCACTTCATACCCTGGGTTAACTATCAGTTCCCCTTATCCATAAGGATAATAATAGCTGTGTCTTGGGATTTTTGATTATGAGGTATAATACGTGTGTATCTCAAATTAATACCTTAGAACAGTGTTTATAATAGTAGTATGTATTATATGTGATTACTATTATTGTTGCTTCTTCTTCTTAAACTATCAATGTATAATCCATGTGGGAAAGATCTTTATTGCTGTTTATTGCTAAATTTTCAGCTCCCTGCCTGGCAGCGGTGACACACGCCTTTAATCCCAGCACTCGGGAGGCAGAGGCAGGCGGATCTCTGAGGTCGAGGCCAGCCTGGTCTACAAGAGCTAGCTCCAGGACAGTCTCCAAAGCTATAGAGAGACCCTGTCTCAAAAAACAAACAAAAACTTTCCAGCTTCCCAAATTTGCATATAACACACATCAGTAAATGTGTCTGCAGACTGCTTATGAATAAACTAACATTACATGTATGCTTTTAATATTAAGGTAGGAGCAGAAAGAGCAGGTTCTGAGAATATTAAGAAGCACAAGCAGAAGAGATGGATGAACCTGGAGGCCATTGCATTGTTTTAAAAGCCATAGAAGAAGAGGCCTTAGTGAAAAATAATTGGGGAACAATGTCAAACATTGCTTGAGAGTCAAAGGAAAATTAAAGTAAAAAGAAATAATTACATTTGATAACAGAGAACTTCTGTGTTTTCCTTTCATATCTGGGTACATGCTGCTTTTCTTTTCTTGAAGAATGCTTTTATTAAGATGAATGACCACTCAGAACAAATCTTAAAAGTTTTCATCCTAAATTACCAACTGCCAGAGAACAAATAAATCCAGCACTTACCTAGTCCTGGCCAGAGCCACAAAGTACTCATCCTAAATACAATTCAGTACAGGTTTCTCTGACCTGGACACTCCTCTTGAAACAATCAAAAAAGCCTGCTGTTTATGTTCATGATGCTCGCCCTCCTAAGAGTGTCTGTCTCCTTTTAAAACTGTAATTACACCATACAAAACTCTTATAACTCAATAGAAAAAAGACATTTGAGTTAAAAGTGGAAAATGGTGTGAACAGGACTTTTTTGAAGAAGAAAATACTAATGGCCAATAAGGACAGGAAAAGATATTCAGCATTATTAGTTTTTAGGGAAATGTAAACAAAAACCACAGAGACACACCACTTCTCACTGGGATGTCTGTAATAAAAAGACTGATACGAATGGGTGCTATCAAAAATTTGTATAAATTAGAGGCCTCACACTTTGCTCTTGGGAAAGTAAAATGGAAAAGCCACTTTGGAAAGCAATCAGGATTTCTCAAAAGACTGAACTGAGTTTCAATAAGAACCAGCAATTCTATTTATAGGTGTATATATGTATGTATGTATGCATGCATGTATATCTATGTGTTCTTTGAAAACAAATATTCATTAAAACTTCATATATGATTTTTATGTGAGCATTATTCATAGTGGTCAAAATTGGAAACAATTTGTATGTTGCCACTTCTGAATATATAAACAAAGTGTGTTTATCTGTAAAAAGAGGATTATTGAGCTAGAAAAAGAGATGAAGACCAGTTAAATTAGTGTGTCACCAAAAGCCCCAAATCTTTAAAAGTCTCTGATGTTCTAACTCCTACCCTTATGCTGTGAGTTAAATTTTGTATCTTAAAATTCATGTTGAAGTCCTAGCCCCCAGCACCTTAGAATGTGTTCTAAATTGGATCATTGCAGATGTAATTAGGTAAGGTAAATTAATTAGGGTGGACCCTAATCTATTATGATTGATGCCTTTATTAGTGTAGCTCTCATCCCTCATAAAGACGCTTCTTTTTGCAGCAGATGGAGATTGTTAGAGAGATACACAACAGGTCAAAATGCAGAGAATATGGGATAATGGAGTGCCTAACTTTAAATGATATATCTGCAATGCAACCCATCACCCAAGGCTTAGGAAAAGTCACAGAAGAGAAGACAGAAAGACTGTAAGAGCCAGAGACCCAGGGCATCTGCTTTTAGATATTGTTTCCTATACGTGACAGACAGGGACAATGTACACATGAACTTGCCCGAATGAGGTTAGCATAATGATAAAAGCAGTTGACATGCTGACTTAGGGAAAATTCCACATTATCCCACTCCTTCAAAGTCACACTTCATTGGAGAAAATTAATATTCCCTTTCCCAGTATGTTTTAATTGTAGATAGCTTCTTGGTTAGAGGTGTCTTTTTTGTGTGTCTACTTTCCCTTCTTCATGGGATTTTGTCTGGCTTGAACCTATGCAGGTCTTAGGTGTGCTGCCACACTCTCTGTGAATTCATATGTGTGTCAGTCCTATTGCCAACATACCATTTAAAAAAATTCTCGTCCATCATAAATTTGTCTGGCACTTTATGCTGTAGCAATACTACCTTCTTTGTTGTTCCATTGTAGAATACCTAGTGTGTATAGCCCCTTTACATTGCTGCATGCTATTTTCTCCTGTAATATCTTTCAACCTTCTTGATCTAAATCCTACTTGACCTTTAAAATTCAAAGAACTTCACTTTTTCCAGGGATACTGTCTTAGTTGCTTTTCTTTTGCTGTGATGAAACACTATGACTCAGGCAACTTATAAAGGAAAACATTCAATTGAGCTTACAGTTCCAGAGGGTTAGAATCCATGATGGCATAATGAAGGCACAGCAGCAGGAACAGGTGAGTTCATATCTTGATCTACAGCTAGGTGATGGAGAGGCACACAGAGAATGGCGTGTGTTTTGAAACCCCAGTGACACATCTCCTTCAACTCAGCCACATCTACTAATCCTTTCCAAACAATTGTATCCCCTGGGGACCAAGTATTCAAACACGAGTGTGTGGGGCCATTTTCATTCAAACCACTACAGATTCTTCACTAACGATTGCCAACCACACTGGTGTAAGTGGCCTTTTTAAGTATTCCTATGTCCATCTTCCCAGATTTACATTTTCTATATTGTATTTATATTTGTAACTCACCTGTTTTTCCATACCTTACTTAATAAACTGTGAGCTCCCAGAGGTGTTGCTTAAATCCCATTGCCTACCAGAGTATATGTTGCTCACAGTATTTTCTCAACATGTATTTCTGAATGAATGAGCTTTTTTTTTCAACATTTATTCTTTCTTCTGCCTTTCTATAGCACCTACTGAAATGCTTTACGCATAGATGGTACTTAGTATATCATGACTTTCTCGGCTGGGCTCATTTGGCAATATCTGGAGACAATTTTGGGAAATGCTACTAGTATTTGTGGATAGATATCAAAGGTATTGCTCAACATGCTGCAGAAGAGCCTTCTCCACCTCCCAACAGGGTACTCTTCTGTCCCAAATGGCTATGCTGTTAACACTGAGACCCCCTGATCTTGACTGAGAGACTAAATCTACATTTTCTACCTTATACTCATGGAGTCACTGTAGACCACTAGTGCATTAAATTTACTTTGTCAAGAAACCTGGTTTTTGTGTGGTTTTACAAAGGGAGAGTATTGGCAACCAGGATTAAAACTTGGACAATTAAATGGCTTTCGAGCAGTAGGAGAATAGATATACAAATTATAATAGCTTCATGTTTGGGAATGTGATATAGAAACAAAAATGAATGAACTGCATCTGTCAGAAGGGATACAATCACATACGCATAAGTTTTTTTGTTTTTTGTTTTTTTGAGACAGGGTTTCTCTGTAGCTTTTGAGTCTGTCCTGGCACTCCCTCTGTAGAGCAGCTTGGCCTTTAATCCCAGCAATTGTGAGGCAGAGGAAGGCAGATCTCTGAGTTCAAGGCCAGCCTGGTCTACATAGTGTGTTCCTGGGCGGCCAGGACTATTACACAGAGAAACCCTGTCTCAGAAAAAAAAAAAAAAGTAAAAACTTAAAAAGTGTTGCTGAGAAATAAAGGATTTGGGATAAATGTCTTCCTTAGGTCAACTCTGGTTGAAGATATTTTCATTTCTACCAAGGTAGAAATTAAAAAGGTGTTTCCACAAGCCAAGTGTGTGTGTGTGTGTGTGTGTGTGTGTCTGTATGTGTGTGTGTGTATATGTATATGTATATATATGTAAAATACAAAGTCCACAAAAATCTCCCACTCCAACCTGGAACTTATTGCCAAAACTTCACAGAACAAGATTTCATATATGAAGGGGTTTCTTCACACTTTAGAGGAGGGTATTAAAAATCTAAACAACTACAAAAAATTGGTTTTCTGTGTTTAAGAACCTGAGCGCTGGATTTTTATTGTTGTGTACAAAAATTGAAAAATTTTTCTCTATTAAAATTCTTTTCAAAAGATTTTGGTGCCGAGGCTAGAGAGATGTCTCAGTAGTGAAGAGCACAGGTTGCTTCTCTGGAGGACCTGGGTTCAATTCCCAGAACCTACATGCTAGCTCACACCCATCTGTAACTCCAGTTCCAGTGGATCTGATGCTTTCTTCTGGCCTTCACAGATGCTGCATGCTTGTGGTTAAACATCTTCACACATAAAAGTTAAAACATTAAAAAATAAGGTGTCAGACTTTTTGTATCCCTATTTCCTTAGGATTCATCAATTCACCCATCGTACAATTATTACTCAGGGCTTACCTCAAGTGGCATGTTGTCTTTTATTAAGAAACCCTGGAAGAAAGAACAAATATAAGAGATAAGCTTTATGGGTTCAGCTTTGGTTGTGTTGAATTTGAGGTGCTTGCAGGATATCTGATTGGAGATGCTAAGAAAACAGAGCTCAATGTAGCCATCTGGGAAGAATTATAGAATTACATTCGTGGTCATATAGATGAAAGATACCATTTAGAGAGGGAGAGAGCATATTTATCTTCACTCTGAGATTGTCTGCCTTTCAGAGGTCAGACAGCAGAGCATGAACCCTACAAAGAGATGGAGAGAAAGCAAAACACGAGGAGGAAACGCAAAATGTTGTGATGTCACAGATACCACAGAAACCGTGGCAGGGAGAAGGAAATGGCCAATGGGGCTAAGTGTAGGGAAGAGGTTAGGCAAGATAAGAACCAGCAATGCTTTATTTGTTTATTTATCAAGGAATTTATTGACACAGAGATCATTGGTTGGGTATCTTGTTTAGCTCAGTTCTAGTGGAGGAAGGAAGCTAGATTGCTAAGAGTTGAGGAGTAAATGAGAAAGGAGAGAGTGAGAAATTGTAGACCCATCTCACCTGGAAAGTACATTTTCAATAAATTGACCCTGAAAGGAGGCATCGAGAGCTCTTGCATATGGGTGAGACACAGATTTTCTTTTAAGATGGTAGAAATCTGAGCATGTTTAATTGGTGGCAATACATGTGAGAGATCTGCCCAGCTTTCATGACTGACGTGAAGCAAAGAGAGCCAGAGCAGAAGGTGGAGATGTGGGTAGATACAAACATTTTCGTGTGTATTGGTCGACATTGCCCAGTGCTCTCAAATACAGTCTTTAAGCAGCACATATGCCTGCTAGGAGTTATAAAAGAGCTTATTTGGTGATTATTCAGTCCTCATTAAATGCTATTCACAATCTCCCCCCACAAAACTGTTTGCAAAACAATCTCATTATTGATCTAATTTGTTCTCTAGTTTCTAATGAGCTGAATATTTTAACCAGTTGTGTCTTTGAGTGTGACTGTGTGTATTTAATCTGTATCCTTTGCCTAAAGGATACTTTTATTTGCCTCAAATAACAACAACAAAAACAAAGTTAATCTGAATGGCGCACATATAAATATTCCCAAAATAAAATTCAGACTCCTTTTTCACTTTTTATCTCCTGACTATTATCCTCTCCTGTTCCCCCCACTCCCTCTGACCTCCTTTCTTTACCCATCTAGTCATCTTTTTATTCTTTATAAAATTTATTCAAGTTATTTGGTTTTGAAGACCTAATCTGTTTCATCAGGACTGCTTGCAGGGTTCTGGGTGATTATTTACAGGAACATTGGCTCCTAGTAGAAGCTATCTTTCCCTCCCCCGGTGAGACTCTTGTTTTTTAGAAGTACTTCACAGTTGAACAACTTTTGGTTCGCTGAACAAAAAGGTAAGTGAATCCCCACCCACCCCCACCCCGCCACCATCATCTTAATAGTGTGAGCAAAGATACGCATAAATGGTGGAGAAGGTACATCCAGTAGGTCCTCAAAATCTGCTAACTCGGGAGGAAATTCCTCCAGTGCCTAAGGCTTTGGTTCCCAGAACTCTCTTTGCTAGTTGGCCCTCTGCTAAAATATCCCTGTGCTCGGTGCGGCCCCTTTAAGAGTCCAGCTCCTCCCCGCTCCAGGGAAAGTTGCAGCTTTTTCCGCCTCCTGGGAGGGTGAGTAGGGCCGGCTGCCCGGGTTGCGGTCTTGGTCTTCACGGAGCTAGAGACCCTCCCTACCATTCAGCTCCCAGACCTTCGGTCACCTAGTAGCACCTGTTGCAGGTGACAGGTAGGTGGCAGCTAGTATTTGAGCGCCCCTTGCCCTCTGTCTGAGACTTCGCGGACCCCCAGCTCCTTCCCTCCCCCCACCGCGGGGGGCGTGTGTCCTGCTGTACCTTCTGAGTCCCTGTCCTCTGTCCCGAACTGCCACACAGGCACGTCTGTCGTGTCCGCGTCTCGGGACCGCACCCCCACGCCGAGCCTCCCGTCTGCTCCGGCGGTCCCTTCCTGCCACTTTTTTCTTCTCTGGGGCTGCTTCTGCCTGGTTTCCTCGGACCGTGTTTCTGAGTGTTGCCTTTGCACAGGTATCTCTGACCCTGCGCGCCCAGGCTTTTTCCCGCCAGCCTTGGCCCCTCTGGTGAGCTGGCCTGGTGCGGGCTGGGACGGGCTTTTAGCGGAGCTGTGTCCTCGGACTTGGCCGCTAGTCACCTTTTGGTGACTGTTTCTCCCAGGGCTTGGCCCCTTGCTGTTCTTGAGATCTCCGGGCTTCTATTTTCCTAGCTTTGTCTTGTCTGTCTACCACAGGTACAGGTAAGAACTGTGAGTTTTGCCTCAGTGGTCTCCCTTTGGGCTTGGAGCTGGAGCCCCAGCTGTGTACTTAAGAGCTGAACTCCTTTCTCATACCCGCTTCAAGCAGGCTGGGGCTTTGCTTTTGGGAGGACACTAGTGTTTCCCCAGCCTGTAGCATTGGAGAGGATGGGGTTAGAGGAGAACTTGATGGCAAAATAATTCGCTTAAAATTCTGGTAGCTTGAAAAAGTGATGGGTTTTGCTTTGACCAACCCTTCCTTTCCCTACTGTGCTGCAGCTTCAGGACCAGAGGACCTAGCATTCTAGAATACTGATTCTAGCAGGACCGACGCAAAGCCTTGTAAATCTGTGGGGAAAATTAGACTCCCAGGTGCCCTACCCCCTTCCCCCCGCTTTCTGCTTTTTGTTGCTTTGAGACAGGTTCTAGTTTAGCTCATATTGGTCTGGAATTCTTTATGTAGACCAGGCTGGACTCACACTGACTGGCAATCCTCCTGCCTCTACCTCCCAAAGTGCTGCCATTACAGACATTACATCTGCCCTCCGCTGCTTCTTATTTCACTGGATACTTTTCTGCTCTTTCAGCTTCATATCCCCGCTGTTCATAAATATGTTGATAATAAGGAGTTAATGAACTAAAGGGTAAATGTACCCTGAAGTAGTGAAAACAATATTTAATGGAGAGAGCTGTGGCAATTTTTTTGGGGTGTGTGTGTGTGTGTGTGTGTGTGTGTGCACCTGCTGGAAATTCTAGTGCAACCCCCCTCACAAAACTGGTTTGTGAGACTCCACTTGGGTAGCAGATGAACACTGGTAACATGATTTCAGATGCTGCACCCTAGGTCAGAGTGGTGAACTTGGGCTTGGAGGTCTGTTCTGGGATTGTTGGTCTCTGTGTTTATGAAGCACTCTGGGAGGTGTTCTCTGAGCAGTTTGCCGTCAAGATTGGACCTACTATGATGCTGCTGCAATGAGCACAAGTCAGGCACGGTGGGAAGTTCTCATATTATCTCACACGAGCCGCATACTAATTCTGTGCTGTAGGTGCTACAGTTAAACCATGAGCTGGTGAAAAGGAGACCGAGGGGCTAAGGGCAGTGCCCTAAGTACATTCTGACAGTGGGACAGAGCTTGGGCGAAGCTCTAAGTTTGGGTCCTCTGCTCCATCTTAGATGTACTGTGGAGGAGCTGAATCACCTTATTCATGTCTTCACCCGAGTTAATTTCAAGCCTGGGGTAGTTGCATGTTGCTGTTGTTAAGTGCGTCCCCCTGAATGTGCCTGGACAAATGAGACCTCCAAGGCTCTCAGGCTCCATGGTAATTTAACTGTCCTGAAGTTAGGAGAGCATAATCCTGGATTTTAGAGGTGTGTGCATGGATTCTAGGGGTCGGCACCTGATTCAACTTCTTCCTTTGCTGATGGCCAGGGAAGAGATGAAGGTGCAGCAACTGACAAGTTTGACAAAAGATGTGTGTGCGGCAAAGCCACATCAGGCAGAGTGGTGCTGTGCCCTTTCTGTTGGTAGTTTAGGCGAAGATACTTGGGAGAATATGTCTTCCTCAGTCCCAGCTCTGGAACTCAAAACTATTGTTTCCTCTTGAAAACTTGCCACTCATATCCCTCCTTCTCATTAATTCTTATTCACCCCTCAGGATGTAGCCTAAAGTCATTGCCTTTGAGACAGACTCATTGAATACACACGTCCTCCCCCCCAAGCAGAATGACTAGTTATACTATTTTTAAACACTTTGTTTGCACTTCAGCAAAGGTTCGAATACCACTCTGCTTTTCCATCTGGAAGCTTGTAATCTCTGTAGGGGCAGTAACTGGGTCCCGAAGCACAAATATTTGTGCTAGGGATCGGGGATGCCATGTCTCCAAGGGATTGAGATGTGGTGGTGACGAGATTGGAATGAGAAGCGACCATCCTGAGCTACTTGGTTCATTTTCCTACCAGTGGCTGAACTAGGAAGAGGATGTGAATTATCAGATGTCCTGAGGCCTTTCAGGACATTTCAGGGGTTTGTATGGAAGAGTTGTATCTCTGCTGGGAGGCAGGCACTGATCAACCCACTTAAAATGCAACTCCTTGCCTAAACATTCTTTCCACCTCTTTCCTGTATTTGTCTTGCTTATTCTTTTACCTCCACCCCATAATGCAAGGCCGTGTGGGTCAGAATTGCTTTCTTTTGTATTCAGCAATGGTCAAAGGAACCAGAGTTCTCAGCACATCACAGGGGTCATACTGATTGATGTTTGGTGACTGACTGAATGAATGATAGTGCCATTCCAGGAGTTGGAACTCTGTTGTGCTTTCCTGAACCTATAACCAAACCTTCTTGGTTTGTGACCTCATACATAAAAGGATGCCCAAGGCCCAGTTCTCATACAGCTTTCCTGATGTTTGTTTCCCTTTGAGATTCTATTCTTGATAACAACTTTGACCTAGTTGTAAATATTTCCTCTCTTTTAAAGTTCCAATTTGTTGGAGACAAGAGTCTTAGAATATATCTTAGGCTGGCCTAGAACTCACTCACAATGTATCCTAGCTGGCCTCAAACTCATGGTGATTCTGCCTCTGCCTCCTGAGTGCCAGGATTGACAATATGAACCAACATGCCCTACTCGAGCCGCCTTTATGTTTAAGTCCAGACCTGTGGGTGGAAATGTAAAGATACTCCTCTCCCTGGTTCATTTTCCTTACCAGTGGCTGAACTAGGAAGAGGGTGTGAATTATCAGATGTCCTGAGGCCTTTCAGGCATTTGGCAAAGTCAGTGAGAGGGTACAGACTGTGCAACAGGGAAGTGAAGAGCTCAGAAGAATAAAAGATGCCACAAATTAGGTTTCTAGTCTCATCGCCCTTGACCTTTGAAAGTGTAAGGTGGTTATTGGGTTCTGGACTGGCAGGAGAACTTCCGGTGTAATGCTGCCTTTACAGCACTACCTAGTTGTATACTGGTTCCATATAAGATGAAGCGACAGTTGTGTGGCAAAACAAAGGCGCTGTTTTCTTTAAATGCAGTTTGAAGTATCTAGAAAAACTTCTGGAATGCATTTGATAACGTCAGACTGGGAAGGGTCATCTCACCGTTTTTTGCATGTGTTAACTAACTCCTTTGAAATTTAAGTTTGCACAAATAACTGCTTAGGCTCTTTAAAACTTATCTTTCCAAACATTGAACACTGGAGTGTCTCAGCCTGCAGACTTTTCTCCACCCCAGACCTTCTCAGAACTTCATCCAGCACCATTGCTGTAACATCCCTCTGGGTGCCCATCATTCATGTTGCTCTTCTGGGCCTTCTTCTATGCTGACACCTCATGTTCTTAGTGACCTATTTGACATTTCTACATGTCACCTGATAGATGCCTCAAGGGTAGCGTGGCCAAATGAGGATTATTGATTGCCCTAACATCTTTAATCTTTCCTTTCAGCTTTCCATGACTAAGAAAAAGGGCACCATTATCCATTTAGTTGGTTGAAACAAGAATGTTGGCTCACCCTTGATTTCTGTCTTCTTCTTAGTCGACCACATCCAGTGTTTGAACTCTTGCTGATCTCAATTTCAAACTGTATCATGTATTCTTTCATATGCCTCCATCTCTTCTGCGTGCCACCCTTGTCCAAACCACCATGAAGTTTCACTGAACATTCTTCCCCCACCCAAGACAGGGTTTTTTTTGTGTGTGCGTGTGTAGCTCTGACTGTCCTAGAACTAGCTCTGTAGACCAGGATGGCCTTGAACTCACAGAGATTCTCCTACCTCTGCTTTCCAAGTGCTGGGATTGAGGGTGCTTACCACCACTGCCTGGCTTCACTGAATATTCTTACACAATGGTCAAGTATATGCAAATGTTTGTGTGGAATCACTTTGTATGGGCATGTGATGGATCTGTGTGTGTACACATGTGCTTGTGGTTGTGTACACAGAGGCCAGAGGAGGGCTTTAGGTGTCCTGTCTATTACTGTTGTCTTATTCTCTTGAAACAGAGTTCCTCATTGAATTTGGGACTCACCATGTTTTGGCTGTGCTGGAACCCCTGTCTTCCTGCTTCCACCCTCCTGTCCATTCCAGGCTTTTTACCTGGGTTCTGGGAATCACACTCTGGTCACCATTAGAACTCTTACCCACTGAATCATCTTCCCAGTCCCCGAAAAATCATTCTAGTAAGTGACCTTCTGGGTGAGGGAGATACTGATCAATGAATAAATAATTCACTTCACCTGGAGAGACAAGTTTTAGTCGTTTATTGCGCTGCCTGCTAACCACTGCTAATGAATTGTATATTCTTAAAAAAGAATACATTGAATCTTTCTATAATGTATACCTAGAACAAAAATTGATTCTATCTCTTAAATACATAAAATTATTATCAATGGAAGACAAATTTTACACACACACACACAAATATTTTAAAAATTGAACAGACAAGACACAGTTGTCATCTCAGAGGGTTTACATATTTACTATAAAGAGTATTTACTTATGCTTTTATTAAGGAGTAATGATCTTTTCAAAATCTCTATTTTATTTTTTTTTCCTATGGTAGAGATCAAAGCCATAATCTTATGCATAGTAGACAAGTACTCTAGCAGTCAGCTACATCCCCAGTCTGGGACAATGTAGAATTTGCCCCGAAGAAGCTTGACTATGATGGGAAAGAGACAAGGCTCAGGGGAGATCAGGATATTGATTTTGTGTTGCTTTAACTCCAGGATAGAGAGAAGCCTGTTTATGAGTAGAACACCTAGAGTTAGATGGTACAGGGTCCCTGAGGAAGCTGGGGTGCAAGATTATGTATATGTGTTTGCATCACATTTACTACAAATGTGTACAACTTTTGTAAATTATACATCCAGAAAGCTACGAGAAGTCGCTTTGTAATTTGTCTCTACCTCAAGTCACAGAGGCTGGTTTCCTTACTTCCAGCATCACTCAGCAGCCACAGGTCTGGAATCATTGTGGACAATCTACTTTGAGAGATTTGTCTAGATGACTATGTCAGAAAAGGACAGGATCAGAGATTAAACACTGCCAGCAAGTGAAGAGTGGAAATGAGAGATCATAGAGAGTCTCGTGTCTATGACCATCTCAAACTACCTTCAACTCGAGGTTCTTTAAAGAGATGGAAAACTATAGTATCTGCACTATTTTTTGTTGTAGCTTTTTTTTGGGGGGGGGGGTAACCAGGTGTATCTTTGTGTCTGCGTCTTTAAATTATTTCCAATGACATATCAGAAAGCTTGGTTTTATCTGTGGAGGACACACAGTGAGGACGTTGCTATGTGCTAGAAGCCCTGAATTAGGTCTGGCCATCCATACACTTGAGATGGAGTGGAGACAGACACTGTTTTTCCCCCCTGGGGAACATTTTGGTAGGAAAGCCATGGTGTAGAATGAGCGGCGGGGCTGCGTCCCGCCACCCGGCTAGCTTTACCCAAAATAATTACATGGAAACTGTATTCATTTAAATACTGCCTGGCCCATTATCTGTAGCTTCTTATTGGTTGATTCTCATATCTTGCTTTAACCCATATTTAGTAATTTATATAGCACCATGAGAGGTGGCTTACTAGGAGAGGTCTTAACCTACATCTATCTTGGAGAGGAGAAGCATGGCTACTGCATATGGCGACTGCCTGAAGCGTCTCCCCACTCCTGCTACCCAGCATTCTGTTCTGTCTACTCCGCCTACCTAATTTTCTGTTTTCTTAAAGGGCCAAGGCAGTTTTTTTATTAATAAAAGTAACACATAGACACTCCTCCATCATTTCCCCTTTTTCTGTTTAAACAAAAAAGAAAGGCCTTAACTTTAACATAGTAAAATTACATATAACAAAACAGTTATCAAGCAAAAATTACAGTTACAATATTTAAATCTATTTTATCTTTTATCATAACTAAGGAAAACTATAACTATTGAACCATTCTTTAACTCCATCAAAGACTCCAGAAGGATATTAAATGCCATGTTCTGTAGTCTTTGAAAGATATAAAGAATGTCTATCTAACTGAAATATATCTCTATATATCTAGAAAATCTAATAACATGACTACAAGCTTAACTATTATCAATGATTATCCATTGACAACCTATATTTCCTAATTATACATTACATTTTTAAATGAACTACATAATTATAATACCTTAATCAAGATCAGAAATACATATACATATAACAAATTGACCTTAAAATCCATACCAATGCAAATTATTCATATCTATATCATATCCCCCTTTAAATGTAAAAGAACATTTATAAGCAATATTTGGGAATACTCCGCCTACCTAATTTTCTGTTTTCTTAAAGGGCCAAGACAGTTTTTTTTATTAATAAAAGTAACACATAAACACTCCTCCATCACCATGGGTTAAACAATGCATCATAAAATTTATTACGACTGGAAAAAGTTAGGTAAAGTTTAACTTTTGACAAATCAGCTTCATTTAACAGATATCACCAGTTCCTCAAGAAAGCATGATAGTACCTTTTATATCTTTCTTGTAAATAATTGAACATTGGGGCTGGAGAGATGGCTCTCTGGTTAGGAGAGCTTGCTGCTCTCCCAGAGAACCTGAGTCTGGTTCCCAGCACCCTCATCAGGCAGAGTACACATGAACCATACATTCACAAATAAAAAAAATCATTAAAAAGAAAATCAACAGCGTCTTTCTGCAATTTTGTTAAATCGACAACCAAACATTTAAAAAAACATTTGTTGCCAGTGTGAGTAGACCTTTTTCTTTTGGACCTATCTGTCCATTTGATCTCCTCCCTTAAGGATTATTTGTTTGTATTCTGTCTATTGGCTGTTTTCCTCTCTTGTCTGATACCACTAACCACTCTTCTTTCTCAAGGTTTGGAGAGTGCACAGCATCTTCTATCAATACTCATAGCCATTACTTCAATCACATTTCTGCTTTTTTCTTATATATCTCAGTATGCTCAGGGATAGGAGGATATTTTTAATACTTGACTCAGTAAGAGTTAAAATATAATTTTATTGCTTCTGCTTATCTTAATTCCTAGAGAGAATATTTTTGCTTGTCTTTTTCTCCAGACATTGTTTGTATGACTATATAAGATATTCCCATCTATTTACCCATCCTCTCCATCTTTATATATTTATAGGTTAAAAAATACAAATGAACTCATAATATATATTTTTTATTTAATGTACTACAGTAATATTTCAGTGTCAGTACATAGAACTGAGTTTTTAAACAGCAGCATAGTTTACCATTAATTGTATTATATATATGATGGATTTTTTTCTGCTCCTTTAGACATTGTTCATCCCCAAATCTCTCTCCCTATCTCTCCCTATCTCTCCCTCCCTCTCTCTCTCTCTCTCTCTCTCTCTCTCTCTCTCTCTCTCTCTCTCTCTCTCTCTCCCTCTCTCTCTATCACATCTTGAATGTCAGCTCAATAGTTTTTCCAAATGTAATAGCTCTCTTCAGATGGTCAGTTCTGTTATATTAAACATAGTCAGTAGTGCTAATGACTAAAAGAATTCTAGGAAGAGAAGGACTAAGAATTCTCCACTGCATTCGGAGATTTCCTGGTTCTTTCTGTACTAGAAGCAATTTCAGGGTGCTATGAGGTGGAAAGGTAGACTCATGAGTTAATAAATAATTGGAGAGATGAGAAATTGGAAGTATTGAATATGAATAATTCTTTAGAGAAATTTGGTTCTGATGAGCAGAGAAAGGGTAACGTCAGGAGAAGGGTTGAGATATATAGAATCCACTTTTCATTTAGTGTCTCTGGAGGCTGATAAGAAGGGTGGTATAACTGACACAGTAGAGTCCTTATGCCTCATGGGAAGGGATCTGGAATTAGGTGGAGGCTCATCATGAGTGGGCATAGATGAGCATACTTTTCTAGATTTAGCAACAGGAAGTTGTCTGTTGACATAATTCTCCGTGATAGAGAAGAAGTAAGACCAGCCTCTTGGAGCAGGAGTTGAGGAAGACAAGGTTTGGGTCAAGCAGGTATTGTAGAGAATAGGAGGGCAAGCCAGGTCCAGAGAAGCATATTTGTGGTGCCAAGCAGTGTTAAGGCGAGCTTGGTGATGAAAAATTCATGTGGATAATAATCTACCAGGGTGAGTCTTTTCTTCACTGGATCCCAGAAGATCTTCTGAAGGCATAAAAGCACACAGGGGAGTTCAGATGGGTTAGGCTTTTTAAAACTTAGAGATGTGTAATGAAATTAAGAGTTAAGGAGGATGCTGACAAGAGTGCATTTGGAATAATAGACTCTAAACTCTATGAAGGGAAGTGAAGACAGGAAAGAGCAGAAAGATGAAAGAGGGTTTGTGGAAGTCTGTCAAGCGAGGGTTGGGAGTAGGAATGGCTTGAGAGATCACTGAGTGAACAAGATAGAAAGATAAGGTGTTAAATTCAGAGAGGAGTATTGAATCAGTGATATCACAGGTGGAGAAGTTCTGGGCAATAACCTCTTGGGTGTGGTTGAATGATAAGTGGTATTTTTGTTGCCAGCTCATTCATTCAACAAATATTGATTGAGTACATATCGTAGGTCAAGCAGCACTCTAGACACTGAAGGTACAGAGATGAACAAAATAAAGTTCCTTTTCCTTCCTTCTCCACACTCTACAAGACCCATGCTCCCATACAGCTTACAGTCTAGTAAAGGAGCTCATCTATGTTGAAAAGTGTAACATTTCTAAAAGAAGATAACTTCATTGCTAAGCAGATTCCTCTATGTGTAATTCTACTTAGAGCTAATAATAATACCACAGCCAATATTTACATATGTGTGGCAAAAGAAAGTACATCTAGATATTCTGAGTGCTTTACTTTTCTTACATTCTACTTGCTTCATTATGGGAATTAGTTTCTCTTCCCCCTTAGAACTTTCAAAGGAACTTTCATGTATCTCATCAGTTTTGAAAATAAAGAAATATATGAATCTCCTTTGGATGTTTTAGTGGTTGTAACTCTTTTATCTTTTTTTTAAACTGTAAGGACATTGCTTTTGCAGCACACCAGATGCTGATAATGCATGCACTAATCTTGCACTAGGGATTTGAAGTAATGTGTCAAGTAATTATGGTTAAACAGTCTAGGAGGCAAGGAAGACTTGCAGTAAGTTAATATATTACATTTCTTTTATATTTTGTAATTTTCCCTGTCATTTGTGTGCACACATTCACATACATATTTATTAACATTTTATTTGAAAGAAATTTACACTTTAAAATGATCTGCCACATATGCAGCTCAGGTCAAGTTCAAATACAGGTTATTTGGTTGTGTTTAAGGTTTCTATGGCCATAGCTAGATCACAGCATCCCTAAAATTAAAAAGAAGCCAAATGCATGAAATCACAGCTAGGTGTGAACATGGCTAGATTAGTCATGAGCCATCATGATTTCTCATTTAAGAGGATGGCGTGGGTGCTTTTTAGGTGACGTGGCCTGCAAGAAACAGATGCCAGTTAGAGTTCAGTTTAGAAATCTCCACCATCTGTGACCCTGGCAAAAGAACAGGGTCTTCCCTGTGGGCTTTCAGCCTTATCAAAGCTTATTGAGTCAGGAATGATAATGAAGTTACAAGGTGATAAGCTTTATTGAAAAATTACAGCCTGACCACACTTAAAAATGAGTATAAATGAATTAATTTTATAGTATTCCTTTATTTTGGGGTATAAGGCAAGGATGAGTCCGATAAAACCAAATTCAGGGCTTTGTCAATGCTGTTCCACTGAAATACATCCCAGGTTCTTGGATTTTTGAGACATGATTTCCATACAAAGCCCAGACTGGCCTTAAACTCAGGTCTTGTTGCCTTGGGCTCTGCTTACTGGGATTCCAGGTATGCACCACCATGCTGGAGATTTCTGAATTTTGAATACTTTTAGGCTCTTAGAGAACTAGATTTTAGTTCAGAAGGTGGGGAACTGGATAGCCCTCCACAATTCAGCTTTATAGGCCCTTATGGAATCTTCCTGGCTTCCATGAGAGGAAAATTTTCTAGTGCAGACTTTGAAAGTTAGAGAATTAATTTTTTTTCATAATAGCTATTTTTCTCGTTGCCAGGTGAGACATTTGGACCCATGGTCTTATTTGTTGTTGTTGTTGTTTTGGTTTTGTGATATAGGGTTTCTCTGTGTAGTTTTGAAGCCTGTCCTGGAACTCGCTCGGTAGACCAGGCTGGCCTCAAAATCACAGAGATCTGCCTGCCTCTGCCTCTGCCTTCCGAGGGCTGGGATTAAAGGTGTGCACCACCACCTTCCAGGCCATTGTCTCATTTTTTGACCCACAATCTCATTTTTATGATATGTAACATTTCTGTGAATCGTGCAGTATGGAGAACTGCCTCTCAGATTTGTGGCAGGTTTAAGCCCTGAGAAGCAGGGTATTTTGAATGTAAAATCATGAGAATAAGGCCACAGCTTCTGTAAGAGTGGAGTGGGGTATATAGCTTCCTTTTAGGACTTATCATAGTTGTATACAGTATCTGAAGAGGAAATTTCCTCAAACCACTTGTGAACAGTATTTGATGATTTGGAAAGTTAACTATGTAGATACCATCTGGGGAAAGCTGTCCCCACATAGGATTCTAAGAGCTAACTAAGGAAATTTCATTGTGGTTACTTTTGCTTCCCTCAGTATGCTGCCACTGTTCATTAGCAGAGATGTGGGGAGAGTGGATCTTCCCCCATCTGTAGAGCAGAAGTCAGTGGGATGCGAAAATAAGCCAGACTGATCCATTAGTAGGTAATGACTTTAAAAACCTACCTCAAGTTCCCAGGAATAAAATGTCCCCCTTTCCAAATGTCACTGTGCAGAACACTATTTCTAGACTATAAAGAGAGGGTACAATCTAATGGCTGAGACCTTGGACTCTGGAACCTGACTGCCTAGTCAGAAAACCAGACTGTCTCTTCCAGGGTATATAACCTTGGACAAGTTATTTGCTTAGTCTGTGTCTTACGTTCCTCCTTTGTAAAATGTACACAGTATTTTAGAACCTGCCTCATGGCATGATTATAAGGACTAAGTAACTCCATGTGTAGAAAATGTTCAGAGCAAATATAGAAGTGTTGGCTGCTGTCACCTTCAACATGGTTAAGATACAGCTGGTGTGTATCTTAAAAGGAGCTGAAACTTCAAACCACCAAAGCACATACATGCACACCCGCATTATAGAACCCATTTAGAGAAAGCACATACATGCACACCCGCATTATAGAACCCATTTAGAGAAAGGATATTTGAGATCCTAAACCTTCGTGGGGAACTGTGAGCTGGTTGTAAATTTCTCACCATTAAGGAAAAACAGAAGACAACTTTGCCACTCTAGATGGTTGACAGCAGGCCCAGAGAGGTGAAGGCCTGGCGCATGTGTGAGAGGAGGCTGTGCTCCCAGGATGACCTGGTGGGAGGCTGGACTGCTGCGGACTCTGGGTACTTACTGTGAAGCCTCACTTGCTCTTTGATTTAGGAGCCATGGCTTTGAATCTTTTACTTTGTCTCCATTCCTGTTTTTCTTTTTTTGATCCTACTTTAAAAATGTATGATATTTTTCTATGTTTTATGTATCTTTATAAGTCACTTTAAATCCTGTCTGGAACAGTGTATAAATAAATATCTTTAAAAACCGATCATATCTAATTACTAACATTTGCTTAATATTTATGCTTACCAGTCTACATCCATGCAGAGAGGTACGGGCAACTTTCCATCTGGGCAAGAATACTGATTAGATTTCTCAAATTTCATAGAAAGATGTCAAAACAGCCATATGCTCATATATTTTCCAAAGCATATGGTTAATAATAATTAAAACTAAGTAGCTAACAATATTAGGTTCTTATTCCAGGCCAGACACTATGCTATGCCTTTTATTCATGATACATATTTGAATTCTCATGGCCCCTGGCAGGGGTTCCTATTATTGCCATTCTTTCAAGTGGGAAACCTGTGTTTCAGGGAGGTCAGATAACTTTTGCAAAGTCTGAGAAAATGTCGTGAAATTTGAACATAGGTAGCCCGGCTTCTGAGCCAGTGCTTTCCACACAGTTGTATGCTATATTGTCCTTAATTAGAAATCTAGTCCATCAGAACTGCACATCCTCACAGGAGAGGCTATTTCTGTGTTATGGAACATACACTGCCTGCACATTTTACCTCCATGTTACCTTTGCAATTTTCTCCTTTCCCTCTCTACTACTTCTGCGCTCTGGATTTCTTTCTTGTCCTGTTTGCCCAGGATTTATGCCACACACTTCTCAAATCAATATTCTTCACACCTCTTTGAGTGCTCTAAAATGTCCTGGCCTCACCTGAAACACTTCAGTGTGTCTCGTTGTCAAAAGCCAGGCTTCTGTGCACAACGTGCCAAGCTCTCCAGACCTTCTGCCCCTTTAACACCCTCCCTTTATAATTTGTCAGTCATTAGCACTATGGTGCTTGTTATAGTGTCTTGCTTTATGCCTCCATGCTTTTTCCTCTTGATGGAAAGCCCTCGTTTTACTGGCAAACCAGCTGCTCCCCATTAAACTTACATTCAGTTCATGTGTTCCTGCTGATAATTCGCTTCCTAGTCCCATTTCGCCCCAGCTGAGTTAGAGGTTCCAACTTAATATTCTCATGCTACCATATGTATGTGTGTGTATATGTGTAATTAGCCTTTAGAATTTAGAGACTATTAATTTTTAAATTGTTGATAATTTTATGTATGTGTACAGGGTATTGTGATATTTACCCCATTACTGTCTGCTGTCCCTCTCCCACTGCTGACTCCCTTCTTTTCCCTCACTGGTTCCCCTCTTACTTTCATTTATCATTATTATTTTTGGTGTCTATCTTGTGAAGGTAGCCACAGCTGCTGTGTGTAAATGATGACAATGATTATATCATATCCACAAGGAGGTAAGTTTTCATAGAACTCTTCCCAATCCTCTGGCTCCTGTAGCCTTTCTACCACTTCTTCCAGGCCTCAGAGGCAGTGGCAGAGTTGACCCATTTAGGGCTGAGCACTCAACAGTCAGTCACTTCTCAGCACTCTCTGCATTAGATATTACCAACTGCAAAAAGAAAATTCTCTGATCTGGGGTAAGAGTAGCACTAATCTATGGGTATAAACATAAATATTTAGGAGGTGGTTTAGCTGCATGTACGTTTAACAAAACATCAGTATTACATTGTGGCCTCTCTACCTACAGGCTTTTGATCAGGTTGACAATAATAGGCATGTATTTCTGACTGTGGAGCAGCTAGAAAGTGGTTGGTTGTGCCCTAAATACCCATGCCACTGTTATCCTTCTCTGGCAAGTCATGATTGAATCATACAGATTTCACAACTGGGTAAGACTGTAGATGATTTTTCTCACCCAGCAGCCTGCTTGGCGTCTCCCAGCACCATTAATGCTAGCTTCTGGAACAGAAGTTTCCCGTTTAGTTCCAGCTTAATTAGCCAAGTACACAGTTTCTTCAGCAACAGTGTCTTATCTGCTTCTGCTGAGCAACTGAGAGCAATGACAACATTTAGAAGAACCTCTGGGGGCTCCTTGGACAACAATTCATGGGAAGTTAGCCTGTATTTGGTCCTGGAATTTCATTTTAAAAATGTATAGCCCCTAAGAACAACATTGTGTATCTACTATGCATATATTTATTTCTTTGCTTATTTTTTTAAATGACTGTATGTTCAAGTGTCTGGTTCTCTGACTGTGTGCTCTTTGTGGGTATGGCCTATGCTTTATTCCTTTATCCTTAACTAGCTTATATGGTGTTTAGAATATTGTTGGTCTACCCATTCAGTGAACGTTTTGTACACAGTACAGATTTCAGAACTCTAAACCTGGGAAAGAATTAGAAATCATAAAAATATTCAGAGGTAGCTACTAGGACAGTAGAGGGTGCTCTCATGGAAAAATCTGGCTAGATAAATTTATACTTACAAATCCAGCAGGCAGAATGGGGTTGAATATTCATGGATATTAACTGTGACAGTGCTTTTGGTTGATCTCCATCAGGTATTGCTATTGCCCTAGTGATAGTTAATGGAGTTCACGCTGAAATGCACCAGAAAGAACTTTTAAACTTTTGAGATGCCAAATCTAACAAGTTTATCATTTGAATCTGTGCCAAATTTCAGTAGTTTGGACTAGATAGTTAATACATATTTATTTCTATGAGCATATTTATTAAACACTTCTAGGAGAGACATCACCCTAAAATGGAAAGGAACAGTTGATACAAAAACCAACACAGTATTCCAGTGTGGACATTGTATTGCAGCTAGTTCCTTTGTGGGTAGCAGCATCCAGACAGGATTTCTGCAAGCACTGAATCTCTAGAAGCTAGCTTGCTTGTTTTTCCCCCGCCTCCTCTCTGTATTAACCCATTTCTCCTTCCCATTTCCATCCCTCTTCTCTTTTTCTCTTCCCCCTCTTCTTTGCTTCTCTTCATCTACCCCCTTTTCCTTGCCTTGCTTTTTGAGAGACAGTCTTTCTAGGTAGCCTAGGTTATCCTAAGTTGTGATTCTTTTTTCAGTGTCACAAGTGTCAAGTGAAAGCTTTCTTTTCTATTTGGCATGGTTTTGTTTGATTGTCTAAGTTCTAGAGATTGACCACATCATCTGGATTTTTTGTCTTACTTTACCATGCTGTAAAATCAACTCTTGTACCTTTACATTATCAAATCAGTAAATCCACATGGGTGCTGGACTTTTAAAGCCTTAAGAGCTATGCTTCGTCCATGTTTTGGAATGTCATACATATAAGAGGTATTAATTAAGACAGTGATTTACAACAGTCTGCCCCAAATATTGCCATTTTCTTGGTGACAAATAATAAAGTCTGCTTAGACATGTTCTTTGAAACTGCACAGATTTCTATGCTGCATTGTGTGCACAGGACCACTGCATCGCAGGCATGAGAATGATTTGTTTCCTAGTTAACCTTACCTTGCATGTCTATATGCAAGCAGATTCAGAAAACATAGGGCAGGTAGTTTGTAAGAATGGTTTCCCTCAATTCTCCTGTAAGCAGCTTTTCAAGATTTTTGATTTCTTACCATTCTTATTTCCATTTTAACCCATAAAATATGTACATTTATTTAGTGCCATACAAATGGCATATTATAAAGCATGTAGAATACTAGGAATAAGAAAGAGTGAAAGATAAATACTGTAAAGAAGGCTTTAACGTTTATTAAAGGCAAACATGTTTGCACTCACTTTGTTGAGAGCAGTGATATTGAATGCTATACTATATTATGATGGTGCTGGAGAGAGGGAGAGGTTTCTGTGAGTGTGGGTGTGCAAGTACTGCAGCACACGTGGTGAGCCAGAGGGCAATCCTTGGGAGCTGGCTCTCCCTATCTACTCTGTCCCCCTCTTGGCGTTTCTTCTTGATACACTGTGGCACAAGTTCTAATTGTTCTGAGTGAAAACCCAGAGCCAGATATTAGGGGGCTGCACAAGGAAACCCTGTCTCAGAGTCAGATATTAGGGGGCTGCACAAGGAAACCCTGTCTCAGAGTCAGATATTAGGGGGCTGCACAAGGAAACCCTGTCTCGACCCAGCTGGTCTAGAGTAGTAAGCAGTGGGTAGTATAGTGATATTTTGTGTTTAACAAATAAAGCTTGCCTGAAGATCAGAGTGCAGAGTTAAGCCACTAGAGGCCAGGCAGTGATGGCACACAACTTTATTCCGGGACTCAGGAGACAGAAGCAGAGGGACCTCTGTTAGTTCAAGGCCAGCCAGGTGGTGGTGGTGCAAGTCTTTAATCCCAGCACTTGGGAGGCAGAGGCAGGCGGATCTCTGTGAGTTCAGGGCCAACCTGGTCTACAAGAGCTAGTTCCAGGACAGGCTCCAAAGCTACAGAAAAACGCTGTCTCAAAAACCCTAAATAAATAAATAAATAAATAAATAAATAAATAGAAAAAAAAAGGAAAAAAAGGCCAACCTGGACTACACAATATTGAATCTATCTAAAAGAGAAACAGCTCACACAAAGGTGATCCCAGCACTTGGTATGACATGCCTTTAATCCCAGCACTAGGGAGGTAGAGACAGGACTGATATGGCTTGTTGATGGAGCAGCGGGGCTGTCCCGCCACCCGGCTAGCTTTACACCCAAAATAATTACACGGAAATTGTATTCTTTTAAACACTGCCTGGCCCAATAGTTTCAGCCTCTTATTATCTAATTCTCACATCTTGCTTTAACCCATATTTAGTAATCTGTGTAGCACCACGAGGTTGTTTCTTACCAGGAGAGATCTTAACATGCGTCCATCTCAGAGAGGAGAAGCATGGCGACTGCCTATGGCGACTGCCTGAAGCGTCTGCCATCATGCCTTCTACCCAGCATTCTGTTCTGTTTACTCCGCCTACCTAATTTTCTGTCCTATTAAAGGGCCGAGGCAGTTTCTTTATTAACCAATGAAATTAACACATAGACACTCCTCCATCAATGGCTGGGCAGAGAGAGGAATATAAGGTGGGAGGAGACAGGAGCTCAGTGCAGTCTGAGGATTGTTCCTTCAGTCTGCGGATGCAATTTGAGGACAGGATCATACTTTTGGTCTGAGGATTTGGTAGAGGTAAAAAGTCTCTCTAGTGACTGGCTGCACTGCTTCTCCGTTCTTTCAGCCTTCACCCCCTAACATCTGACTCTGGGTTTTTATTCAGAACAATTAGAATTCATGCTACAAGAAGCAAGAAGAAACGCCAAGAGGGGGACAAGGGTAGATAGAGCCAGCTTCCAGAGCTGTGGTGAGTGCCTTTACCTAGGGAGCCATCTAACCAGCTGTTGTGTGATGTTTTTGTTCTTTAACTCTTTGGCTTTTTGGACGTTTTGTGGGGGGGCTCACCACCCAGCTCCCAGATAAATCATTCATGGAAGCTTTTTCTTAGTTATGAATACCTGGCCTTAGCTTGACTTGCTTCTTTCCAGTGTTTCTTTGCTTAAGTTATCTCGACTACCTTTTGCCTCTGGGCTTTTTTCTTTTCTTAGTTTTGTGTATTTTACTTTCACTCCTGCTCCATGGCTGGCTGGGTGGCTGGGTGGCTGGGTGACTGACCCCTGATGTCCTCCTCTCCTTGCCCTATCTTGTTCCTTCTCACTTCTGGGATTTCTCCTCCTATGTTTTTTCTCTGCCTGTCATCTCCACCTATCCTTGCTCCTGCCTCGCTATTGGCTGTTCAGCTCTCTATTATATCCAAAATACTTTGTTGGCTATACCAGCTAAATAACAATGCTCATAGTTCCATATATTCTTTGTTCAAATATTTTGCTATAATTTTACCTTTCAAGCTGATCATGCTGCAGTTTGTATTTTTAACAAATTGTGAAAAATTTCTTGAAACTCTCTATTTGGAGGAACATGGGAGGAGGGGTTGGAGCAAGAAGAGGGAGGGGAAATGGTGTAATTATAGTTCATACAAATCGCACAGATGTGGTACATCTCTGTAAAATTATGTAAATCAATATTTAAAATCTGGTTCATACTGTTCTCTATTTGAAAAACCTTGAAATAAAAATATTTTAATGTCTTAATTAATTTAAAGCTTCCTAGAACCCTATACATAATTTGTGATGGTAAAAATCCATGATTACAAAAAAGAAGTTGTACATTTAATCTTAAAAATTAGAAATAATATTATAAGATATAATTGACATATGATAATCTATATGAAACTAATAATCAGAATATTTATGGAATAATGTATGATAATGTAGATATCCATTGCTTCTTTTTCCTGTTATAGTCTGAATGTGTTCTCCAACAGCCACATGTTCAAAACTTAATCTCCTCCATGTAACAATGTTTGGTTGTGGGGCTAGTGGGAGATGTTTTGATTATGAGGTCTCCAACTTTAGGAATGGACTTAATAATATTATT
This sequence comes from Arvicola amphibius, assembly GCF_903992535.2. Classification (NCBI taxonomy): domain Eukaryota; kingdom Metazoa; phylum Chordata; class Mammalia; order Rodentia; family Cricetidae; genus Arvicola; species Arvicola amphibius. The sequence goes on along the minus strand of NC_052065.1, from coordinate 86,190,795 downwards.
GTGGAAGTGGGTTTGTTATAATTGTAGATGAGCTCTCTTTTTCCATACCTGCCTCCTTTCTATTTTGTGCATGTACTTTGTTGCCATTCTAAACCTTCAACCATGGGATGATGGAACAAAAAGGACCTTCTAAGATGTGTGAAGTGAAATGAGTCCGATTCAAAAAGACAATTGTTGCATTTTCCATATTCAGAGTCTGTATTTAAAAAAATACATAAGTATATAAGGGGAGGTGTTTTGGAATAGGAAGGCTATCAGTGTGTATGTGGGGAGGGGGTAAAAGAGGGCAATGTGCTGTGAATATGAACAAAATAGATTATCTCCACTGTTCTAGTTTTCTTTCTATTGTTGTGATAAATACCATGACCCATAGTAAATTGGAGAGGAAATGGTTTATCTTATTGTGTATTGTCCATGATGAAGGGGAGTCAGGGCAGGAACCTGGAGGCAAGAGCTACTGCAGAGGCTTTGGAGGATGCTGCTTACTGATGTGCTCCTCATGGCTTTCTCACGCTTCATATAGAATCCAGAACTAGGCATTACAGGGGTGACACTGCCCACAGTGGATTGGGTCCTCCTACATCAATCATTAGTGAAGAAAATGCACCACAGGCTTGCCCACAGGCCATCCTGTTGGGAATATTTTCTCAATCGAGGTTACTTCTTCAAAAAAAGACTCTAACTTCTGTCAAATTGGCAGAAAACTAGCCAACACATGTATGAAAATATAAGGAAGTTCATCATCTTGAATAACTAGATACTTAAAAATCCTTCATTAAATTGCATCCACAAGGGTTATAGTGTGGTTCAGTGTGTGTGAGGCCCTGGGTCCCTTATCACCAGAAAGATAAAATCAATAAATAAAATAATTTATAAATTAACATTTTAATTCAGTAAATTAAAAAAAAGACTAGATATTATACCTCTGTGTTAAAGTTCCTAGCTCCAGCGCCGTGAACCAAGTATATTTTTTCTTTATAAAATTAACCAGCCTGTGGTATTCTGTTACAGTAATCTGTTGTAATTTTTTGCTTACTGGTCTTTTTAAAAAATAGTTTTTTATTTTTTATGTGAATGAATGTTTTGCCTGAACATATATCTGTATATCGTGTGTGTAGTTCCATAGAGGCCAGAGGAGAGTTTGGAGTTATGGATGGTATGAGCCCACATATGGGTGCTGAGAAGCTAACCTAGATCCCTGAGAAGAGCAGCAGCTGGTGTTCTTAACCACCGAACAATTTCCCCAGCCCCTCACTCTTTCAACATTTTTTATCTTTGGAAAAGGTTTTCATTCACCCCCATTTTTAAATGATTGATTTTATTTTTAATTGTATGTGTGTTTAAGTAGGGTATGTGCTCATGGGTGCAGGTACTTGGAAATGCCAATGTATTGGATCCCCTGGAGCTGGCATTCTACACAGTTGTGATCCACTGTCATGGGTGGTGGGAATTAAAATCAGTCCTCTGTATGAACAGAAAGCTCTCCTAACAACCGAGCCATCCTTCTAGCCACGCATGTGTGTTTGAACAATATTTCTTGTGATGTAGATTTTTAAATAGATTGTATTTTTTTAATATCTTAGAGATGTTGTTCCACCGTTTTCATTAATAGTGTGCTTCCATCATTATCCCTGTGTATCAGTATGCACTATACCTTGTCCCCTACTCTAACTTTTCTTCTTATTTCTGGTTTTAAGTGCTTTGTTTACGGTATTCTACATGTCACAACTTTGTTTGTATATTGTTCTTGAAGTTCATTTGCCTTCTTGTATCTGTGAACTTAACAGTACTTTTCAAATTTAGTCATGATTTTTCTGCATTACTTTAGCGTTCCTACTTTTATTCATTACTCTATTTTGAATATTTACATGTGCAGCAGACAGTTTGGAGTTGTACTGTAACTCATTACATTTCTTTTATTTCACAATTTTTCTTACTGTGCATCATTTTGTATATTAGCATGTCTTCATGCTAATTATCTTTCAACTGTGATGTCTAATTTGTTGTTCATGTCGTGTCGTGTATGTTTGACCTCCAACACTGTAGTTTTATGTTTCTAGGTTTGACTTTAGTGTTTTTTTTACAGCTCCCATATCCCTACTTGAGTTTTCAAACACGTGGAATGCAGCCATAGTAACCATCCTTAGTGACTTTGTTAATTCCAATATTGGAATTTGTTGAACATTTTTAATTGATCTTGTTCCAAATTATGCATTGAATTTTCCTGATTTTCGGCAGGCTTGTTAACTTTTAATGGGTGCTAGATAAGGATGAATTTTACTTTGTCAGGTGTTTTCTATTTTTGTATCATAAACATTCCTGGGCTCTGTATTGAGATTCCTGGGAACTGCTTGGAAACACTTAAGTTACTTGAAAGTGGACTGATTCTTTCAGGTTTTTCTGGTTAGCTTTGGTAGGCAGGCTCAGAGCAATTCATAATGTAGGCCTAATTGTTTCCCACTACTGAGGTAATAAGGCTTAGTTCTGGAGCCAGTGGTCTATGAATCATGAGGTTTTACAGTCGGGCTGCGGAAAGAGACACTGCTACTGGTCCTACTTGAATGGTAGGCACAGTGCTTTTCAACCCTTTCAGGTGGGTCACTCCCTGACCAGGAGTAATTCCATCACAGGGGCGCCTTGTATTGGTTAGTCCTTTGCTTGAAAGAGGCTTGAAGGGCTCTCTTTATGGCGTTCTACCACATACTCTGTCTCGAGAACTCTAATCACCTAAGGTTTGCTCAGGTTAATCTTAGCCTTCTCAATCTGGGGGGCTCAGCAGGCTTTTCCTGGTTTCTTCCTCTATGCTTTGGCCAGAAAATTCTCTCTAGATAGTAAACTAGAAAGATGAAAGGTCTCACCCTGTGTATGCCCCATCTCATAGAGATCACAGCCTCACATTGCCTCATGTTCAAAATACATGAGACACCATTGTTGCATGTATTATGCCGATTTATTGTTCTTACAGGCAAGGAAGATATGTATTCTTAGTCATTTCATCTTGAATATCAGTAGATGTGACCTTTGGGAACTCTCAATGATTATGACCAATTTGTAGCTCAGTTTCAGTTGTCACCTTTCAAACATGTTGGCACCATCACATTACTTATTTGATATAACCAAATCCACTCTAAATGCCTATTTTCAAATACATACAGAATCTGGCATCCAGTAATGCAAACCTCTCAGAAGGAACCAGTGTTTGCAGCAGAGCTGGGCCTTGTGATGTAGGTGTGGGTGAGCTGGCCCTGAAGGCGTAAAAACAGGAAGACTGGTCTACCTCTTGCTCCTTGCTCCATGGGGTGAATCAGCAGGGACAACACTGGAGAGCTCGCCCTAGTGGCGAGGATCCGGGAGACCTGGTGGGTTGACCAACCCTGCAGCGATGAGTTGGCCCACCCCAACATCCACCCCATCTGTAGTCTGCTGGAGCCCACGAAGGAACAAGTCCTGCACACCCAAAGCTGCAGGATCTCCACGACAAAGGACAACAACAGGACATCCAAGAGGAGTCCAGTGAGGCCCAGCAGTGATAGTGTAGCAGAAACCAGCGGCTTCGAACCAGACCAAGGACACTTTGCAGTGAACACTGGCCAGTAAAGATGTATGGACAAAGGGGTCTACTGCATGACTCACTCTGTCACACTTTTTGTTTTTCTCTTAAAATGAAGGGAAGAATAGATTAATAGGATCAAGATGCATGATGGGAAAGATACAAAGAATAAATACAAAGTTAATAAGACAGAGTCTGTGTATACCATACAAACATTGACTCAGCAAGAGTGGTTTAATGTAGGGCCTCATGGATAAATTAACATCCTTTGAACAAATCTAGTTCCCTTCCTTTTGCTTAGTAAGCTATTAAATTTTACCAGAATTGCTCATTATCCTTTGGTAGAAAATGACTGTTAGTCCATTAGAGTTGACATGTTAAAGCATAATGTAATTAGCATTGTAAGTTTAGAAAAACATTTAATATCACGTCAGCCTTTTAGCTCTTGAGCATGGGTCAGGTTTTCAGAAATCCTTTTATTATCTGTAAGCCTCTCTGCATACTTTCTTTTCTTAAAAAGGCTGAAAGCATCACATACTGTCTAGCTAGAGTTAAATTCATGATCAACCCATATTCTTGAAAATAAAATGAGCATTTTTCCAAGATGTCGTAGAATCTGGAGGTATAAATTTCCATCATAAAGCGATGGTACATGCAGGTGTAGCTCAGCGGTACAGTAGTTTCCGATAATGAGCTAGGCTTTTTAAAAAGCTGCTACGCAGCATCTCTGTGTTCACACAAATTTAAGCATTTTACATGTTTTCAAACTCATTTAACCTTTACCAAACAAGCTCAGGTGTGTAGATTCAGTTACAAATGTATAAATACATTTTTACAAATAAAGAAGGCACTGGTGGGATGTAGCAACTTACACAGAGTCACATAGTGAATGATAGAGTTGAGACTCAGATTCAGCCTGGTTCCACAGTCCAAGGGTTTAAGACCAGCACCCATACTGTATCAGAAAAATAACTGTTTTTTCCCTTCTCTCGGCTCTGATACTGCTTTTCAACTTTTGTGGATCTAAATCTAGACACATAAATAGAAATAGATCTCTGAATGAAGACACTCATTAAAATCACTGATTCATTGAAAGCATACTGTATGACAGCTACTATTCCAAACTTCTGACCATGTGAATGCATATCCAAGAATGTCTTTTAAGGAAGTCATATCTGGCAGAAGCTTCTAGTTTGGTCACAAATATTACCATCTTCACATTTATAAATAGCCTCCATGTTTGAGAGAGAGGGAGGGTATTAGTGTCTCCAACAAACGTAACACAGAATAAAATGTGTTGTGTTTGCTTTCTCCTGCAAGAAGTGTTTTTTTATTAAATTATATAATTTTACAAATTTTCACCTCCTCCCCTCTTCCCATTTCCCTTCCCCTCCTCCCACCCCCTCCCTCTCCCTCTCCAGTCCAAGGAGCAGTCAGGGTTCCCTGCCCTGTGGGAAGTCCAAGTTCCTCCCCCCATCCATCCAGGTCTAGGAAGGTGAGGATCCAAACAGACTAGGTTCCCACAAAGCCAGTACATACAGTAGAATCAAAACCCAGTGCCATTGTCCTTGGCTTCTCAGTCAGCCCTCCTTGTCAGCCACGTTCAGAGAGTCCGGTTTGATCGCATGCTCCATCAATCCCAGTCCAGTTGGCCTTGGTGAGCTCCCATTAGATCAGTCCCATTTTCTCGGTGAATGGACACACCCCTCACGGTCCTGACTTCCTTGCTCATGTTCTCCCTCCTTCTGCTCCTCATTTGGACCTTGGGAGCTCAATCACTCTTCATTTTTTGAACACCAATACTGATTTTAACCCTAATGCTATTAAGGAGATGCATATATCTGAATGGCTTTCTTGGGTGTTTCAAAAGGCCATATAGCTAATAAATAGAGCCAGACTTTGCATCCAGGACTGTCTGATGCCACTCTTTTCATTATTCATTCTTTCTTTTTTTCATTTTAAAAGCTATCTTTGGAATTTAAGTTACTTTAAGATAGCTTCTTCATATGAGGGTGTGTGCCTAGTCTTATTGTAACTTATCATTATGCAGTGTTCAGTTGATATCTCAGGGAGGCCTGCTCTTTTCTGAAGGGAAATGGAGGAGCAATGGATCATGGGAGAGGGGAAGAGTGGGAGCACTAGGAGGAGTGGAGGAAGGGGAATCTGTGGTCGGGATGTAATATATAATAGAGAAATAACAAAAAGAGAAAAGATAGTGTCTTCTTTCTCTTCTTAAAACCTAACTTTGTTGGAGTTAGCATTAATGTTTACACACTATATTATATCTTACTCTATAGGACCAGGGTAGAGACTATGTAGAATTCTATGTTTACTAAACCAAAGTTATTGTTCAACTTTCCTATATATTTCTTATTTTTTCTACTAGAACTATTATTAATTGAGATATGGGTCAACTTTCTGTTCTTGCGGCTAAATTTACAGTTTCTCCCCTTGCTTTGGTATTTGTATGGAATATTATCCTCATCTTTAGCAATAAATGCATGCGATTGCTAACTAAAGAAGCTGCTTATTCTAGAATACCTTGTTCTGGGCCTAGGCCCTACCAAAATACTATTTCAATGAAATTTGACAGTACGTGACTCCACAGAATGAACAAATTGTCCACCAGCACTCAAGTTTTGACAAGCGATCTTAGCCATGACTTGGCCCTTTTGACTATACATTTGTGAATGAATGGAACTGAAGTGGTGTAACAAGTTTTCTTAGACTTTGACTTCACTATTATTAAGTTCTAGTGTCCATAAACTGAGAGTGTCTGAATGGCCATAACTTTTTCTATAACTTTGTGTTTGTCTGATTTTCTGACTTTAACTGTGCTTGTGCCTCTCTTGACTTTCTTAATTCTTTTTTTAAATATTTATTTACTTATTATGTATGCAATATTCTGTCTGTGTGTATGCCTGCAGGCCAGAAGAGGACACCAGACCTCATTACAGATGGTTGTGAGCCATCATGTGGTTGCTGGGAATTGAACTCAGGACCTTTGGAAGAGCAAGCAATGCTCTTAACCGCTGAGCCTTCTCTCCAGCCCCGACTTTCTTAATTCTTGTTTTCAAAATGTGATGTTATCATTTGCCCTAAAATGGTATTATTTAATTAATTGTACAGGAAAGCATTACCTTTTATTCCATATATTACCTTCTGAATTCCTAGAAAATATTTGCAAACAGCCACAGTGGAGGAGGGGGTGGGTGAGGCAAATGGTAGATTTATTTGCTAAGGTATTAAAGACATATTTAGTCCATCTTCTTTGACCTATGAGTTAATTAGAAGTGTCTGGTAAATTTTCAGACAGTATTGAGATTAGAATTATCTTTTAAAATTAACTTTTTATTTAATTTCCTTGAAGCCAAAGATTGTGACTTATATGAAAAATACATTTTTTTTAATTTCCTGAGACAAATATTACAACCTAGTACATGTTTAGTTCTTGGGGTAAATATTCCAAGTGTGTTTGAGAAGTATACCTCCAATTGGATATATAGTCCTTTATATACCATTTAAATCAAGTTTCTTATATTATTCATCTTGTTTATATTTTTAATAATTATTTTGGTTTTAGTTTTTTGAAACAGGTATTCATATATGCTAAGCCTCAAACTTGCTAAGTAGCAAAGATGCCCTGAACTTCTAATCTTCCTGTCTGTGCCTCCTGAGTGCTGGGGTTGCAGGCATGAGGCACCAAAGTATGTTGATAAGGTGCTGGGCCTTGAATCCAGGGCTTCATGCATACAAGGAAAGCCCTCTATTGATTGAGCTACATATCCAGCTGTAATCATATGATGTTCTAATGTAAAAAAGCATTACCAAAGGTGCTTGATGGATTTCTAATGTGTGTGTAGTGACTTATAAACTTCTTCATTGTCAAGAATACTTAAGACTTAAGAGGCATAGAGGTTGGCTCCAACTCATCTTATCCTTGTCCTTTATCAACAAAAGTACACACAGGGCTAGAAAGATGGTTCAGTGGATAATAATGCATATTACTCTTCCAGAGGACACTGGTTATGTTCTCGGCACCCGTGTGGAGTAGCTCACAACTGCCTGTAACTTTACCTCCATGAGCTATGAGATACCATGTGTATGCTGGTATACCTTTGTATCTGCATACTCATGGTACACACATGCACACACATACATACACAATCACACACACTCTCTCTCTCATACACACACCTTAAAAACACTCGTTTTAATAAGGCAAAATCTACTTAGTCTGTAAAAACTTTCACATGTAATGGTGTTCTCTTTTTTGTCTCTTTCTATCTCTCCCTCCCCTGTCTATGTAAGACAGAATTAGATATTTAAGTAAGTTTTCATAGTTTTAATTTACAATACCTTGATAGCATGTACAAAGTACTGTGTTCATGTGCGCAAATTTCTGAAAGGCAGGGACCATGGTTTAGTCATCTCTGTATCTCCAGTGCTTTGCAAAATATTTTATAGAGTGGTGCTCAACAAATGTTTACGAAATGGAAGAAGCTGCTCTCGAGTGCAGGGCTAGTGAGAGTTATTTGGGAAGTAGCGGGGGTGGTAGAATCTTTTGAAGAATTACCAGGAAGCTGACTAAATTCTAGGAACACAGGAGCTAGTCAAGAATGAAGAACTGAGCCTGAACTCGTAGTCCCCTTCAATGCAGAGACCTCTGCCTGATTATTTGGGTTAATAGAATTGAGACTTGAGAATACAGAATAATAAAGCTGGATGTCAAGGACATACTTTGTGGAGGAAGGTTGACTCAGCTGGTTCTACGATGTTTTTTAAAATGCTTATTCTGAATGGCCCAGCCGTTTCCCAGAGTCATGAGTAGTTTCTCAAAACAATAACTGTAGGGCATGGTTCAAGTGTGAAAGTAGAAACAGTGACTAGATCAGGCTCTTTTTACCTTCTCTCTTTAGCTTGCCTCAAGGATGAGGTAGCCCAGAGAAAGGCTACCTAGGGCTGTGCAGTTATTCTGGATTTAATCTGGACTTCATCTTTGTGAAATGAATTGTTCTTTTATTTCAGACAACTCTCGTCACTTTCCTTGCCCGGTTGCTTTGAAGAAAGAAGAGTAGAAGATAAGGAGTCGGAGACGAATCCATCATGTCGGAGCTACTAGACCTCTCCTTTCTGTCTGATATGGAAAGGGATTTGATCCTCAGTGTTCTGCAGAGAGATGAGGAACTCAGAAAAGCAGATGAGAAAAGGATTAGGTAAGAGTCCCAGAAATAGTATGTAATTCCAGGCTTTCAACCAAGGATACCCAAGCTTTTCCATTGTTTCTTGACTCACTGTCGGAATGACGTATATGATTTTACAGCTCAGTGGGTCAAGTTGGGCTCCTCGTTTGTTCTTTTTATTTATTTTTCAGAGAGGATGGCTGTCTACAACACAGGCACAGCTCTTGCTTTCAAAATGGATATTCACATTTATTTTATTGATTTTGACTGCGCTCTACATTTTTCTCTGCTCCTCTGCCTCTCTCCTCCCCCTTTCAACCCTGTAGCTTTGGAGCCTGTGCTAGAACTTGCTATTAGACCAGGCTAGCCTTGAACTCACAGAGATCCACCTGCCTCTGCCTTCTGAGTGCTGGGATTAAAGGCACATGCCACCACCACCCAGCCCAAGTTTTTCTTTTTACACAACCCCAGTAGAGTTACTGTCATTACCTCAGTTTGTTAAAATCCTAAACCCACTCGTGCTTCTCCTTTTGGGTCTTGACAGGAAACTGAAGAATGAGCTACTGGAGATAAAACGGAAAGGTGCCAAAAGGGGCAGCCAGCACTACAGTGATCGAACCTGTGCCCGGTGCCAGGAGAGCCTGGGCCGTTTGGTTCCCAAGAGCAACACTTGTGTGGGTTGTAATCATTTAGTGTGTCGAGAATGTCGCATTGTGGAAAGTAATGGCTCCTGGAGGTGCAAGGTGTGCGCCAAGGAAATGTGAGTGTCACTCAGCAGTCTAGTAAGGAAGAGGGATGAGTCAGGCTGTAGTGTGACTTTTTCTGGTCAAGTGTGTTAGTTGAATGTCAAGAGTCATTGTTTATACATCCCACTTGTTCTTTTCTTTTCTCCCAGAGAGCTGAAGAAAGCAACTGGCGATTGGTTTTATGATCAGAAAGTAAACCGCTTTGCGTACAGGACAGGCAGCGAGATAATCAGGATGTCCCTGCGCAGGAAGCCTGCAGGTATCGAACAGGCCTACAGGCTGTTCCCGGAAGGACCTTAGCCTCAGGGGTAACTCGGCTTCTGTGGAATCCAGCTATAGTCTGGCCAGTGGTGATTTCACTCCGGGGGCTCAGCCAGGTTGTGGGAATATAAAAGAATGTGTTCCGTTGTGTCAGCAAGTGTGTGTTTTAGGGGAGATGCTTTGAAGGTTGTTTCCCTCTTTACCCTGGTTACTACTACCCGCCATGCTTTTGTTTTAAAGCAAATAAAAGAGAGCCAGTGGAACAGCCCCTCCTTCATCAGACACAGATAGGCGATATCTGGCCAGGAAGAAAGAGCATCCAGGAACAACGGAAGGAACACAGGTAAGAGCCAAGGAATTAGTATTGCTCAATTCTACTATTACTTTTACTTCATTTTCTAAAATAATAGGCATTATTAGAGGGAACTTGGAAAGTACAGATAAAATCAAAGGAGAAAAAAATCAATAGTGATCCCATTAGCGCTATGTAAATATCAACATTTTGGAAAAAGAAAGCTATTAACTCTGTTTTTTTTTTTTTTTTTTTTTTTTTGAGGCAGGGTTTCTCGGTGTAGCCCTGGCTGTCTTGGAACTCGCTCTGTAGCTCTGTAGAGTTGGTTGGCCTCAAACTCAATGAAATCTGCCTGGCTCTGCCTCCAAGTGCTGGTATTAAAGGCATGCAGCACCACCATCCGGTGAAAGCTATTAACTCTGAACAGAGATTTATTTACTTAGAAAGGTGTGTGTCTGTATGCAGGTATATGCACATGTGTGCAGGTGCTTTCAGAGTCCAGAGGGTGTTAGACACCCTGGAGTTGGACCCCTAGGCAGTTTTGAGGTGCCTGACAAAGGTGCTGGGAACTGAACTTGGGTCTTCTGCCACGGCAGTAAGCATCCTTAACTGTGGAACTGCTTTTGTCTCTCTGGTCCCAGAGAGCTTTCTTCCACACGCTCCTAAACTTTTCTTCTATTCTCACTGTTTGTTATTAAAATTATTTAATTTTTTGGCCAGGCTTTGTAATATTTTCTTTCTGTTATGCAGCCATAAATCAACAGACTTTTAAATCTGGTTTACTTTTAGTTTCGTATTTATAAGGATTGTTTGCTTGCAATCAAGGCTCACACGGTGGCTTCTCTACTCTTGAATTCTTTACTTTGGCTTGATTTCTTGGTTGTCTAGATTTCATTATTGGGAAATTGCTTCAAGAAGGGTTTGTGATGTTTATTGCGTTCTTTCACGTTCAGAATACCTGTCAACTACCTTTGCACTTGAATAGAATCTTAGTTGCGCATTACCGGCTTCAGTCATGTTTCCTTTCTGTTGTCTTCTGCCATTGAACCTAACTATGAAGAAGACCACCTTGACATTTTTACCCCTCTAAGTAACTTTGTGTTTGTACATGCACAAGTGCACATAGGTGTGCATGGGTATTAGAATTTGTGTGGATCAATGATATCAATTGGATGAATTTACTGGAAAAAATAGTTTTTTCTTGAATATTGGTCATTGAAAAGTGTACATCACAGATGATTATTCTGAGCTGTTTTACCCTGGTATATGATATACTCTTGGTGGTAGTTTTCTTCATAGTTGGAATTTTTCGGTACCATGTCCTTAAACATTTTTCCTGTTAAGGGCACCACCTCAAGGATATTGGATTTCACTTAACCTCTATTTCTATAATGCTTTTTAAAAACTGTATGATACAAAAGTGAAAGAGAAAGATGGAAGTAATTAACTGTGGAGACCCCAATATATTCTTTCCCTCTATGCTATTTGGATTTGGGACATTATTTTTCTCCCCTCTTACCTCTTCCCTTCCCTTCTCTATTTTCTGACTTAATTAAATGGCCTGCATAAATTATCTTGTTTAGATTTTAGTTTTGATTTTTTCAATTTTTAATCATTTTTTGTTGTTTTATCATCTTGTATTTGAGCTCGTGCACTTTAACAAGTCTGCCTAATGCTTGTGCAAACAGAGCAACATCTATTTATGCAAAATAAGATAGCTGTGACAGTGCTGTATGATGGAAATTTGTGAGGCCACCATCATATATGCGCTCCCCATTGGGGGGAAATATCATCATATATCACATAGCTGGTCTTTTAAACTAATTTTCTTTTTTCTTTTTTTAAATTTATTTATTTATTTATTTATTTTGGTTTTTCGAGACAGGGTTTCTCTGCAGCTTTTTTTTTTTTTTTTTTTTTTTTAGAGCCTGTCCTGGAACTAGCTCTTGTAGACCAGGCTGGCCTCGAACTCACAGAGATCCGCCTGCCTCTGCCTCCCGAGTGCTGGGATTAAAGGCGTGCGCCACCACCGCCCGGCTATTTTTTTAAAAGATTATTAAATTTCATTTTGAAGTTAAGAATAGGACATGCATCTATTCACTTAAAAAAAGATTTTTAAACTTTATTTTGGAGCTAAGAACCAAACTCGGGGGCTTGTGCTTGCTAGGCAAGGGATCTAGCACTGAGCTAATTGCCAACCCAAGATTTAAGATTTTTAACTGATACAAAAGGTGTATATACTTATGGAATAGCATGTGGTATTTTAATAAAAGCATACATCATGTAACTTACATCAAGTTAAGTAAAGCTACGTTTTGTAATTCTCACCTCTTATGGTGAAAATGTTCAAAACTGTTTCTTTTTATAAAGATATAGTACACAGAGTCATATATAGTCAAATAAATGGAGACTTGCGCACTAAAACTTTACACTGATCTAACTATAACTTAGTACCCTCCCAGTCTCCCTTCTTCTGACAAGCACTGTTTTACTCCTGTGTGTATGGGAAATTTTCCTGCTTGCATGAATGTGTACCACATTCATTCCTTGTGCCTGCTGAGGCCAGCAGAGTATATTGGATCCCCTGGTTGTGAGCTGCCATGTGGATGCTGGGAATTGAGCCAGGACCCTCATGATGAGGAACCACTCTCCAGCCCCGTTTTACCTATTCTTCTGTAACCCTAAAGGAGAGATGGAAAGTAGGTTGTAGTCTCAATGTGTATCTTCTGAACATTAAAAAGTTTTTGTTTCCTGATTTATTTTTGTCTGTATAGTGTGTGTGTGTGTGTGTGTGTGTGTGTGTGTGTGTGTGTGTGTCTGTCTCTCTGTCTGTGTGTGTACCTGAGGAGACCAGAGGAAGACATCAGGTATCCTGCCCTAACATCCTCTGCCTTATTCCCTTGGAGCAGGGTCTTCCACCAAGCATGGAGCTAGGCTGGATGCCATGTCTCAGTGGTCCTTGTCCTCCTTCCACACAAAGCAGTGGGTTCAGGCACGTGGTAATACCTGGGTTTTACATGGAATCTAGGGATTGAAACTTAGAAATGCTTAGAAAGCAAGCATCCCTGATCCATCTCATCAGCTCCCCAAATCTTTGGTTTTCTTAACTATAGGTTTTTTAAAATTTTGATTTTGTGGACTTATACTTTACCCCATTTGTTTGTTTCTGGTGTTTTTTAGGCATGTGTTGTGAGGAGATTTTCTTTAATTTTCCCAATGAGAAAAGATTTTATTACACTTTTTATGATTGTTAAGAAAATCCTGGATAGAACTGGTGGCACATATCTGTATTTTTAGCTACTCGTGAGGCTGAAGTAGGAGGACCACAAGCTCGAGGCCACTTTGGGCTATATAGTAAAACCAAAGATTGAAAAGAAGTATACAGAAACATGATAGTTAAGTTCTCCAGTAATCTAATTTTCTTTGCCCAATCGATAACCTTTGATAACTTTGACATGTGACCTACCAAAGGTCTCCATACACACCCATGTGAGTTAAACACCTGCATTTTAATTCTTTTTAAAAGATGATAGCATGGACATGTTAAGTCTAAAATTGAAAGAAAACTTAAAAAAACAGCAATACAGGCAATCCTATAGAAAGGAGCAAAAGATCTGAAGAGATATTTTATTAAAGATAATATGAAGATAATATGTTCAACATAATTAATCACTAGAAGAATGCAAATAAAATAGCAATGAGATGTCACATGCCCACCAGAATAACTGTCATTTCAAAAGCTAGTGAGTGCTAGATGTGAGACAGCTGAAATCCTCATTCCCTTCTGTGGAGTAATGTTTTCCGTGGTCAGCTGCTCTGGGAAAGTTGAGTCTTTTAAAAGGTTCACTGTACACCTACTGTGTGATTCCAGTGTTTCATTAATAGATATGTAACCCAAGAGAAGTCAAAGCATATGCCTATCCAAAGACTTGTACATGCATATTCATAGATGTTTCATTTATTTTTTAAGACAGTAAGGAATTATTATTATTTTTATTTGGCAGTGCTGGGAATCGAACTTAGGGCCTCATACATGCTAGGCAAGTGGTCTTGTAGTAAATTATATTCCCAGCCATGGAATTAAAAAAACATTTCAATGTATGGCCTGGAGAGATGGCTCGGTTGGTAGAGTGGCTTGCCACTCTAATGTGAACACTAGAGTGTAGATCCTCTGCCCCACTTAGTAGTTGCTTTGGTGTAGCAGTTGGGGAAGCTTTGGCAAAGAATCACACAGCAAGATGATGGTTCACTATGTCAGCCAGAAAGCCTGCCTCCATATATGAGGAGGAGAGGGATCTAGGAGGACACCCAATGTTAATCTTGGACACACACACACACACACACACACACACACACACACTTGTGCCTACATATATGTAAACACTTATACAGCCATGCGTACCACACACATATATTTTAGATATTTCATCACAGAACTAATTAAATTATTTTACATTTATAAAATTCTGGAAAGCAAGAATTGAAGCAAATTTAGCAACTATACATATAGTATATAAAACCAAAAGATGGCATATTAATAGTAATGATGCAAATTTGATACGTTACACAATCCTACTCTAGTAAACTACTTCTCTGCTTGCTTTTTTATCTCCTTTTCTCCTTTTTGAGACTTTCTCAGGCGCAGGCGACTAGAGCTGCAGTGAAGTTTTGTGGGCGGCGTGCTGGCCATGTCATGCGCCCAACACAGCGTTTGACAGTACTGTTCCTCAGCCTCTGGCCCTCACAGTCTCTTCATCCTTCTGTGATGTCTCCTGAGCCTTGGCGGGGGGCGGGGGGTGGAGGGCAGAAGGGGGAGAGATGGGAGAATGGTTGATGTAGATGTTGCATATAGGGCTAATCGCTTAGTAGACACTTATATGCAGTACTTTGATGAGTCATAACTCTCTGTGTTAACTGCTGACCACTGAAGAGAGAAACTTATTTGGCCAAAATTGAGGGCAGCACTGTTTATGGGTGTGAGTATAAATACTTAGAAAGCAGTTGGACAACATGCCATTTACTAACACAGTTATAGGCTTTCCCCCAGGGCTTCTGACCTCCTGAGTCATGGGCTTTTGATCAGGTTGTCAGCAACAGGTCTAAATTCTTTCTTTAGAGCAGTTAGTTATCCCCATAAACTTCATGCCACTGTTGCTCCCGTGGGTACATTTTGCCTGGCAGGTCAGTATTGTAGCATGTAGGGTTGACTTCATGGATACCAATGATGTAACTTTTACTTCCCAGTGGTCTACATAGCATCTTCCAGGACCATGAAAGCTTATCAGTAGGAATGAAGTAGTTGTATGGCCTTGTCCATTGATTTCTGAGTCTGTCTTTGTGACAGTGCCATGTTCTTTTTATTACTGTGGCTCTGTAGTATAACTTGAAGTCAGGGATGGTGATATCTTCAGCAGTATTCTTTTTGTTCATGGTTGGCTACTGGGGTCTCTTGTGCTTTTTTTATGAGTTTTAAGATTTTTTTTCTATTTCTGTGAAGATTGTCACTGGAAATATGGTAGGGATTGTTTGAATCTGTAAA